>NC_134556.1:14849261-15171675 GCF_025594145.1 Primulina tabacum | reverse complement strand
ACATCGATATTGTATCGATCACCAGTAATAGAAGAAACTCCGATTCTATCCACATCGATATGATATCGATCATCAGTAATAGAAGAGTTACGATTCTATCCACATCGATACATATCGATCACCAGTAATAGAAAAAGCCACATTTCTATCCACATCGATAGCCAATCATCCGGTGATAGACTTTGGCACTATCGCCAATACACTATCTTGTGACATCGTGCAATGTGCCCGTGGCGATCCCACCACTATCAGGCACTTCTGTCACAAGATTACTCGTCTAATACCTGCTGTCTATAAATCGAGAGAACAAGTACATCAATCAAATCAATACAATAAGGTAAAGTATGTGATTTAGGGAAACTCGAGCCAAACCTCACTCGAGTTGTGCAATCCCAACTCAACATTAATTTATACCTTTATCTTCTCGGTCTGACGAAGACGAATTCCTGAATTCAACTCTGTCCATTCTCAATCTGGTAATAACAATACCGAACAGACACAATATCAATATGTAACTCAATTCAGAACCTGTTCTGATCAATACTCAAATCAACATACTATCTGATCAATGTCAATCGACATACAGTACAACAATACAATCTCAGTCAATCGTAAATCTGATCAATATCAATCTACTGAGGTTTCGACGACATAACAATACAGTCTCGGTAACCCCGTAAATCCCAACATCTAAGAAATAATACCAGAACTCATAATCAATACCGGTATAACTCATAATTTCAATGATAATAAAAATCTGATATCGAATCTCAATTAATCAATTCAAAATCACAACAATTACATAACCAGTCTGTTCTTTAATCTGACTTCGATGATACGATGTTCACTGTATCAGAAACACCAATATGATTCCTATTCAATTCTGACAACATCATAATTTCAAACCATATCTAAACGTAACAAAACTTACGTCTTGTAGAAGCCTGCGTCGATAGGAACACGGTACTGTGTCCAGATTCAGAATCAGACGGGCGGATCGAAATCTAAAGGCGCAAGAATTCTTCAATTCTTTCTCGTGCTTCCTTTTCTTCGTCTAATATGATTTCTGAAGGCGTGATACGTAATATATATATCAGTTGCATGTTAATGATACGTGTCATCATTCTCTATGATTTTCAGTCGGCGCTCGGGCGGTTATAAACTACCACTCTGGCGCCGAACATTCTGCCGGTACTCGGCTTGTTATCCATTGGCGCTCGGGCGGTCATTTCCCACCGCTCGGGCGCCAACAGTTCTATCCAAACATTGTACTTTTCATATGTTTTGCCCAGTCTGGTCTCGGAATGGCCCGGCTATAATCACCTCAGTTCATAATCAATAAATCATCTAGATTACAATAGTCAAATTCTCGGGCATTACATTTCTCCCCCTCTAAGATACGATTTCGTCCTCGAAATCTTAGGTACAGAAACCAACAGAAAGCTCACCTCAATGAAACAATTCTGAAATCTCTGTCTCATCTCGGATTCTGTCTTCCCAATAGTTTCTTCAATATTCTAACTACTCTATCACACTTTCTACAACAGAATAGTCTTCATTCTGAATTATCTTTCTTTTACTGATTTCGATCCCCGACTAGGAGTCATTTAAGAAGTATAATATCAAAATTCTATTCAAAATAACTTGTGATAGAATCAATCACTACTATTGGTTATACAACATCCGTATATACCAATCAACAACTCCATAGCAAATCAATATCATCATCTGTTAATCCTATTCAAGATATATTCAATCTTCGGCCTTCCATACCAACAGTCATCATCCGACGTTGGCTTATTTCATATCAATTTCCGAGCTATCATCATTTGCTTCTGAAGTAGTTTCATTTTCTTTATCAGATTTCTGATCCTATCCGATCCAATCTCAGGTATCTCGGAGATATTATTCTCATACGAAGAAAATCTACCGTTCTCACTGTACAATACCTGGACTGAAGCTATTTCAATACTCATCTGATAGCTATTGTTGTACAATCCTTCACAAAGTGATAACACATCGTATCAACTAGTGCTAAAATCCAGCACTACAGTTCCTGGATATCCTCAAGTATCAGGATAGTTACTCCAACTATCTGTCGATCTATAGACGATAAATGAAAGATTTATTTATACTCTGCCAAAAGTACAAAATCAAACGAAAATCACAGTCTGATAATCAACTTTGGCATTCAATACAATCTGACCCCTTTTCTGACATACATCTAAGTCGTCTGAGCATATCTATACGTCATCCTGTACAATATAACATCCGCAGATTTGAATAAACGTTCAATAATAATCACATCATATCACCGTCATAGCAAGATTTTCGATAGTTTCGTCATGAAATTATAGAAATGTACCCCCATTTCTACTCAAGAATCGATAATCTGTATAACCAATCTCCTGTTTTCTATCTTTCTGTCTTCATTTGTAAGCGATTTAGACATTTCAATACAAATTCTGACATAACTGATTTCATTTGTTTACATCAAAACTATCCGTTCGAATTATCACACATTTCCTGTTACCAGAATAATACTGAATCTATTACTGTGTGCATCTGACAATACCTGTCATTTCAAATTCGAAATATCTGGGACAAACAAATCAGCTAGTTATATAAACTAAAATATTACCTACCTGGTATTCTAATCGACGCACTGTTCTGACTATCGAAATCAAGTTCTGAACAGTCTGATCAAACTTCTGAACTGCTGTAATTCAAAAAATCAACTCTGAGTGGCTTGAACTGTATATAATCTCAACGGTTCATAACAATCGGCATCAAATACGGATTCAGAATAACAGCAATATCGGATCGGATTCAAAATACCAATCATTTTACTAATCTAGTAAACACATAAAACGCAATTTCTGACATTTCTGACATTTATGAAGTTCTGCCATTTTCAATGTCGTTCTCATCCACAGATCACGGTCTCAACTGTGTTATAATCAGTCAATACTATCTTCAGATATCATAGACTCTGAATACCCTCTGTTACAATAAAGATTCATATCTGAACAATTCTGTATACAACAATCTCAGTTCCCAGAATATTCAATAAAATTTCAACTGTTCGATTCAATCAATCATACCCTGATAGGTTCAACTCCAGCAATCAACTGAATACATAAGGAATTACTCCATTCTTTTCGATAATCATCGAATCATACAAAATACGGATATCAAGGAATTCAAAATCGAGAATCCTTACCGTATATCATTCATTTTTTGGTCATTTCAGGTCCGAATCTTACCATCTCCTGGCAAGAATCTATAATAGTTCTGTACTTGTTAGCATATCAATATCAGTAATGTAGTCAGAATCAGACAACACAAGTACAACACAATCTAATTCAATCCCATTCCCTTTTACTGTAGTATACAATATATCACAGAATTCACTGATATCAATTCCTCTCCCCAAAAGGTACAAAGATCAATACTACAGTAATACAGACCCAGCAGGTACAACATATATCAATACAACTCAGTCAAAGATAATCATAGGGAATGCATTAGTATATATCAATACATATGCAATATAATCATAAAAGATTATTACCTGCCACTATATCATTGCGTGTGTCCTGGGTCTGTTCCTCGATCACTACCACCAGATGATTCTGCTTCCTGAAATCTTCGGGAACCTTTCTCTGGACAGACTTTACCAAAGTGTCCTGGTTGTCGACAAACATGACAACTACCAAGTACACCTCGGCATTGTTCTGTGGGATGCCTTCCTCCACAGGTTCTACAATAAACTCCAGTATAACTCGGGCTAGAACCACTGGAGCTAGATGAACCGCTCCCTAACTTCTTGAACTGTTTCTTTCGAGCTTTCAACAAATCTTGCTTCCCACTCGTACTGCCACAATCCAATCGGAGAGGGAATTGTTGTGTCTGGGGTCGCATTGCACACAACCTTTCTGTTGTCTAATCAGACTCGCCTCAGCTCTTTTTGCTTTATTCAAAGTATCAGCAAAATGGTAGGTTGCTGCATATTTATCAATACAACTATCTCTGAATTCAATCCTTTGATGAATTGCTCAGTTACAGCTTCATCATTCCAGCTATCTGAGGAACAAAACGCAGTAGAGTAGAGAATTTAGCAACATATTCTTCAATATTCAGTTGGCCTTGTCTCAAATTCTCAAACTCTGCTCTCTCTTGTCCTCTCGGTACGATCTTGAGAAGAATCTTTGATAAAATTCAACTTTAAAGACTTCCCACGTAATAACCATACCCCGTTGTTCTAATACTCTTTAGGTTGTAATCCACCAACTCCTAGCGACCTCGTGTAACTGATTGGGCACCAGTTTAATTCTCCGTTCATTTGGGTAATCAAGTGAATTAAACAGTATCTCCATGTCATCTAACCAATTCTCACAATCTTCAGACGTCTCAAACCCCTCAGAATCGGCGCCAGAAATGACTGAAACTGTTTCAACTGTGTTTCCATCGGAGTTTGTGATACATCTATCTGATCAGTCGAAGTACTACCCCTTTTCGGAATTCTTCGAGGAGGTATATCTGATTACCACAAGGGTTAGTATCACATGAGATAAATCAATCTCAGTCCTTTTCTGATCAGCTTACCTTCTGATCAAGAATTGGTTCTGATTCAATTTCAAATCAAACATATTACCAAATCAACTCAGGTATTCAGGTAACATGTATTTAAAAGCAGTAAACATAATATCATGCTAGCATATACAATGTAACTCCACATTATAAGTAAATCACATGCTAGCAATCACATGCAGGAAGGAAAACTCAATCTACCCCGCTCACTCTCTTCCATCTCAATCTCAAGAACCTATAGTTCTAAACCTACTGTTCTGGAACCTAATGCTCTGATACCATGTTGTGGGACCCGGACGCTAATTCATTCCTTAATCGTCTTTAGGAATAATTCAAACAATTATATAATAAACAGGGTCTAAATTTTTTTTTAAATACAAAGCGGAAACGTAATGTAATTCAATTCAAATTACATACTAAATATAAACATATAAATCTTGTATTATCTACAAGAATTCAACTAGGTTCAACTATATATCAGTGCTGAATCCTAAGTTGCTTCGAAGCCCGGATCTCCACGCTATCTAGTCCAGCCTCGTTTTCTTCTTGACCCTGATCCTATCCCACCTGTTGCCATGCACACATACAAACAAGACAACAGTCGGATAACTCCGGTGAGAATTACATTCTCAGTATAAATCATGTATACATGCAATCATAAAACAATATAAAAGCATATAACAGATATGTCTAACATGTATTCAAATCAGAATATAAATCCAAATCAAGAATAAATCCTATTCTAAACATGTACCCTCATCAGGAACATAATCAACATAACTCAATATAAACCGTCAATTAGACTCATGATTCCACATTTAAGACTAGACTCAATCCTAGTCTAGGATCCCGGTTTCCAGAAGTTAGCATTCCCATATCGACCAACAGTAATAGAAAAGACTCCAGTTCTATCCACGTCGATAGGGTATCGATCACCAGTAATAGAAGAAGCTCTTATTCTATCCACATCGATATTGTATCGATCACCAGTAATAGAAGAAACTCCGATTCTATCCACATCGATATGATATCGATCATCAGTAATAGAAGAGTTACGATTCTATCCACATCGATACAATACCGATCACCAGTAATAGAAAAAGCCACATTTCTATCCACATCGATAGCCAATCATCCGGTGACAGACTTTGGCACTATCGCCAATACACTATCTTGTGACATCGTGCAATGCGCCCGTGGCGATCCCACCACTATCGGCACTTCTGTCACAAGATTAGTCGTCTAATACCTGCTGTCTATAAATCGAGAGAACAAGTACATCAATCAAATCAATACAATAAGGTAAATATGTGATTTAGGGAAACTCGAGCCAAACCTCACTCGAGTTGTGCAATCCCAACTCAACATTAGTTTATACCTTTATCTTCTCGGTCTGACGAAGACGAACTCCTGAATTCAACTATGTCCATTCTCAATCTGGTAATAACAATACCGAACAGACACAATATCAATATGTAACTCAATTCAGAACCTGTTCTGATCAATACTCAAATCAACATACTATCTGATCAATGTCAATCGACATACAATACAACAATACAATCTCAGTCAATCGTAAATCTGATCAATATCAATCTACTGAGGTTTCGACGACATAACAATACAGTCTCGGTAACCCCGTAAATCCCAACATCTCAGAAATAATACCAGAACTCATAATCAATACCGGTTTAACTCATAATTTCAATGATAATACAAATCTGATATCGAATCTCAATTAATCAATTCCAAAAATCATAACAATTACATAACCAGTCTGTTCTTTAATCTGACTTCGATTATACGATGTCCACTATATCAAAACACCATATATGATCCTATTCAATTCTGACAACATCATAATTTCAAACCATATCTAAACGTAACAAAACTTACGTCCTGTAGAAGCCTGCGTCGATAGGAACACGGTACTGTGTCCAGATTCAAAATCAGACGGGCGGATCGAAATCTAAAGGCATAAGAATTCTTCAATCTTTCTCGTTCTTCCTTTTCTTCGTCTGATATGAATTCTGAAGGCGTGATACGTATATATATATATATCAGCTGCATGTTAATGATACATGTCATCATTCTCTATGATTTTCAGTCGGCGCTCGGGCGGTTATAAACTACCGCTCGGGCGCCGAACACTCTGCCCGGTACTCGGCTTGTTATCCATTGGCGCTCGGGCGGTAATTTTCTACCGCTCGGGCGCCACAGGTTCCCCGAATCGTATTCTTATTGAACACTGGCGCTCTGGCGGTCATTTCCCACTGCTCGAGCGCCAACAGTTCTGTCCAAACATTGTACTTTTCATATGTTATGACCAGTCTGGTCTCGGAATGGCCCGGCTATAATCACCTCAGTTCATAATCAATAAATCATCTCAGATTACAATAGTCAAATTCTCGGGCATTACACCTATAGTCTAGCTCTAGACTATAAATTGAAAACTAACCTCTTTCCCTACCAAATCGTTTTTCCTTTTACTTAAGTTTTAAGATCAATTTTAGTTTTTTTTGTCTTTTATTTTTATTTTATTTTTATTTAAAATATAAAAAACCGAAATGATATTTTTTTTGGGCAGAAACAATTAGTGTTCATGACCGAGCGGTGAGATATTACCGCTCGAGCGCGAACACTTCCGTGCAATTAAAATGTCCAGAATAGTTCGCGCTCGGGTGGTAATATCTTACTGTTCGGGCGCGACTGACAATAAATGCGCCCCTTTCCCTTTTTTTCTCATTCTGCACGATTATTTCTCTCTAAACCCTTCTCACAACGCCTCTTTTCCATTTTCTCAACAGGAATCTCTTCAATCCGACATATATCGGCATTATTCTCGCTCCTCGGAAGGAATTAAGAGGCCTCCTCTCCCTAATCACCTTTTATGTCGTCTTTCGTCATGCCTCCCAAGAAATTGAAAGGAATCTCGGCTATTCCTCATCTTCTTCAATTGATAGGACTCGATTAGTGAATGAGGCGGTTAGGGCATGGTATGATCATGCTAAACTTCATAGAAACCCGATAGCCGAGAGAGGATTTCGTAGGCAATTTGAGGATAGATATCTTGGGCCTATTACGGGTTTGAGTAGGCAGGGATGAGAAAAATTTGGAAATTAACCAAATACCGTTGTTGTGTCTGTTGTGCAGGAATTCCATGCAAATGCAGCTGAACAGACGGATGGTAAGGCTTTTGTTCGAGGTAGACTCGTGTCGTTTGATTATGTCACAATTATTACACCTATTGGAAACGCCCGGTTGATGACTCCCACTTCGAGGCATTTGTCGTTGCCCCCGATTATGCTATGATGCTCAAGACACTGTGTCATCTGGGAGCAACCTAGAAACCATTAGGGGGGCCGCTATGTTTCTTTGATGAGAAATATTTGAATGCCAATATTGCCATATGGTATTTGTTTTTGGCAAGAAGGATGATGCCGGTCTTGCATAAGAGCGAGGTGCAGAAGAACGGGCAATGGTGTTGTTTGCCTTATTCGAGGATTATGACATTAATGTGGGCAAGCTCATAAACTCTCAAATCATGAGGAGTGTTCACAACAGCCACATCGGTGTATTCTTTCCCACCATCATCTTGGAGTTGTGTGCGATGGTGGGAGTTGTTTTCCGTGATGATGAGGAATGAATGCAGCCGATGAAGGCTATTTGTGCGGAGGACCTACAACGGAAGAGTGATAAGCAATAGATTGACTTTCCCACTCACGAGGAAGATGAAGGTGGATCGAGCATTCCCGCCCCTGTCCGCCTGCAGGCACAACCCCGAAGGCGGCCCTAGAACGATAAGATGGATGAGTCGCTTGACTTCATAGCGCATCAGGATCGAGTCAATGCGAAATTTAACGATCATTTTGCCTACGTTGAGTCCCTGATGCGCACCATGCTAATCCATGTTGGCGCTGACCCAGCGGCCATACCACCACCTCTGCCATTCATTCCTCCATTCCACTTTTGGTATGACTATCAACAGCAGGGGGATGCATCTGGGGTACCACCGCCACACGACGAGGACGGGCATTAATCAGGGGAGTTCACTGTTTTCCTTCTTTTCGTTTTTATTTTCTGCTGTGTTAATTTTTTTATCATCGTTGATTCATTCTATCATTTACATTACATTTGTTTCTGTGTTATGCATCTTTGTCTAGTTAATGTGTTTCAATCTTTTGTGCAATGGGGACATTGCACACACTTAGTATGAGGGGGTCGGTTGTGTATTGCATGTGTTGTCAATTGATGGTGAATCAAGTATGTTGGTAGTTGATGATTTTGGATTAATATACCACATGTTTCTTAGTCTTGTCACTCGTTATTAAGACCCCATATGGTAGAAGCATACATTTTATCTTGAACTGTGAATTTTTCTATGCAAATATAGTGGGTTTTGGTAGTTGTGTGAATGATATTTGAGTTTAAAATTTGAGGGGGGAACTGGGGAGACATGAGATGTGAGTAGAACTTGAATGAATGTTTGGGGAAATGAGTGACTGACCAGTAGCACGAACTCGAGTAGAAAACCTTACTAAACATGGAATAACCTTCTTTCCAATCGTGCATAGAACCTGAAAATTCTTTCCTAGGACAAATAAATGAACATGCCATAAATTCAGAACCTAGGGAGTACACATGAGAAAATTGTTGGGACATCGTATTCTCGCACCCAAGACGCAGCGGAAGTTTAAAAATTTTGTTCTTGGACATCGTGTGTTTAGAAACATTCATAGGACGTTTACAATTATACCTTTGCGTTCTAAACGCTGGACTCCAAACTGTTCCGGTTTGAGGCAGATATAGCCCTTCTTGTAATTTCCTACGAATGGCTCTTCTCCTTTGATCGCCTAATTAGGTCCACGATCGAAGCCTTTGCTCCTCTCTTGGATTGCACTAGAAATCACAAGCTATTTTGTATCCGAATTTTCAAAATCCGGAGAGGTGCAGCGACGGCAGCACGACAGTGGAAGGAAGCTGATGGCCGAAATCTTTCTTCTCCAAAATTGAAGTGGCCGTGATATCATGATTCTCAATCATGATTTTTTTCATTTATGATTCATAATCAACAATTAAGAAAATAATTATTGATTTTTTAATCAATAATTAAGCAAACAAATTTGCTTTGTGGCCAAGATTTCCCTCACCAATTTCATGTGGTGGACGTGACTTTGAAGGAGAAATTGGAGAGGATTTGGTGGTTTTGTGTGCAATTTTTTCATCACCAACAATGAGCCCTAATGGTGTATTTATAGAGTGAAACTCCTAATCTAATTAGGAGTCCCCCTCCCACAAGGACTCTGTTAATTTTATTAATTTAAACTCTCATATAATTAATATATCATGTATTTGTTAACAATTAATAATACATGACATAATAATTCATATAAAATATGTATATTATAAAATATATACATGTATATGTATATTAAATTAAATAACCATTATTTAATTTATAAACTAACTCATTGGTTAATTTAATTCTAGACTCCTCTAGAATATTTATGAGAATTTGTACATGTTAGTAGTCATCACTACTAGCACCACCATTTAATTAGTAAATTCTAAATTCACTAAATAAATGATTCCGAACTCATTATAAACCCAATCGACGATCCGATAGCGCCGATGTATCAAGGATACAAGTCTTGTTCATATAATGAAAATCGAAAATTTCGAAGATCAAAATTTTAACTTACAAAATTTATAACTTACCATATAGCAGTTACCATATTTGGCGGCTACCAGTTTTAGTGAACTACTTCACAAAACATGCAGTTCCACTCTCCTTCCTCATTTAGCAATCATGCTAACTTTCACTTCTTCCATCCTATGGAATAAGCTCATAAACTCCTTTATAAGCTTCCTGTTTGATCTTCATCAAACTATAGTCGCCAAATTCCAACTCCTTGAAATTTGACTATCTCAACAGGAACACAGAATCCGATACTTGTGTGACCCTCAATGGTTCAGAGATACCACTATCCGTGGGTTCACATCTCCATATGATTCAGAATAACATTTATTCTTATTTGGGTTTACCCTAGTTAACCCCATTCTTTTCATCAACTCCTTGATCAAGAATGTCAGAACTCATTTCTGATTGCACCCATCTGATCATGGTAAGAGCGTCTAGTAGCATCGCCCCATGATCCCTTAGGTATCACTGATAGTGCCTGCAAGAACCTTTAGTCATGGTTAGCGTACAGTACGGTCCCTTAAACACATATGTACCAATCGAATCTGCAACCATTAGTATATCGAGAGTTTCATATAAATTCGATAACGATGTGATTTATTTTTTAGTACTATTAGTGGCATGGTATGTGCAACTAGGAAAACACATTTCCCTAAAGCACATTTCTTGCTCTTGCCAGAGACTCCTTGCACTATTAACTCATCATATCACATAGGATATATTTGCCCATAGGCGAACGGTGAATCCCCGACTACAATGCATTTGCTCCTACGTATTTCGAAACTACACCCAATCTCGCCACCTGATGACCCTCGATGGAGTCGGTAAATGGATCAAAATGCATGCTAGTACGTATAGCCTCTACATTTTCCCGGGTCAAAGGACTAATGGAGTACAACCATAACTGCGGACTAATCCACTCGATAAGTGAGAACAACTTGGACAGTCTGATGGAGGGTTATTCAGTGCATCATCTTATGATCACCCATCTGCGTGAATGGACATCTCCATGCCTGTTGCGTATTTTCTTAATTGCTCGCAAGTGCACGACGTCAAGTTATAGTAAATATATTATTGAGTACAAGTGTCGATTCCATGAGAAGTGTGTATATAAACGTATATAATGCTTGTGATTAAAATAGTCTTGACTTTATTTAGAAAAATCAATTTAAGGATTTTGATTTTATGAATGACTAAATTGAAAATGGATTTAAAAATAAATAAATATAGATATATATAACACCAAATTTTAGCATAACTTTAGCAAATAACAATGAGATAAAAGATCTAGAGGTCCGATTTCATGCAACTATCCACCATGTGTAATTCTTATTAGCTTTGTTATAAAAGTCCTTTTTATTCATTAGCAAAAATCCTATTATCTACTCCTCTTCCAAGTAATAAGTAGATATTTGTTATCTAAAAATGAATTGTGACATTCCCATCAACAATTTACAATTAAATAACACAACAAGCACTAGATTCTCTATAGGCTTCGATAGCATTATAGGCCTTCCGAACTCTATAAATACCATTGATGTATTTGATCTTTTTCTTGTTTATAATTTCTTCTTCCGAGTGATAAATTGTAAACATATAAATCATTCAAAATATGGCCAATAAATTGAAAGCATTAAGATTAGAACAATACAAATGAACAATATAAAGAACTTAAATAACTTAATTTATAACTTCTAACACATGGTTTCTAGTTTTGTTCCATCATTCCTCTAGAATTAAAACTTAGTTCATAATAACAAATCAAAACAACAAAACATGGTTTTAAAATAAGACATAACAAATGAAAAAAAAGGAAAGAAGAACTTAGAACAAGAGTTTGAAGAGCTGATTCCGTTCCCGGAGTTGTACAAAAGATTTCTTCCAAACTTGATGAATTTGATCTTCAATCTAGTAGTAGCCTCCTTACTCTTTCCTTGGCTCCCCAATACCCTAGATAGTAGCAAATGATCTCTTAATATAGTCCAGACAAGATAGAAGTCGTAGCACACAAAAGTCTCAAACTTCCACGCGCAGCACACAAAGTTACAGAATTTCCGGATTCTGCTTTTCGAAGACCGCGGGTGCGGTGAAGAACAGACCGCGGGTGCGGTCCTCTTTCTGGTGTATGAGCGCAGGTGCGCTGCCTATTTCAGTGCGGGTGCACTAGCTTACCGCGATGTGCGCTGCAGCTACTGTATTTTTTTATCTTTTTGCACTTTCCAATTCAACACTTTTAATACTTCACACTCTTATTCTATACTTCGAAACTATAACAACAAAAACAACAAAAATCAAATAAACTGCTCAAGAATCACATAATTCTAAGTTAAAAACAGGTAATAAAAGTGAAATAAATTACACTTATCAAACTCCCCCAAACTTAGGATTTTGCTAGTCCCGAGCAAAATAAAACACACAAACAAACAAGTCATGAAATTTTTTTAAAAGAACATGGCCTCAAGATAATTTAACTAAATCTTCATGCAATCACAAGTTAAATCAATCCAACCAATTTTTCATCCGGATATAATCATGAAATCGGTTAATTTTCTTAACTTCTAATCTCTTCAACTCATGTTTCAAAACATTCTCAATCAATTTCAATTTTTACAAACACAAATCAAGAGGTCTTTTCCGGTAAATATTGGGTTCAAAGCAATATTCATTCAAGAAAGGAATACCCAATAAATATTTGATGCAATGAGGTGTGTGTAAAATTGATCAAGATTCGTACTCAATGGAAGTGTTTATCGATTGTCCATAGGCTAAATCCTCCCAATCCCTCTCCACTAGTATATTGGACAACTATGACTAGGTTAATAGGATTTTCAATGGTTGTAATGTTAGGCCTTGGTTTATAGCTACAAATGAAGATTAGGAATTCAAATAAGGGAGTAAATTGAATTTTTATCTCTTTTGCATATTCCACTTTTTCTTTTATCTCCATTTTTTATTCATTTCATCTCTTTTCTCCCCTTTTTCTCCAACTTCTTCAATGAAACATCATTCATTTTTCTTTTCTTTTGTAGGAGAATATCACTTTCTTTAATCTTTTGAATTCTTACTCTTGAGAAGGTAGGAAATAATTGTATAAGTTATTCAAAGGGTTGGTAAATGTGGGCTACTTGAAAGGATATCGAATGGGGTCTTTTACACATATTAACGTGTGCCATTCGAATTCATATAAGACAAAGAGGTGACAAATGATAAAAATTTTATTTGGTAGCTTGAAAGGCTCAATCGATCCAAAAATACCTAAATCATTCCTATCATAGTTTGTCCGTATTTCGCCTCGAGTGTTGTTTGGATAGTTCTAGACAAAATCTCAATTCACAACACAAAGTAGAATCTAATCATCGTGAAAAGTGATGTCTCAATGCATCAACCAAATACATATATATTCAAAAGAAAAGTGCTTGGCTTCCAAGAAATTTCAAGAACACAATTCTTTTCTCATATAGGCTCAAGAGGGCTTCAAATGAATATAAACAATATAAATAGGCCCAAATAAAATCAAAGATTGCCTCAATCATATATGTGTTTACAAAAATTTATTTCAATCAAATGAAAATCGCAAGTTGTTAGAATTATAAGTTCAAATTTACCAAATCTCATGATTGTTCTCTAAATTTTTCAAATTGATTGATGAACATGAATGAAATGCGTTATCTTTCTTCTCAACAAATTTTTCATCATTGGCCATTTCAAATAAAAAATTTCATGACTAGACACTACAAACACACAAGCAAACTCAAAAGTAAATAAAACACTCAAATAAAACTAACATACAAACACACAAAATAAAATAAAAATCTCTCCCCCAAACTTAAATATGTGCATCGTCCTCGATGTAAATGATCATGAAAGTTAGAGGACACATACCTCGGACAATGACCGTCAGTGGTCATTGTCATCCTCATCATCTGCTCCTTCTTGTGGTGGGGTATTCAGGCGGATCATATGCGGGTGGCCATTGCGGAGGTTGTGGAAATGGATTACCAGATGTGGAAGCTGATGGAAATTGTTGAGCCAAGACAGACGTGAAATCCATCATATAATCCATGAATGTATCGGTCCTAAACCGAAACGCGTCCATGTCTTGGCGTTGTTGGGCATCTCTTCCAAATAAGTTAATCTATCTCGCACATTTCTTCTTGCGGTTGTGTTGTTGTTGTTGGGCCTGAGCATGGCAGTCTTTCAGCAGCTCTTCGGTTGAATTCTCTTGAGCTTCACGTGTATCTTGTTGATCAGATGTCAGTGACCTATGTGGTTGAATTACCACAATGGCATTTTTTGGTTTCAACAATTCTTCGTTTGCTGCCCAAGTCACTCCCGCATAATGGCATAAGTCTGTGATAAGAGAAGGGTGGAGGAGTCCACTAGGAGAGTTACCTTTTGCATAATCTAGCATTGAGTTCTGAAGCAATTGACCTAAATCAATTGTCTTTCCCGTTAAGATGCAAAAAATCAGGATTGCCCTCTCCTTGATGACGGTGGTAGTATGTTCAGTGGGCTTAATCCTAGCCGAAATGAAGGAATACCAATCTTTGGCAACATTTTTCAAATCAGATTTGGCCAGGCTTAAATGAACATCTTCTCTCATTCGCCACTTGCTCCCTCGATGCAAATAGTCTGAAGAATATCATTATAATCAACTTCCTCGTTCGGTATTGTTCATATTCATCATGCATCATTGGAGGGATACCATACATTGTGTTGATGGTATGCGCATCAAAAGCTACCATCTTGCCTCGCACCAAAACCTTCAAGTGATCATGCTTAACCTTAAGGTTAGCATAAAATTCTCTTACCAAGGAAATAACCGCATCCGGTGGTGGCTTGCCAAACTCCTCCCAATGCCTAGCAGTAAGCATGAATCCAATTTCAGTTCGTGGGAAGCTCAAGTCAAAGCCCCTCTCTTTCACAATGCTCTTGTTTAGAATTTTGCCATAGTTTTCCTCCGCTTTCTCGTCCCAAAACTTGTTTGCATCATAATTTGCAGATGATGATGCACCCTTTGATTGTTTCTTTCTTGGAGGCATTTTATCGAACACTTTAACTCACCAAATTCCCTTCAATCCAATTCACTAAACTTGATGATTTTTTTACTCCCCCAAACTTATTAATCACAAGAAGTACAAATCAACAATATACACATTAATCCAATCAACTCCAATCAACATGTCAAGAATATACTCCACTAAATTTCTATTTCTTTCATAACCAATGGCACCAAAAATTTCTGAATTTCAAAGCCAATATAGTATGTAATTGCTCACCTTGGTTGTTGAAATGATTCTTGTAAGAACAAAATCGAAGCTCCAAAATTTGTGAAAATTTTCGAGCCCCCTTTCAAACCATAGGTTGGTGTTGATTTTGTGGAATGAAGATGGATGTTGGATGAAATGATTAAAGGTATAATGTGTGGAGTGGAAATGTGTATTTGGGAGAAAAAAATCGAGTATGAAATGTGTTCTTGAGTGAGTATTTCGAAGTGAAGAAGAGGTGGAGTAGAATCGTTCTTCGTTATGTCCAATGTGTGCTTGTTTCAGACTTTAAAAACATCGACCCGCGGGTGCGGTCATAAACACACCGCGGGTGCGGTCTTGGCTCTGGAAAATTTTTATTTTCGATCTTCAGCAACCGCGGGTGCGGTGTAACAGGTAGCGCGGGTGCGGTCTGTGCTCTGGAAAACAGCGCGGGTGCTCTAATCAAATGACAGCGGGTGCGCTTGGCCTACTGGAATTTTCATTCTTTTGAATCCACAACAACCGCTGGTGCGGTGTTAATTTTACCTGCAGGTGCGGTAAGCCTCTCGGCAATCCAATGTAGGTGCGCTCCTGAAAATACCGCAGGTGCGATCTGGCTACTGAATTTTTAAATTTTAGATTCAATACTACTGCGGGTGCGACACTTCCAGTGCGGGTGCACTCTTTGAAGTTGTTTCCTCCTCCAATTTTAGTCCTGAGAAAAACTGAAATTCATAAGATTTGGGAAGATACAAGAACACATTATAACCAAAATACACAACCTAAAATAATAATACAAGAGTAAAAGCAAATCAAAACAAAATTAATAAAGAAATAAAAAAAAATTTGGGTTGCCTCCCAAAAGCGCGTGGTTTAACGTCGTCAGCCCGACTATACCAATTTTGTTCATGGTGGTTCGCTCAACCCAATGATGTGATATTCCTTACTTCAGTCCCATAATAAGGCTAATCCGCTGACCATTCACCTGAAAGTTCTTCCATCGTTGCATTTTTAACTCGATAGCCCCATGAGGGTATACTGTTTCTACAACAACGGGCCCTGACCCACGCGACTTCAACTTACAGGAAACAACTTCAGACGAGAATTGAATAATAATACTTGTTGCCCTGGTTGAGCTCCCTTTGAACAAGATTTGTCCTGCCATTTCTTAGTCTGCTCTTTGTAGATCTGGCATTCTCATTATCGTCATTTCGGAATTCTTCCATTCATTTAGTTGCAATTTTCTGACATCGCCAGAGCCTTTAAGTCAAAGTTCAACTTCTTAATTGCCCAGAATACTCGGTGCTCCAACTCAAGTGGCAAGTGACATGCTTTTCCAAATACGAGCCTATAGGGAGACATCCCAATAGGTGTTTTGAATGCGGTTCGGTATGCCCATAGTGCATCACCAACTGATGTGCCCAATCCTTCGGTTAATGTTGACTGTCTTCTCCAATATTTCTTTAATTTCCCGGTTGGATATTTTAGCTTGTCCATTCGATTGGGGGTGATACGCCAGTGCCACTTTATGCTTCACACTGTATTTAGCCAAAAGTGAGTTGAAAATGTTATTGCAAAAAAAGCGTACCTTCGTCACTTATATGGCTCTCAGTGTTCCGAACCTCGTGAAGATGTTCTTATGCACGAATTTAGCTACAACATGAGCATCATTAGTATTGGTGGCGATTGCTTCCACCCATTTTGAAACATAATCCACAGCTAATAAAATATAAGAATTACCAAAAGAAGGGGAAAAGGTCCCATGAAATCAATGCCCCAAACGTCAAAAAGGTTCTACTTCCAAATATTCGTAAGTGGTAGTTCGTGACGTCTAGAAATGTTTCCTAACCTTTGGCATCTATCACACGATTTTACTAAGGTATAACTATCTTTAAACAAACGTAGGCCAATAGAAACCAGATTGCATACCTAGCTGCTGTTCGTGTTGCCTCCAAATGTCCACCATAAGGTGACGAATGACATTGTTCCAGAATTTTGTTTGCATCGTCGCCATCCACGCATCTCCTTATAACTGGTCAGCACATCTCTTGAATACGTATGGATCATCCCATAGGTAAAACTTCGCATCGTGAATGAATTTCTTCTTTGGTGATAACTCAATCTGGACGAAGAGTACCACAAGACAAGAAGTTAGCTATATCAGCAAACCATGGGAGTTTAGAATTTACCTCAAAAAGTTGTTCGTCTGGAAATGCTTCTTTTATGATTCTTTCATCTTTTTTATCTTCAAGTTCGATTCATGATAAGTGGTCAGCCACTTGATTTTCACACCCCTTCCTATCTTTCACTTCAAAATCAAATTCTTGGAGCAATAAAATCCACTTTATCAAGCGTGGTTTTGCATCCTTCTTGGCAAAAAAGGTATCGAATAGCTGCATGGTCAGTGAAAACAATTACCTTTGTGCCGACCAAGTAAGGTCTAAACTTGTCAAATGCAAACACTACTGCAGGCATCTCCTTTTCAGTAGTTGTGTAATTTTGCTGTGCAGCATCCATGGTTCGACTTGCATAGTAGATTGATCTAAAAAATTTATCACGCATTTGGCCCAACACCACACCTACTGCATAATCACTAGCATCGCACATCAATTCGAAGGGCTCCTTCCAATCTGGTACTATCATAATTGGTGTTGTCACCAATGCCTTCTTGATCTTCTTAAATGCCTGCAGACAATCATCATCAAAAATAAAAGTTGATTCTTTTTCAAGCAAATTACACAAAGGTTTAGAAATCTTAGAAAATCTTTGATAAATCTACGATAAAAACCCGACGTGTCCTAAGAAACTCCTTATCCTTTGGATGTTTTTCGGTGGTGGAAGCTTTTCAATTGCAACCACTTTGGCTCTGTCTACCTCTAATCCCTTAGAAGACACTTTATGTCCAGAACAATACCCTCTTGGACCATAAAATGACATTTTTCCCAATTAAGAACTAAGTTCTTTTCTTGACATCTCTGCAAAACAAGGGAAAGGTTATGTAAACAGTTGATCAAATGAAGAGCCAAATACCGAGAAATCATCCATGAAAACTTCCATGATGTCTTCCACCATGTCTGCAAATATGGCCATCATACACCTCTGAAAAGTAGCAGGTGCATTACATAGTCCAAAAGGCATCCTTCCTAAAAGCAAACGTGCCATAGGGGCACGTGAAAGTTAGTCTTCTCTTGATCCTCCGATGCTATAGCAATCTTGTTATAACCTGAATAACCATCTAAAAACATTAGTGACAATAACCAGCAAGTCTATCAAGCATTTGATCAATAAAAGGTAATGGAAAATGATCTTTACGTGTGGCGTTGTTCAACTTCCTATAATCAATACATACTCGCCATCCAGTTACAGTACGAGTAGATATTAGTTCATCATTTTCATTCTTTACCACAGTCATTCCACCCTTCTTAGGCACTACTTGCACAGGAGACACTCAACTGCTGTCAGAAATAGCATATATAACTCCAGCATTTAACAATTTCAACACTTCATTTTTCACTACCTCCTTCATGGCTGGATTTAACCTTCTCTGATGATCCACATAAGGAGCGTATGACTCCTCCATTAAAATCCTATGCATGCATATGGTGGGACTAATCCCCTTGATATCAGAAATCGACCACCCAAATGCAGTTTTAAATTTCCTTAACACTCTCAACAATTTTTCTTTTCATCTAAAGTAAGAAAGGAAGAGATAATTACCGGATATGTCGACTTCTCACCCAAGAAAGCATAGCAAAGATGACTTGGCAATTCCTTCAAAACAGGGATGAATGTATAATCTCTGAACACTTTTCTTCATCCAACTTCTCCTTTGCGGCTTCGTTCACCTTTGGCAACTCCTCAAGAGCCAAAAGTTGCTCTCTCAATTCCCAATCATCATCATCAACTCTACCAAAAGTACTAGAAAGGCATCTTTCTAATGGATCTTTTACTGTATGACTTATACCAATCTCAGCAACACAAGAGTCAATATATCAATGCTTTTACAAGTACTCACCTCGTTGTTACCTTTAATAGCCTTATAGATGTTGAATATCACAGCTTCCCCACCAACTCTCAAGGTGAGTTCTCCTTTGTGTGCATCTATCAATGCTTTTCCAGTGGCTAAGAAGGGTCGCCCAAAAATCAATGGAGAATCTTGATCTTCCTCCATATCAAGTATTACAAAATCAGCGGGGAAGATAAACTTGTCAACTTTTACCAAAACATCTTCAACAATTCCACGAGGATAGGTGAGTGACATATCTGCAAGTTGCAAAGTTATAGTGGTTGGTTTTACCTCCCCAAGCTTCAAGTCCCTGTAAATAGAAAATGGCATAAGATTAATACTTGCTCCAAGATCACATAAAGCTTTATTAACATGATTACCACCAATAATGCAAGGAATAGTAAAACTCCCTGGATCTTTTAGTTTTTGTGGTAACTTCTTTTGGAGAATGGCGCTACACTCTTCGGTCAATTTCACTGTCTCGAATCCTTGCAACTTCCTCTTCTTTGACATCACATCTTTGATAAACTTTTCATAGTTTGGCATTTGCTCTAAAACATCAGCAAATGGAATGTTGATGTGAATCTTCTTGAAAATTTCCAAAAATTTTGCAAATTGATCATCAATAATCTTCTTCCTAAATCTCTGTGGGTATGGAAGAGTCGGCTTAAATACTGGAGGTTGTTCAACTTCAACTTCAGCTTTGGATACCTCGGTTTCAACTTCTTCAACTGTCTTCTCGCTTTCCTCATTCTCTTTGGATTTTTCAACCTCAAGTTCTCTTCCACTTCTCAAAGTTACAGCTTTGCATTGCTCCTTTGGATTTACTTCAGTATTACTTGGGAATTGACCTCTATTTTGATCTCTCAATGCATTAGCCAACTGTCCAATCTGTGTCTCCAATGATTTCATTGTGGCACCCAAATTTCCCATGTGAGTTTCCATGCCATCAAGACGAGATTCAGTCCTAGCCATCTTTTTACTAGATTCAGCAACAAATGTCCCAACTAGATCCTCAAGTGAAGGTTTTCCTTCCCTCTTTGATGTATTGAACCCCGGTGGAGGATTCAGCACATTCTTATTATTAGCATATGAAAAATTCTCATGATTTCTCAAACCAGGATGATAAGTGTTAGGGGGAGGGTTACCTCGATATCCTCCGTAGCCACCAAAATTCCTATTGTTAATATAATGAGCCTCATCAGGAATATGTGGTTCTTCAGTAACAACCGATGCATTTTCAACCTCTGTTGTACTAGCTTTATTCATAGCTGCAATTTGAGTTGTTAAAGCTGAAACTTGTGCAGTCAGTGATGTAATAGGATCTATGGCATAAATCTCAGCTGGCTTCTTTACTCCTGACCTCTCAGATGGCCACTGATAACTGTTAATGGTCATCTGTTCAAGCAAATCATATGCTTGATCAGGTGATTTGGCAAATATCGTGCCACCAGCTGCTGCATCCACAGTGCCTCTTGTTTGTCCATTCAAACCATTGTAAAACAATTCAATCTGTACCCAATCTTCAAAACCATGGTTTGGACACCTCCTCAACAAATCCTTATACCATTCCCATGCCTCATATAATTGCCCAAAGTCAGTCTGCCTAAAAGTACTTATCTCAATTTTCAACTGTGCAGACTTCGCAGGTGGAAATATTTAGCAAGGAACATGGTTGCTAACTCCTGCCATGTAGTGATACTCCCCAAAGGAAGTGATTGGAGCCATCCTCTTGCTTGGTCCCTAAGAGAAAAAGAAAACAAACGCAATCGAATTATATCATCAGAAACACCATTTATTTTTACCGTGTCATTGATTTCAAGGAATGTTCTGAGATGTAGATGAGGATCTGCGGTAGCTGCTCCCCCAAACTGATTCTGTTGAACCATGTTTATTAATGCAGCCTTGAGTTCAAAGTTGTTTGCATTAATAGTCCCTCGTGCTATTCCTGAATAATGAGTATTTAATACCGGCCTAAAATGATCTCTGATGGGTATTGCAGGGGGTGGATTTTCATTATCTCTGTTGTCAGCCATTGCTTGAATCTCTTCTCTTCTCGCCTTTCTTAATCTCTTACGGTTCTTTCGATCTCGGGATCAAAGATAAGCAAGTCAAGATTTTGCGATCTTCGCATGCACTGTCAAACAAGGATAAGAAACAATTCAATGTTTAATGTAATACAATAAAACAACTCTAAATTAAAATAAAGACTAATTGGTAACAATACTAATATAAATTTAAAATAAACACTCCCCGGCAAAGGCGCCAAAAACTTGTTACGTATTTTCTTAATTGCTCGCAAGTGCACGACGTCAAGTTATAGTAAAATATATTATTGAGTACAAGTATCGATCCCACGAGGAGTGTGTATATAAACGTATATTAATGCTTGTGATTAAAATAGTCTTGACTTTATTTAGAAAAATCAATTTAAGGATTTTGATTTTATGAATGACTAAATTGAAATGGATTTAAAAATAAATAAATATAGATATATATAACACCAAATTTTAGCAAATAACGATGAGATAAAAGATCTAGAGGTCCGATTTCACGCAACTATCCACCATGTGTAATTCTTAATAGCTTTGTTATAAAAGTCCTTTTTATTCATTAGCAAAAAATCCTATTATTATCTACTCCCTCTTCCAAGTAATAAGTAGATATTTGTTATCTAAAAATGAATTGTGACATTCCCATCAACAATTTACAATTAAATAACATAACAAGCACTAGATTCTCTATAGGCTTCGATAGCATTATAGGCCTTCCGAACTCTATAAATACCATTGATGTATTTGATCTTTTTCTGTTTATAATTTTCTCTTCCGAGTGATAAATTGTAAACATATAAATCATTCAAAATATGGCCAATAAATTGAAAGCATTAAGATTAGAACAATAGAAAATAAACAATATAAAGAACTTAAATAACTTAATTATAACTTCTAACACATGGTTTCTAGTTTTGTTCCATCATTCCTCTAGAATTAAAACTTAGTTCATAATAACAAAATCAAAACAAAAAAACATGGTTTTAAAATAAGACATAACAAATGAAAAACAAAGGAAAGAAGAACTTAGAACAAGAGTTTGAAGAGCTGATTCCATTCCCGGAGTTGTACAAAAGATTTCTTCCAAACTTGATGAATTTGATCTTCAATCTAGTAGTAGCCTCCTTCACTCTTTCCTTGGCTCCCCAATACCCTAGATAGTAGCAAATGATCTCTTAATATAGTCCAGACAAGATAGAAGTCGTAGCACACAAAAGTCTCAAACTTCCACGCGCAGCACACAAAGTTACAGAATTTCCGGATTCTGCTTTTCGAAGATCGCGGGTGCGGTGAAGAACAGACCGCGGGCGCGGTCCTCTTTCTGGTGTATGAGCGCAGGTGAGCTGCCTATTTCAGTGCGGGTGCACTAGCTTACCGCGGGTGCGGTACATGAATAAGCGCGGGGGCGCTGCAGCTACTGTATTTTTTTATCTTTTTGCACTTTCCAATTCAAAACTTTTAATACTTCACACTCTTATTCTATACTTCGAAACTATAACAACAAAAACAACAATAAATCAAATAAACTGCTCAAGAATCACATAATTCTAAGTTAAAAACAAGTAATAAAAGTGAAATAAATTACACTTATCGATGCCCTTGCCAATGAAACATGGCATTTACACCACAAATGCTAGTCTCAAGCTCGAGCGACCTTTATCCTTGGTTTAGGCGGCTGAATCGACTAGGCACCTATTTAGAATATACGGTACACTTCCTAATGAGTTCCATGATCTTACGTTGCGACGCAGACCTCATGGTACCTATTGTATATTCAAGGACTTTATCTATGCAGCTTGCATGGGTATACAGATAAAGTATAATGCCATAATCAAATAAATCGTAAAATATTATTAAAATAAAGATTATTTTACATTAGAGTCAATAAAGCCCGAGCCACAAGTTGGCTTGTCGGGCACCTACTCTAACAAAAATTATGCACTTATTCAAAAAAAAGAAAAAAAAATGAAAACAAAAGAGAATGTAAGGTGTGGGGGAGCCAAAAAGGGATGAAATATTATCCTTATGATGAAAATATGCAGATGTACAACATTGAGGAATGTCGGATGAAAATTCTGATGAGTGCATAATGAAAATGATCGGTGTACTCCCAATATTTTTGGACACTTGAGCATATGTTGACATTACCCCCCTAAATATCGTTGTGCAACCACAAAATTCTACTACATTGTGTTTACTGGTTGGTCACGAATAAAATTGGAACTCAGGAGAGTGAAAACTTGTGTTGAATTTTCGATTTACTGACTCACAAGATTTGCGAATAAAGCTATCTGAAGTACAAGCTGGTAGAACCCACAGCACACACACAAACACATTTTCTTTCCAAGTAAAAATGCTATGTGGTGCTTTAAAAGGGGTGTTAATGGATGTTGTGATGTGATTAATGGATGTAGTTCAAAACCCGCAGAAACAAGAGATACCAGTTTGCTGTTTCTCCATCAAGTTGGTTGTTTGATACTTTTATTTGATGTCTCATTTTGTATCATGGTTGTGTTCTTGACCTATTTTGTTTTAGGGCAAGCAAAAGGTCAGTATGAGGGGGTTGATATGTGGTGTTTTACGTGTTTTATTGCATTAGTTTTGTGTGTGTTTGCATTGTGTGTGTGTGCATTTCATATACATTTTGTTCGTTTTAGAATTAGCATATGCATATGATAGTGTCTCACTCATACATGATGAATTTGCAGGTGCAATGGCCGGAGAACTGATATCGGGAGATAAATATACAATCCATGCAAGAAAGAGAGGAACTGAGCAGAAAAGTTGGCGCCTAGGCGGTAGGATCTTATCGCTCGAGCGCGAGATGGACCTTTGAAGAATGAATACAGAGGAATCGTTGCTCGGGCGATACAATCTTACCGCTTGAGCACGAGTACCATACATTGGAAGAAAATAATAGAGGAGTCGGCGCTCGGGCAGTAGAATCTTATCGCCCGAGCGGGACTCAATTTGGAAAAAATTTGTGAGAATGATTTCTAGCTTCCGAGGGTTGCTTACCAATGGAGGATGATAAAGATAAAAAATTATATATTAATTAAATGTTTTATAATATAAATTTACAGTTTTTTTAATTAAATGTTTAAATATTATATGTTTTATAATAAATTGTATAAAATATAAGTTGTTGTTATAAGTTTTTACTATTTTTACAGGTTCGATAAAACAAGAATAACCTTGGCGTTGCAAATGGGATTAAGATAATTCTTGAACCTATAGAAAGTTGATGTTAATATCTACAATATTGGTGGCAAGCATAAGATAAAATCTTCTCACAAGTGTGATCAAATTAAGCAACAAATAAAGTTACCAAAGAAGTGGCAGTTTTACCATCCTCTAGCATTTGACCATATCTCTCAAATTACTTGGTTAAAGGGTTAAAAAAAATACCACAATTCAAACAACTCAATTATCTACATGTTTTGTTTTATGTGGAGAAGAAAATTCGGATGGAAATATTTTCAAAAGTGATGTGTATTTAAATATAATTTTTTGGAACACCAATGAAGACTTATGTGTAAAAAAATAATATTTTATTTGTGGTTGTCTCCCCAAATTTGGCTATAAATAGGGGTGTATTGTAATGTATTGAGATATCCCTCATTTTATGAACAAACCTTTGAGTTCATAATATTTATCTCTTTGTTTTTCTTTTATTTCTTTATTTAAATATAATTAGCATGTTAATTTCATATTCAAAGTTTTACACTTTGAATAATGAGTAGCTAACTTCCCAAATTTGAGATGAAAATGTGAAACTCTTGACATGATAATAAGGTTATTAAAAAGTAAGAATCTATATTTTATATTATTTAATCATTGTTTATTGTTTATGTTATATTTATTTCTTTAAGCATTATTATACCTTACTTATTAGTGGGAGTTTTGATTTATTGTTGCTATATGTTACACTAAATTCTTGGAACCATTTAAATGATAGTTTGGTATTACCAACCATTTAAAGTGGATGTCTTGATTTATTATATGAATATATCATAATATTAATTTCTTGGTATCATTTAAATGTTTGTTTGGTTTTACCAACCATTTAAAGTGGGAACAATTAAAATTACCAATTAAAGATTCAAACAATTAAACGAAAAAAAAACAAAAAACAAAACAAACAAAAGACATTTCAGTGGACTTGTAATAACCTTAGCTTTTCCCTATGGATACGATATTCTGACTCACCGAATTATACTACTTGTGGACAACCTGCTTTGGGAGTGCAACAATCTAAAGTCGCGTCAAGTTTTTGGCGATGTTGCCGGGGAAGTATAATTTAATTTCAAGTCTATTTATTTTGTTTATAGTTTGTTTTTCTTTCTTTGAATTTTTGTTGCTTTTGTCTTTTTTTCTTTTGCATTTGCATGAGCATTTGGTCACGTACACTTAGTGGTCGACTCATTCAAAATAACCCTTTATTTTTACAAAACATGGCGGAAGAACCCATCCAATAAAATGAAGATGAAATTCATTCTCAACATGATCATGATAGACGAATAACACTTAGAGATCACATGAATCCTACATGTACTAGTGCACCTTCATGTCTAGTTTTTCTTCCTGATGCATCTCATTTCAATTTTAAGCCTGGTATTATTCAAATTTTACCCAAATTTCATGGCTTGGATTCTGAAAATCCATACATTCATTTACGAGAGTTTGAAGTAGTGTGCAACACATATAATGATCTAAATTGTAGCATGAACACCATTCGACTTAAGCTTTTTCCTTTTTATTTAAAAGATAAAGCTAAAAATTGGCTATAAATTCTTAGATCGGGAACCATTTGAACTTCGGATGAATTGCAACAACAATTTTTGAAAAAGTTTTTCCATCTCATAGAACAAATTCTTTCAAAATTAAATCATCACTTTCACTCAAAAACAAGGAGAAACTTTTTATCAGTGTTGGGATAGATACAAAGAATTGCTTAATCTTTGTTCACATCATGGTTTTGAAATTTGGAGAGTTGTTTCTCAGTTTTATGAGGCTTAACACCTAAAGATAGGTAAATGGTTGAATTTATGTGTAATGGAACATTTGAAGATAAAGATCCAAACGAGGCAATTGAGTATCTCAATTCATTAGCTGAAAATGCTCAAAATTGCGACACTATAGGTAAAATTAAACCATCAAACAAGATTCAATCTGTGAAGGGCCTAAAACTCCTTTCTTGAAAATTTGCGGAAAATTAAAAATTTTCTTTTTAAAAGAACTTAAATGGCCTCATTCATAAAATCACTAGTGAATCAAGTTCAATATTTCAAATATTGCAGCGGAAGAAAATTAAAGTTTTGCCAACAACAAAGTTTTAAAAATATCCAACGACTGATAAAATTGTTTGCGGAAAAAAATAACAACTGCTGCTCTGAGGTCCTCGGGTGCCACTACTGCCGACCTAAGCTGGCTCACTGGTCCCCGCCCTCGGCCCTGGCCTTATCAGTACCTACAACAATCAAGTCTAGTGAGCCTAAAGACTCAGCATGCATATATCACAGGTAACGAGTAAAAATCTGAATTAAAATATGCATGAGTTAACATATCCTGTCCTGAGGCATACTGAAAATAGTCTGTACTGAGCAATTATAATACGTGCATAACTGAACTGATAATCACAGTAAAAATATTTGCTCCTGGGAGCCTGTACTGAAATAACTGATAAAATTTTCTGTTGAGATTATGTTTTACGCCTGTGGCCACTGCACTAAGCTGAACTGATCGGTAACTGGCTACCGGGGAGGCTGAAACTGAACTGAGCTGGCCGGTCACTGGCGACCGGTGTGGTACCATACTGAACTGATCGGTCACTGGCGACCGTATAAAATAACACTGCCCACATAGTGAATGAACCACAAGCCATATCGCATAAATCTCAAAAATAATCATTTTCTATTTAATGCACGTAAATAATTAACTGGCGTAATGAAAGTGTCCCGTAATTTTACCAACTGGATTGGATTGGATCGTTCCCAGGCTTGCTGCAACCTAACTGTGCCATGAAAAATATGCAATAGCTTAAACTTGACCAACTACGCAATTTACGTTCAAAAGATGCGACTATGACGCCTAATGACTTCGCATTTAATCATGACTCCGAGCCAACCTGAACCGACACTGAACCGACGTATAGTCATGATTAAAATACGCTGAAAAATCATAAAATAATGTTCCTAAAATGATAGGGTCGAAATCTAGGTGGAATGGAGGCCAAAACACGAAACGCTCTTTCGAGAGTCAATTTGGCACATTGCACCGCAAATTCTCGTACGACCTCAAAAATGATCCAAATGACGAACGGTCAAAAACATGACCTTCCCAACTAGATGAGGCACTGTCCAGTCCAAGGCCATGGGCTTAAAAGCCAACCAAGAACTCAAACGAGCCTTCTAAACGACACAGCAACATGCTGTAATTTCCAGCAGCTGCGCAACTACAAGACTTGCGTTGGTTTCGAGACTATCGGCCATTAGGGGCGTGAACCACCGACCAGAGACTCTTACCAACATCCCAAGGAATGATTTGAACCATGGCTAAGGGCCCTAGGCCAGCCACAATCCGCATCATACCAAAACTCAACCGAAGGGTCTAACCGAGAGCCAACGTGCATGCGTGTGTAGTGTTTATGCTATGATCGATGTCTCGTGTCATTCCAATGGCCATTTGATTGACCATGGCACGATCTAGACATCTAGGAGCATGATGTGAACCGTGGCTAAGGGCCATAGGCCAACCAAGATCCATACCAAGCAACAAAAGAAACGAAACCATATGCTGAAAAATGGAAGGGGCCGAATGGGGAAAGGGGCTGTTCTTGTTGATTATTTAAAAACCAATGAGCCATGGACCAAGCCACAAAAAGGGCAACTTAGTCACGTCTTAGACATGCTAGGGAAGTGATCCAACCATGGCTATAGGCCCTTGGGGCAGCCAAGATCAGATCCTTCCTCCATGACAACAAACTGAATTTTTCGAACAACATTTCTGCACCTATGAGGACTTGCTGTCATTCTGAATTTCCAGCAAGCATGGGGCTGGTTTGAATGGACCAACATGGTCCTAATGCATCCTACTACATGTATACAAGCCACCTTGGGAGCCTGGAGTCGATCCAATACCTGAAACTCACAAACCAAAAGAAATCGTGAAGCTTGCCAAGGAAATCGAAAATTCTGCATGTGTGGTTTCAAAATGTTTTGACTTGGATCTCGATTTTTACTTGAATAAACATGATCATGTACTGAAAAATAAATGATAATATGACTTGATTGAGGTTTGAAAGAAATCAAGACATGCCTGGTTTCGTTTGAATTCGAAAGAAAACGAACGAAACGACGACGACGCGGCACGGAGGAGGTGGAGCGCTTCTCTTTTCTACCTTACCTTGCTCTCGATTTTTCTCTCTTCTTTTTGGCTAGGTACCTCACGATTTTTCTACTGAAAATGAGTGTGAATTCACTCTGAATTTTCGAAAAGGAGAGGGGGGGGGGGGGGGGGGGGAATGGTTATGAGGGGTGAGGAGAAGGGTGCACATATAAGGAAGAATCAAGACCAAGTCCACTCCCCTTTGAATTTTAAATTTTGAATTGATATCAAATGAGTTGGTGGATGCTTCTAGGAGGTAGTGGCCGAAATTTCTCTTGTTCTAGACTAGGATATGTCCATTTATTTAATTAAATTGTGCTTCCCAAAAATCCTAGAATTATCCTACTAATTACATGCAAAGAATTGGTCAAAGTTGATGAGTTGGAAAATGAATCTTCTAGCACTAAGGGTGGCCAAAAATGCATAATAAAATAAAGGGGAATGTTGATTATCTAGTCAACTAATAATCCTTGAAAGCCTTACTAATCCTTTAAATAATTTAGTGAGCTAACCCCTTAATTTAATAACTTAAATGAGTTCATTTCTTAATCACCTCAAATAATTAAATTAAATCCTCAAA
Organism: Primulina tabacum; assembly: GCF_025594145.1. NCBI lineage: Eukaryota > Viridiplantae > Streptophyta > Magnoliopsida > Lamiales > Gesneriaceae > Primulina > Primulina tabacum. The sequence goes on along the minus strand of NC_134556.1, from coordinate 15,142,106 downwards.
CCTCCCTTTCTAACTTAAATAACTTGGTTGCTAGCTAAATTAACTTCTGGAAATATTTCTCGAAATCTTAAATTCTATCTCAAAACTCCAACTCCGGTCCGGTCTCACTGAAATAACTGAAATGCTAAAAATCAAACTACTGAACTGAAATAATAAATAATTAACTTCAAATAAATGCATTTAAAATAATCATGCAATGAAGTCAATTAAATTTAAAAATCTAGAATTATGCATGGCTTATACGTCTACTGATATACGGGTTCTACAATCCTTCCCCCCTTAAATAAATTTCGTCCTCGAAATTAGAACTCACCTAATAACTCAGGGTATCGACTTCTCATCTCCGGCTCAGACTCCCACGTAGCTTCCTCCTCTGAATGGTTGAGCCATTTGACTTTGACTCGCTTAACCAACTTGTTCCGAAGTTTCTTCTCCTGTCTGTCTAGGATCTGCACGGGTCTCTCCTCATAAGATAAGTTCGGAGTAAGCTGCAACGGCTCGAAATTCAGCACATGCGAAGGATTTGCCATATACTTCCTCAGCATGGAGACATGAAAGACGTTGTGTACTCCGGCCAGATTCGGCGGAAGAGCCACACGATACGCTAGCGTCCCAACTCTGTCAAGGATCTCAAACGGTCCAATGTATCTCGGACTGAGCTTCTCTTTCTTGCCAAATCTCATGACACCCTTCATAGGTGCCACTTTCACGAAGACATGATCGCCCACTGCAAACTCTAACTCTCTCCTCCGCTGATCGGCATAACTCTTCTGTCGGCTCTGAGCAGTCCTCATTCTATCACGAATCTTGACTACTACCTCTGCTGCCTGCTGAACAATCTCTGGACCCAACTCTGCTCTCTCTCCTACTTCATCCCAATGAACAGGAGATCTACACTTGCGGCCATACAGCGCTTCATACGGAGCCATACCTATAGACGACTGGAAACTGTTGTTATAGGTGAACTCTACCAATGGTAAGTTCGACTCCCAACTCCCAGAGAAATCAATGACGCAAGCACGGAGAAGATCCTCTAAGATCTGAATAACTCGCTCCGACTGTCCATCTGTCTGCGGATGGAAAGCTGTGCTAAACAGCAACTTCGTACCCATAGTCGAATGCAAACTCTTCCAAAACGAGGAAGTGAATCTAGGATCTCTATCGGATACGATAGAAACTGGAATACCATGGAGTCGGACTATCTCTCGGATGTACAGCTCTGCATACTGAACCATGGTGAAAGTCGTCTTAATAGGCAAGAAGTGCGTTGATTTGGTAAGACGATCTACAATCACCCAGATAGCATTCGATCCTCTGGCTGACCTCGGCAATCCGGTCACACAGTCCATGGTAATGTTCTCCCACTTCCACTCGGGAATAGGAAGAGGCTTGAGCAAACCTGCTGGTCTCTGATGCTCGGCCTTCACTAACTGGCAAGTCAGGCACTCGGATACAAAACGCCTGATGTCCTTCTTCATCCCTGGCCACCAATACAATAGCTGCAGATCTTTGTACATCTTCGTACTCCAAGGGTGAATGGAGTACGGGGACGTATGGGCCTCTGATAAGATGTCTGCTCGGATAGAATCACTGCTAGGAACCCATATCCTATCTCGGTATCTCACAATACCGTCGCTGACTGAATACAAAACACTGCCCTTGGCTTCATCTCTCTTCTTCCACTGTGCCAACTGTTCATCTGCTGCCTGACCGCTGCGAATACGGTCAATAAGAGTGGACTGGATAGTCAAGGTAGATACACGAGGAACTCTACCTCGAGGGTAAGTCTCAAGATCAAACCTCTGCATCTCGATCTGAAGAGGTTTCTGAATCGTCAAGTGAGCCATCACTGCGACTTTCCTGCTCAAAGCATCCGCAACTACATTAGCTTTACCCGGGTGGTAGCTAATGTCACAATCGTAGTCTTTCACAAGCTCCAACCAACGCCTCTGACGCATGTTCAGCTCCTTCTGCGTAAAGAAATACTTGAGGCTCTTATGGTCGGTAAAGATCTGACACTTCTCCCCATACAGATAGTGCCTCCAAATCTTCAAAGCAAAAAATACGGCCGCTAACTCCAGATCATGGGTAGGGTAATTATTCTCGTGGATTTTCAGCTGTCGAGAAGCATACGCTATCACTCTCCCATGCTGCATCAAAACTGCACCTAAACCAAGCTTCGAAGCATCGGTATAAAGGACAAACTCGCCGGGCCCTGATGGCATGGCCAAAACTGGTGCTGAAATAAGGGCTTGCTTCAAAGTATCAAAGCTCTTCTGACACTCCTCGCTCCACACAAACTTCATATTTTTCTTTGTCAGTGCTGTGAGTGGAACGGCGATAGAGGAGAATCCTGAATGAATTTTCTGTAATATCCTGCTAGTCCAAGGAAACTGCGGATCTCGGATGCATTCTGAGGCACAACCCAATCTCTAACTGCTACAACTTTGGCGGGGTCTACCTCAATACCACTGCTAGAAACAATGTGGCCCAAGAACGCCACCTTCTCTAACCAGAATTCGCACTTACTGAACTTTGCGAATAATTTGTGCTTCTGCAATGTCTGCAACACTGTGGTCAGATGTCGGCTGTGCTCCTCCCGATTCTTGGAGTAGACGAGAATGTCATCTATGAACACTATCACAAACTGGTCGAGGTACGGCTGAAATACGCGATTCATGAGATCCATGAAGATCGCTGGCGCATTCGTCAGACCGAACGGCATCACAAGGAACTCGTAGTGACCATAACGAGTCCTGAAAGCTGTCTTCGAAACATCAGCATCTCTCACCCTCAACTGGTGATAACCGGAACGCAGATCTATCTTGGAGAAAATCGAAGCTCCCTGCAACTGGTCAAACAGATCCTCAATCCTCGACAGTGGGTATTTATTCTTCACTGTAACCCTGTTCAACTCCCGGTAGTCAATGCAAAGCCTCATCGAGCCATCCTTCTTTTTCACAAATAAGACTGGCGCGCCCCATGGAGAAAAGCTCGGGCGAATGAACTCCTTGTCGAGAAGTTCCTGGATCTGCTTCTTAAGCTCTGCCATCTCTGTCGGTGCTAGACGGTACGGCGCTTTGGATATCGGAGCCGTACCTGGCATAAGCTCAATGGAAAACTCCACCTCTCTCTCTTGTGGCATACCAGAGACGTCTTCGGGAAAAACGTCTAAGAAATCTCTAACTATCGGAACATCTGAGGCTGACTGGCTGGGTTCCTCGGGGACAGATAAAAAGGTTGCTAGAAATGCCCGACACCCTCTATGCATGAGCTTCCTAGCCTGAACATATGGAATAATGCGCGGTAAAGAAAAGTACCTGTCCGGCTCAAATAAGAACTGCTCCATTCCAGGCGGTCGGACAAGAACAGATCTCCGCTGGAAGTCTATCAACACTCTGTTCCTCAATAGCCTGTCCATCCCTAGGATGATGTCAAATTCCGGCATCGGTAACACGATCAGATCCGCATAAACAAGATTACCGTGCAGCTCAAGGTCTATATCTCGGATAACATTGGTAGCTGCCATCTCCTCGCCTGACGGCAACACTACTGAAAAGGCTGTATCTAGCCCAATGGTCTGGATCTTGAGAAAGTTTGCAAAGACCTCCGAAATAAACGAGTGAGTGGCCCCTGAATCTATCAAGGCCTTGGTAGCGGAACCAGATATAAAAATTCTCCCTGAAAGATCGGAACTCTAAGTTGAATCCCACTACAAGATCTAAACTTATAGACATGCAAAGGTCAAGGTTCCTCTAGCTTAATTTCCCTGAAATAAATCTGAGTAGAGCATGCAATCCTATAACAGTTCTAAGTTCAAAATCTAAATCCCGATTCCCAAAACACGGAAATTCAAATAATAACTTAAAGTTTAAAGGTACCTGTCAACAACATAGTCTCCGGGTTGGTTTCCGCGGCATGGAGAGCAAAAACTCTGCCTTGGGTAGGCAGATTCCTCTGAGGACACTGCAGCAACATGTGGTCTGGACTGCCACACTTAAAACACTTTCCTGAGCCAGCCATACATGCTCCAGGATGGCGACTGTGAGCACCTGGGACAGACTGGGTGCTCCTGAGTCCTCGGGGCTGGGCGTCCCCGCTGCTGCTGCTGGCCTCGGTTCCTGGGCGGTCCATGAAAAGGACCTCTTATTCTGCTGCTGATGCTGATGAGGAGGAGGGCGGTGCGGTGCCTGGACTGGGCGCTTGCCCTGGCGATCCCTCTCGATATCCCGCAGATCCTGCTCTGCGGCTAAGGCCTTGGAGACGGCAATCTCATAAGTAGCAGGGTCAGATACCCTAACATCCCGGCGCAAGATCGGCCGTAAACCCACCAGGAAGTGCATCAGCTTGGCTCTGGCATCATTCGCTATCAGGGGCACAAAGTGACAGCCCCTCTCGAACTTACGGATAAACTCCGTAACCGACATATCCCCCTGTCTCAGACTCATGAACTCGGTGGTCAGCCTGGTGCGAACCTCCTCAGCAAAATACTTGGAGTAGAAAACCTCCGTAAAGCGGGTTCAAGAAAGTGTAGCCAATGTCAGGGCTACGGAAGCTCCTTCCCACCATAAGCGGGCGTCTCCAGTGAACAAGTAGGTGGCACATCGGACTCGGTCTGCGTCCTCCAACTCCATAAAATCGAAGATAACCTCGAGGGATTTGATCCATCCCTCGGCAACCATGGGGTCAGATGCCCCAGAGAATTCCTTCGGGCGCATCTTCATGAATCGCTCATACACAGCCTCGGGCCCTGTCGGCCTGGCTGCGGCTGCGGCTATGGCTGCGGCATTGCCCCCCGAAAACTGTGCGAAGAACTGTGCCATCCCAGCTAACATCTGGGCACTCATGTCCGGTGGGGGCGGTGGAGGAAGTGGTAGGTCTCCCTCTGGTCTACGCTCCTCCCTGTCTTCTCGGCGAGGCTCCTCCTCTCTGTTGCGCTCTAAAATGCGTCTAGGGGGCATACTGTTCCAACATAACCCATACGTAACTAACATGCATAATTCCATAATTTATTTTAAATGAACTCTGAAATACTGAAAATCTGGAAGCATGCTGACAAACTAATTCATTCTTTAACTAAAATGCTGAACAAAATGCTGAACTGAAAAACTTACAGACCGAAGACGTGGCTTCGTGAGCTTCTCGCGGTCAGTAGTAGTGAAACCCTATACAGAACCACCGCTCTGATACCAACTGTGAAGGGCCTAAAACTCCTTTCTTGAAAATTTGCGGAAAATTAAAAATTTTCTTTTTAAAAGAACTTAAATGGCCTCATTCATAAAATCACTGGTGAATCAAGTTCAATATTTCAAAATATTGCAGCGGAAGAAAATTAAAGTTTTGCCAACAACAACGATTTAAAAATATCCAACGACTGATAAAATTGTTTGCGGAAAAAAATAACAACTGCTGCTCTGAGGTCCTCGGGTGCCACTACTGCCGACCTAAGCTGGCTCACTGGTCCCCGCCCTCGGCCCTGGCCTTATCAGTACCTACAACAATCAAGTCTAGTGAGCCTAAAGACTCAGCATGCATATATCACAGGTAACGAGTAAAAATCTGAATTAAAATATGCATGAGTTAACATATCCTGTCCTGAGGCATACTGATAATAGTCTGTACTGAGCAATTATAATACGTGCATAACTGAACTGATAATCACAGTAAAAATATTTGCTCCTGGGAGCCTGTACTGAAATAACTGATAAAATTTTCTGTTGAGATTATGTTTTACGCCTGTGGCCACTGCACTAAGCTGAACTGATCGGTAACTGGCTACCGGGGAGGCTGAAACTGAACTGAGCTGGCCGGTCACTGGCGACCGGGTGGTACCATACTGAACTGATCAGTCACTGGCGACCGTATAAAATAACACTCCCACATAGTGAATGAACCACAAGCCATATCGCATAAATCTCAAAAATAATCATTTTCTATTTAATGCACGTAAAATAATTAACTGGCGTAATGAAAATGTCCCGTAATTTTACCAACTGGATTGGATTGGATCGTTCCCAGGGCTCGCTGCAACCTAACTGTGCCATGAAAAATATGCAATAGCTTAAACTTGACCAACTACGCAATTTACGTTCAAAAGATGCGACTATGACGCCTAATGACTTCGCATTTAATCATGACTCCGAGCCTAACCTGAACCGACACTAAACCGACGTATAGTCATGATTAAAATACGCTGAAAATTCATAAAATAATGTTCCTAAAATGATAGGGTCGAAATCTAGGTGGAATGGAGGCCAAAACACGAAACGCTCTTTCGAGAGTCAATTTGGCACATTGCACCGTAAATTCTCGTACGACCTCAAAAATGATCCAAATGACAAACAGTCGAAAACATGACCTTCCCAACTCAATGAGGCACTGTCCAGTCCAAGGCCATGGGCTAAAAGCCAACTAAGAACTCAAACGAGCCTTCTAAACGACACAGCAACATGCTGTAATTTCCAGCAGCTGCGCAACTACAAGACTTGCGTTGGTTTCGAGACTATCGGCCATTAGGGGCGTGAACCACCGACCAGAGACTCTTACCAACATCCCAAGGAATGATTTGAACCATGGCTAAGGGCCCTAGGCCAGCCACAATCCGCATCATACCAAAACTCAACCGAAGGGTCTAACCGAGAGCCAACGTGCATGCGTGTGTAATGTTAATGCTATGATCGATGTCTCGTGTCATTCCAATGGCCATTTGATTGACCATGGCACGATCTAGACATCTAGGAGCATGATGTGAACCGTGGCTAAGGGCCATAGGCCAACCAATATCCATACCAAGCAACAAAAGAAACGAAACCATATGCTGAAAAATGGAAGGGGCCGAATGGGGAAAGGGGCTGTTCTTGTTGATTATTTAAAAACCGATGAGCCATGGACCAAGCCACCAAAAGGGCAACTTAGTCACGTCTTAGACATGCTATGGAAGTGATCCAACCATGGCTATAGGCCCTTGGGGCAGCCAAGATCAGATCCTTCCTCCATGACAACAAACTGAATTTTTCGAACAACATTTCTGCACCTATGGGGACTTGCTGTCATTCTGAATTTCCAGCAAGCATGGGGCTGGTTTGAATGGACCAACATGGTCCTAATGCATCCTACAACATGAATACAAGCCGCCTTGGGAGCCTGGAGTCGATCCAGTACCTGAAACTCACAAACCAAAAGAAATCGTGAAGCTTGCCAAGGAAATCGAAAATTCTGCATGTGTGGTTTCAAAATGTTTTGACTTGGATCTCGATTTTTACTTGAATAAACATGATCATGTACTGAAAAATAAATGATAATATGACTTGATTGAGGTTTGAAAGAAATCTAGACATGCCTGGTTTCGTTTCGAAAGAAAACGAACGAAACGACGACGACGCGGCACGGAGGAGGTGGAGCGCTTCTCTTTTCTACCTTACCTTGCTCTCGATTTTTCTCTCTTCTTTTTGGCTAGGTACCTCACGATTTTTCTACTGAAAATGAGTGTGAATTCACTCTGAATTTTCGAAAAGGAGAGGGGGGGGGAAAAATGGTTATGAGGGGTGAGGAGAAGGGTGCACAATATAAGGAAGAATCAAGACCAAGTCCACTCCCTTTGAATTTTAAATTTTGAATTGATATCAAATGAGTTGGTGGATGCTTCTAAGAGATAGTGGCCGAAATTTCTCTTGTTCTAGACTAGGATATGTCCATTTATTTAATTAAATTGTGCTCCCAAAAATCCTAGAATTATCCTACTAATTACATGCAAAGAATTGGTCAAAGTTGATGAGTTGGAAAATGAATCTTCTAGCACTAAGGGTGGCCGAAAAATGCATAATAAAATAAAGGGGAATGTTGATTATCTAGTCAACTAATAATCCTTGAAAGCCTTACTAATCCTTTAAATAATTTAGTGAGCTAACCCCTTAATTTAATAACTTAAATGAGTTCATTTCTTAATCACCTCAAATAATTAAATTAAATCCTCAAACCTCCCTTTCTAACTTAAATGAACTTGGTTGCTAGCTAAATTAACTTCTGGAAATATTTCTCGAAATCTTAAATTCTATCTCAAAACTCCAACTCCGGTCCGGCCTCACTGAAATAACTGAAATGCTAAAAATCAAACTACTGAACTGAAATAATAAATAATTAACTTCAAATAAATGCATTTAAAATAATCATGCAATGAAGTCAATTAAATTTAAAAATCTAGAATTATGCATGGCTTATACGTCTACTGATATACGGGTTCTACACAATCTCCCACATCTGGTGGAGATATGTACACCTCAAAGATGAAAATGATCTCCAAGCTAGATTTACCTCTTTGGCAAGAAAAGTTGAGACACTTGAATTGAAAAAGAATGGTCAAATAAAATCTATTCAAGAAATTGTGTGTCACATCTGTGATACAAGTGATCATTCTACAAAAGATTGTCCCACTTTGCCCTGTTTTAAAGAATGTCTCCAGGAACAAGTCAATGTTTTGAACAATTTCAAAAGGCCAAATTTTGAACCATTTTCTCAAAATTACAATCCAGGTTGGCGAAATCATCCAAATTTTAGTTGGAGGAATGATAATGCTGCACAATTTTCACAACCACATTTCCAAAATCAACAAAATTTTCAAAATTATACACCTTATGTTCCTCCACCTAAGAGGAACTTGGAAGATATATTGAATTATTTCATTGCAAAGTAAGTGCCTATCAATACTCAAACTGCTCAAACCATGACAGATTTGAAAGATACTCTTGCTAAATTTGCATCTACACTTAATGTTCATGAAAAAGGTAAATTTCATTCACAACCACAGCCTAATCCCAAGGATCATCATTCACAAACTGGAACTTCTGGAACTCAACCAATGGACCAGGTAAAATCTGTTATTACCCTTCGCAGTGGTAAGGTTGTGGAAAAATCCATTCTAAAACCTTGTGAAGATGATGATAAATCAACTCCAAAGGGTAAGAAAGTGGAACCCATAACTTGCGAAGAGGAGGTTCAACAGACAGTGTCACCACAATTCCCTCATGCATTGAAAAATACAAAAAAATCAAATTTGAATTCTGATATATATGATATTTTTAAACAAGTAAAAGTTAATATTCTTTTATTAGATGCAATAAAGCAGGTACTATCATATGCCAAATTTTTGAAACACTTGTGCACTGTGAAAAGAAAATTGAATGTGAAAAAGAAAGCATTTTTAGCCGAACAAGTAAATGCAATCATTCAAAATAATAATACTTTTAAATACAAAGACCCTGGTTGTCCTACTATTTCATGTATTATTAGAGAACGAAAGATTAAAAAAGCTTTGCTTGATCTTGGAGCTAGTGTTAATTTACTTCCATATTCAGTTTATCAAGAACTCAATCTAGGCGAGTTAAAATCTACTTCGATAACACTTTTACTTGCCGATAGATCTGTTAAAGAGCCAAGAGGTATGGTAGAAGACGTGTTGGTCCAAGTTGATAACTTTGTATATCCTGTTGATTTCTTGTTTTAGATACACTGTAATGCCCGAATTTTAAAAAAAAAATTGAAAAAAAAAGTTAATGTTCATCGGGTTACTATTCAAGCGCTGCGGCGCTAGAAAGTGGCGCTGCGGCGCTAAAAGATGCGAAAATTGATTTTTTAAGAACACTTTGACTTCCACCATTCATCCTCCAATCATTTCTCCTCCTCCACGCAAATCCTCCTCCATCTCCTCTCCATTTCTACATTTCTTCTTCAATTTAAGGGAGATTTGTTCAAGAAAATTATGAAATGAAGGTAGATTTGTGATCCTCTCATCACGGGCTTCACAAGATGTAAGTTTTTTCGATTTTTATTCAAGTTTGGAAATGGGTTGAAGTTTTGAATTGATATTTGAGTTGATATTTGAGATATTAAGATGTTGAAGATGTTGTATTTGAGTTGGTTTGAATTTAAAATGGATATGAGCATGGTTTCTTGTTTCTGTGCAAGATCAGTTTTTATACCTTCTGTATTTCGGTATATAAGACAGTTGTGTTTGGATTTTGGAGTTACGATCTTCATCAAACTTATAGAAAATCGAGTTAGCTTCGATTTGGTTCAAAAATCATTCAGTTCCATAAAGAAGTGAAAGAGATATGATATATTTACTAAACCTGGTCTAGAATCCCGAGTTTGTGTACATGCCTTCTGTTTATTCGAATTCTGGAATTTATTGGTTGGGATTCTTGATTTGATGTTCCAATGAAAGTTATAGAACATTGTCTTGTCTTCGAAATGATATAATATGGGCTTGATTCCATTGAGTATTGAGGGAGTTTTGCTCGAAATACTAAACTATGCCAGATTTGTACTGATGCAGAATTTCAAAAATTATGTTGTATGTTTCAGATTATGAATGACTGAGTAAATGACTTTATTTGACAAAAGTTTGTGCAGAAGAATTGCTTGGCATTGAGTTTTCTTGCATATCCAATTTACAGATCTTGATTTGAAGCAGTATCGAATTAATTATGAGTTTTGTACGAAAATTGCTCTGTGTTGATAAATAATCTGAGTTCTTGATTTATGTATTGAAGATTCGGTTGAAGTATTGACTTGGGTTGACTCAAGATTATTTACTTTAAGTTGGTTGATAACGAATCGAGTAGAGTGCGAGGGTTCAAGACTTCTCAACCATATATTTCGATCTTCTTTTGGTAATATTTGAAAGGTATGTTACGGTCGGTAACATACGAGGTAAAAGTATCATTTTTTATTTTAAATTGAAAATTTGATGGCTTGATGAATTACTTGTGATTTGTTGATGATTGATATTTTGAGATGAGCTTATTATGATATTGATTTGATGAGATTGAAATGCATCATTGCATTGCATATTGAGCCACTTTTCGATTCAGATTTGTTATGGTGGAGGTCGCCTTGATTTATTGATTTGTTGGACGCATGGGGCTTTAATTCAGTTGGTATAGTGTATGCGGAGGTCGCTGGTATGGCCTGAACACTCTCTATAGGCGCACCATAGTCCTAGGATTGTAGAACACAGCAACCCACCCCGAGCGGATGAGTCGGTGGATGTTGCTGGGGGATTCTCTTTCCTTGGGTACCCTATGACCAGATGATTCACTTGATCTTGAGATTTATTGACAGCCCACAGCTTCTGATCATACATTGCATTATATTGCATATTTATGAATTTAAATAAACTATTTGTCATTTTAAATTCTCATATTTTATTCATTGTATCATACTGGGTTTATACTCACCGGCACGTCGGCTACCTCTTGTTTTCATGTGCTCGACGGTAGGTGAGGCAAGGCTTGGGATACCAGAGTCCAGCTCCAGGCGAGGAGATACAAGTTAGAGTGGGATTCTCGGGTCTTATGAGCTATTTGATGATGTTTGGATTACTTTGGCTCACAAGTTTATTTTGGCATGTTTAAAATTATATTTCAAACATTTGAGACATTTAAATTATTTTGACGATGTTTATGTGAATTTTTGAACCACAAATTATGTATTTTACTCAATCATTTGGTCTGTTATATTTATAATTATTAATATAAGATGTCGGACCCGGGGCCCCACATTAGGTGGTATCAGAGCGTAAAATATTTGGGAACAGGGTAGATCGAGTCAGTTCCAATTGCTTGATCATGTGATGTATTTGCTAGCATTTTCACTTTGCCGTAATGTGAAATACATTATCATAATTGAGATACTCTATTGTTGGGCTTTATTCGAGATTTTTGGGTGTATTGGGTCTCGAGAGCCAGAGATGATTGATACAAGATTGAGATGATTATGATAATGTGATTTTATATGTGTTTGATCTATTGTATATCAGACATGGCTACTCGAGGTAGAGGTCGTGGTAGACCTAGACAGAACATACCAGTGGCACAAGATCAAGGCAGTGCTACTCATACTCAGATGGATATAACTCCGACCCCGATGGAGATACTGTTAGCCAGATTTCAGTCTTTGCACCCACCGATGTTGAAGGGTACAGAGAATGCATTAGAGTGTGAGAACTGGTTGGAGAATATGGATCAGTTATTTGAATCTCTTGAGTATCCAGATGATCGTAGAATCAAATTAGTTATTCATCAATTATTAGATGTTGCTAAGAGTTGGTGGATCATGACAAATAAAGCTTTAGAGGGTCGAGGTACGATTGTTGCCTGGGATATTTTTAAATCTGAATTTTATCAGCGTTTTTTTACTACCTCTTACAGGAAAGATAGGGGAGCCGAGTTTGCAAATTTAAAGCAGGGAAATCTGAATATTGAGGACTATGTTGCTAAGTTCTCGAATTTACTGAGATTTGGTCCTCATGTAGCATCCGATGAAAAAGCTAAGGCCGATCATTTCATAAATGGTCTTAATCCTGATATATTTACCCTGGTTAATACTGAAAGGCCTAACACTTTTGCTGAGGCTCTTGCTCGAGCCAAGGGAGCTGAAACTGGAATCATTAGGCAGAGAGGTTCTCAATATTCGCAACGACCCCAACAGCCACAGTTCCGACAGCAGTTCAGACAGGGTAATAGTGGCGGAAACAGTTGCAACACAAGAGAACAATTTAGGGCTAGAAGCAAGCAATTCAAGAGACATGGCAGTAATTTTTCGAGTTCTAGTGGATCGAGACAGTCTGGTTCAGTTCAGAGCACTGGTTATTCAGGCCCGACTTGTGGTCAGTGCGGTGGTAGACATTATACCGATCAGTGTAGAGGAGTTTCGGGAGCTTGCCATTTGTGTAACCAGGTGGGACACTATGCTCGAGTGTGTCCTAATCATGGCAGTGATATATCTCAGATTGGGGGATCATCGAGACAGACACCTCACCAGAATCGCCAGACTCCTACAGTTCATTCCTATCAGCAGTAAAATCGGTCAGATCAGAACAAACAGAGTGGTAGCCACAGGGTAGGACAACCACCTAGACAGCAAGCTCGAGTTTTTGCACTCACTGAGGATGAGGCACATAATGCTCCAGATAATGTCATTGCAGGTAATTGTTTTTTCTCAGGTTATTTTGCTTATGTTTTTATGGATACTGGTGCATCACATACTTTCATAGCTGAGCACTTTGTCTCCTTGCATTCATTAAATTCTATGCCATTATCATCTACATTATCTATTTCTACTCCACTGGGCAAAGTGGATGAGGTCAGCTGAAATGATAAGTGGTTGTGAATTTCGTTATGAGGATAATGTCATTGAGCTTGATTGCATTGTGTTGGAGATATCTGATTTTCACTGCATAGTTGGTATTGACATGTTGACAAGATACAGGGCTACTGTAGATTGTTTTCAGAAGATTGTTAAGTTTAGGCCTGATATGACAGATCACTGGACGTTTTATGGTAAGAGTTCTCGAGCTAAGATTCCTTTTATATATGTTTTGTCCATGACTCGTTTGTTGCAGAAAGGAGCAGAATGTTTCTTGGTTTATGCAATTGATATTTCAAGGTCAGTACCTAAATTTGCAGATATTCCAATTGTTAGCGAATTCTCAGATGTATTTTCAGATGAAATTCCAGGATTTTCTCCAATCCGAGATATTGAGTTCAACATTGAGTTGATGCCAGGTACGCACATATTTCTAGAGCTCCTTATAGGATGGCACCAATTGAACTAAAAGAACAAAAGGAACAACTTGATGATCTATTGGCTAAAGGATATATAAGACCAAGTGTTTCACCTTGGGGTGCTCAAGTTTTATTCGTGAAGAAGAAAGATGGGTCAATGAGGCTTTGTGTTGATTATAGACAGTTGAATAAAGCCACAGTAAAGAATAAGTATCTTTTGCCAAGGATTGATGATCTTTTTGACCAGTTGCAGGGTTCTTCAGTATATTCTAAGATTGATTTAAGATCTGGATATCATCAGTTAAGAGTTAGAGAGGCAGATGTGCCTAAGACTACTTTTCGTATCAGGTATGGGCATTTTGAATTTTTGGTTATGCCTTTTGGGTTGACCAATGCACCTGCGGCATTTATGGATTTGATGAACCGTGTGTTTCAACGGTATATAGGTCAATTTGTTATGATCTTCATTGATGATATTCTTATTTATTAAAAATCTGAATTTGAGCATGCTGAGCACTTGAGATCTGTTTTGCAAATTTTGAGAACTGAAAAGTTGTATGCTAAATTATCCAAATGCGAGTTTTGGTTGGATAGAATGGTTTTCCTTGGAAATGTGATTTCGAGTGCTGGTATATCAGTTGATCCGAGTAAAGTTGAGGCAGTCATAAATTGGTGTAGACCGACATCAGTTCCTGAGGTGCATAGTTTTATGGGTTTGGCAGGATATTATCGCAGATATATTGAAGGATTCTCATAGATTGCGAGGCCAATTACGCAGCTGACACAAAAGAATGCACCATTTATTTGGTCACAGGAATGTGAGGCTAGTTTTGTTGAACTTAAGCAAAGATTGACTAGTGCTCCAGTTCTGACTATCCCATCAGGTGTAGGAGGATTTACAATGCACACTAATGCTTCACATCAAGGATTGGGTTGTGATTAATGCAGCATGGTCGTGTGGTTGCCTATGATTCACGACAGTTGAAGCCACATGAGTCTAAATACCCAGTGCATGACTTGGAACTAGCAGCAGTGGTTTTTACCTTAAATATTTGGCGTCACTACTTGTATGGTGAGAAATTTGAGATATTCACTGATCATAAGAGTTTGAAATACCTCATTTCACAAGCGGATCTGAACATGAGACACAGGTGTTGGTTAGATTTGTTGAAAGACTATGATTACGAAATAAAATATTATCCAGGCAAGTCTAATGCAGCAGCCGATGCTTTGAGCAGAAAAGTATGCAATATGTCCTTGATCACTAGCAGTGTATCTGATTTAGTAGAAGAATGTTGTCTTTCTGGTTTGGATTTTGTGGTAGATACTCAACCTGTAAGAGTATTTATGATTCAGGCAGAGCCAGAGTCGTTTGTAAAAATTAAAGAGGCCCAAAGGTTAGATCAAAGCATTCAGAAATCAGTTGAACTCGTCAGATCAGGATATCGATCAGAATTTCAGGTCAATAATGAGGGTATTTTGTTTGTGAATGATCGTATTGTAGTTTCTAATATTTCAGATTTGAGGATACAAATTTTGCGTGATGCTCAATGCAGTAAATTCAGTGTACACCCTGGAAGTAAAAAGATATACAATGACTTGAAGAAACAATTTTGGTGGAAAAGAATGAAATCTGACATAGCAGAATTTGTATCTCATTGTTTGAATTGTCAACAAGTGAAAGCAGAAAGGAAGCGACCAGGAGGTCTTTTGCATAGCCTTAAGGTTCCAGAATTGAAGTGGGACCATATCACCATGGACTTTGTCACGAAATTGCCGAGGTCGTCCAGGGGTTGCGATTCAATTTGGGTTATCGTTGATAGATTAATCAAGTCTTCATGTTTCATTCCTTTTCAGATGACATATAGGCATGATCAGATGGCTAGATTGTACATCAGAGAAGTTTTGAGATTGCATGGCGTGCCTAAGTCCATTGTATCAGATCGTGATCCCAGATTTTCTTCTCATTTTTGGCAGAGTTTACAAGAGGCCCTTAGTACTCGTTTGCATTTGAGTACAGCATATCATCCTCAGACAGACGAACAGTCAGAACGTACTATTCAGACATTAGAGGATATGCTGAGAGCTGTAGTGATGGATTTTGGTTTTGGTTGGTAGGATTCGTTACCACTTGTCGAGTTTTCTTATAACAACAGTTATCAAGCGAGCATTGGAATGTCACCATTTGAAGCACTATATGGCAGGAAGTGTCGATCTCCTTTGTATTGGGACGATTTATCTGAAGCACCAATTGTAGGACCTGATATGATAAGAGATATGACAAAGAAGGTGAAATTGATTCAGAGTCGTATGTGAGCTGCTCAGGATAGGCAGGCTAAATATGCAAACATCAAGAGACGACCGTTGATTTTTGAGAAAGGTGATAGAGTTTTTCTAAAAATATCTCCTTTCCGTGGTACAGTTAGATTTGGAAAAAAGGGTAAATTATCACCGAGATTCATAGGTCCGTATGAGATTTTGGAACGTGTTGGTGATTTGGCTTATAGATTAGCTCTTTCGCCTGTATTATCAGGTGTTCATAATTTTTTTCATGTGTCCATGTTGGGAAAATATCATCCAGATCCTTCTCATGTACTTCCACCCGATGAGGTTGAGTTAGATCAGAATTTGAGCTACACGGAGAGACCGATTCAGATTCTAGACAGAAAAGATAAGCAACTCAGAAATAAATTGATACCGTTGATTAAAGTACAGTGGAACAGACATGGTGTCGAGGAGGCAACTTGGGAATTAGAAGACAACATGAGACGTAAATATCCAGAGTTATTCAAATGAAGTATGCTTCTATTCTCAGTTTTATTTTCAGTATTGATCATTACAGGTTAGACTTGAAATTGATGATTTGATTTCGAGGACGAAATCTATTTTTAGATATGAGGAATTGTAATGCCTGAATTTAAAAAAAAAAATTTTAAAAAAAAGTTACTGTTCATCGGGTTACTATTCAAGCGCTGCGGCGCTAGAAAGTGGCGCCTAGGCACTAATAGTTCGGGATTTTTGGCGCTGTGGCGCTAACAGATGCGAAAATTGATTTTTTAGGCACACTTTGACTTCCACCATTCATCCTCCAATCATTTCTCCTCCTCCACGCAAATCCTCCTCCATCTCCTCTCCATTTCTAATTTCTTCTTCAATTTAAGGGAGATTTGTTCAAGAAAATTATGAAATGAAGTTAGATTTGTTATCCTCTCATCACGGGCTTCACAAGGATGTAAGTTTTTCCGATTTTTATTCAAGTTTGGACATGGGTTGAAGTTTAGAATTGATATTTGAGTTGATATTTGAGATATTAAGATGTTGTATTTGAGTTGGTTTGAATTTAAAATGGATATGAGCATGGTTTCTTGTTTCTGTGCAAGATCAGTTTTTATAACTTTTGTATTTCGAGTATATGGGACAGTTGTGTTTGGATTTTGGAGTTATGATCTTCATCAAACTTGTAGACAATCGAGTTAACTTCGATTTGGTTCAAGAATCACTCAGTTCCATGAAGAAATGAAAGCGATATGATATATTTACTAAACCTGGTCTAGAATCCCGAGTTTGTGTACATGCCTTCTGTTTATTCGAATTCTGGGATTTATTGGTTGGGATTCTGGATTTGATGTTCCAATGAAAGTTATAGAACATTGTCTTGTCTTCGAAATGATATAAAATGGGCTTGATTCCATTGAGTATTGAGGGAGTTATGCTCGAAATACTAAACTATGAGAGATTTGTACTGATGCAGAATTTCGAAAATTATGTTGTATGCTTCAGGTTATGAACGACTGAGTAAATGACTTTATTTGACAAAAGTCTATGCAGAAGAATTGCTGGGCATTGAGTTTTCTTGCATATCCAATTTACAGATCTTGATTTGAAGCAGTATCGAATTAATTATGAGTTTTGTACGAAAATTGCTCTGTGTTTATAAATAATCCGAGTTCTTGATTTATGTATTGAAGATTTTGTTGAAGTATTGACTTGGGTTGGCTCAAGATTATTTACTTTAAGTTGGTTGATAACAAATCGAGTAGACTGCGAGGGTTCAAGACTTCTCAACCATATATTTCGATCTTCTTTTGGTAATATTTGAAAGGTATGTTACGGTCGGTAACATACGAGGTAAAAGTATCATTTTTTATTTTAAATTGAAAATTTGATGGCTTGAGGAATTACTTGTGATTTGTTAATGATTGATATTTTGAGATGAGCTTATTATGATATTGATTTGATGAGATTGAAATGCATCATTGCATTGCATATTGAGCCACTTTTCGATTCAGATTTGTTATGGCAGAGGTCGCCTTGATTTATTGATTTGATGGACGTATGGGGCTATAATTGAGTTGGCATAGTGTATGCGGAGGTCGCTGCTATGGCCTGAACACTCTCTATAGGCGCACCAGAGTCCTGTGATTGTAGAACACAGCAACCCACCCCGAGCGGATGAGTCGGTAGATGTTGCTGGGGGATTCTCTTTCCTTGGGTACCCTATGATCAGATGATTCACTTGATCTTGAGATTTATTGATAGTCCACAGCTTCTGATCATACATTGCATTATATTGCATATTTATGAATTTAAATAAACTATTTGTCATTTTAAATTCTCATATGTTATTGATTGTATCATACTGGGTTTATACTCACCGGCACGTCGGCTACCTCTTGTTTTCATGTGATTGACGGTAGGTGAGGCGAGGCTTGGGATGCCAGAGTCTAGCTCCAGGCGAGGAGATACGAGTTAGAGTGAGATTCTTGGGTCTTAGGAGCTATTTGATGATGTTTGGATTACTTTGGCTCACAAGTTTATTTTGGCATGTTGGAAATTATATTTCAAACATTTGAGACATTTAAATTATTTTGACGATTTTTATGTGGATTTGTGAACCACAAATTATATATTTTACTCAATCATTTGGTCTGTTATATTTATAATTATTAATATTAGATGTCGGACCCAGGGCCCCACATACACAACCTATCGAAGCTGGTTATGCAATTCCTGTAATTTTGGGTCGTCCATTTTTGGCAACTTCTAATGCTCTTATAATTTGCAGGAATGGAATAATGAAGTTTTCATTTGGTAACATGACATTGGAGCTAAATGTTTTTAATCTTTGTAAGCAACCACATGACAAAGGAGATGAAAGTGAAGATGAAAATCTTATTGAAACTCTTGTGGAAGAAAACATTCAAGAAGGGAGTACTCGTGACCAATTAGATATTTTTTCAATTGAAACTGTTAAAGAAAATATTGAAATTGATCTTGATGATTTTATCAGGTATCACTCGTTACAAGGATCAGAGAAAGAATTTGAGGCAAAATATGAGAACAAAGACGAACCATCCATATTGGAGTTAAAACCCTTGCCAGAAGAATTGAAGTATGCATTTCTTGGAGAAGATGAAACATATCCGGTGGTAATTTCTTCCAAACTAGCAAGTGATCAAGAAGGTAAATTAGTTGATATGTTTAAAAAACATAAAAATGCAATTGGTTGGACACTAAAAGATCTCAAGGGCATTAATCCACTAATTTGCACTCACAAAATTCATTTAGAAGAAAATGCTAAAACATCTCAACAACCACAAAGGAGATTAAATCCACACACGAAAGATCTTGTGAAAACTGAAGTTCTCAAACTACTTGATGTTGGGATTATCTACCCTATTTCTGATAGTAAGTCGGTAAGCCCAACACAAGTATTTCCAAAAAAATCTAGCATCACAGTGATAAAAACTGAAAAAGGTGAATTGTTAACAAGTCGAGTCCCATCTAGTTGGCGGATGTGTATTGATTATAGAAAATTAAATGACGCCACTAGAAAAGATCATTTTCCATTACCATTTTTGGATCAAATTTTAGAAAGAGTAGCAGGTCATCCCTACTACTGTTTTCTTGATGGATATTCAGGCTATTATCAAATTCCCATTGCACTCGAAGATCAAGATAAAACTACATTCACATGTTCTTTTGGAACATTTGCATTTAGAAGGATGTCATTTGGATTATGCAATGCCCCAACAACATTTCAAAGATGTATGCTAAGAATTTTTAGCGACATGGTTGAAAATTGTTTGGAGATTTTCATGGATGATCTAACTGTTTTTGGGAATAAATTTTGATAATTGTCTTGAAAATTAGGAAAAAGTTTTAAAAAGATGCGAGGAAAAAGGTCTTATTTTAAATTGGAAAAAATGTCATTACATGATTACTTCTGAGATTGTTTTCGGACATGTTGTGTCATCTCATGGAATTGAAGTAGATAAAGCCAAAGTTGATATCATTGTCAATTTATCCTCTCCAAAAATCATTAAAGAAATTCACTCATTTTTGGGACATGTTGGATTTTATAGGAGGTTTATAAAGGACTTTAGTTCAATCTCTAAACCCATTTGTAACCTCTTAACAAAAGACACTGCATTTGAGTGGACTCAAGAATGTCAAAATGTTTTTGATAAAATCATTCGACATTTAACATCAGCTCCTATCATGCAACCTCCTGATTGGTCATTACCATTTGAAATCATGTGCGACGCGAGTGTTATGCAGTCAGTGCAGTATTGGATCAAAGAAGAAACGGTAAGCCTTATGTGATATATTATGCAAATAGAACTTTAAACAATGCTCAAATGAATTACTCCACAACAAAAAAAGAACTACTTGATGTAATATTTGCATTAGATAAATTTCGTTCTTATTTGATTGGATCAACGACTATTGTGTTTACTGATCATTCTACTTTTAGATATTTTTTGATCAAACAGGATGCAAAGCCACGACTGATACGATGGATTTTGTTGCTCCAAGAATTTGACATTGTGATCAAAGATAAAAAAGGAACCGAAAATGTCGTAGACGATCATTTATCGAGACTAGTAACAAGATCATCTTGTGAAATGACACCAATTAACGATAATTTTCCTGATGAACATCTATTTTCAGTTACTACTACACCTTGGTTTGCTAACATAGTAAATTTTCTTGTGACAGGAAAAATGTCACCGCAATAGAGTTCCCAAGATAAAAGAAAATTTTTGAATGAGGTAAAAAACTTTTATTGGAATGATCCGTATCTGTTCAAGTATTGTCCATATCAAATTTTTCGACGTTGCATACCCGACAATGAGGTAATTAGTGTCATTAAATTTTGTCATTCAGAAGCATGCGGAGGACATTTTTCTTCAAAGAAAACGGCTGCAAAAACCTTGCAGTATTGGTTTTATTGGCCCACTTTGTTTAAAAACACCCACGAAATCTGCAAGATCTGTGAAAGTTGTCAAAAATTGGGTACGATTTCAAAAAGAAACATGATGCCTATGAATCCTATCATTGAAATTGAAATCTTTGACTGTTGGGGAATTGATTTTATGGGACCTTTTCCACCGTCATTTGAATACTTGTATATTTTAGTTGCAGTTGATTATGTTTTCAAATGGATAGAGGCAATTCCATGTCGAACAAATGATCATAAAATCGTCATCAAATTGTTGAAAGAAAATATTTTTAATAGATTTGGAATTCTTCGAGCCATGATAAGTGATAGGGGAACTCACTTTGTTAATAAACCATTTGCTTCATTAATAAAAAAATATGGTATTACTCACAAAGTAACTACTCATTATCATCCTCAAACAAATGGACAAGTTGAATTAGCTAATACGGAGATAAAGCAAATCTTGGAAAAAAGTGTTAACCCAAATAGAAAAGATTGGTTTCTGCGACTTAATGATGCACTTTGGACATATCGAACAGCTTTTAAAACATCATTGAATATGTCTCCCTATAGGTTGGTTTACGGAAAGCATTGCCATTTGCCTGTGGAATTGGAACATAAAGCTTATTGGGCGATCAAAACTTTTAATTCAAGCATGGATGATTGCAACAAATTGCGCAAATTGCAACTTAATGAACTTGATAAACTCAGAAATGATGCGTATGAGAATTCAAGGATTTATAAAGCAAAAATCAAATTATTTCATGATAAAACAATTCTTAGAAAATCTTTTGAGATTGGTAAAAAAGTTTTGTTTATAATTCTCGACTTCACATATTCCCAGGAAAGTTACGATCAAGATGGACAGGTCCATATGTTGTAAAACATGTGTATCCTTATGGAGCTGTGTACATTGAAAATCCTAAAAATGGTGATGTTTTAAAGTAAATTGACAAAGGCTTAAACCATTTTTAGAAAATGAAATCTTTCAAGAAGAGTTTATTTCATTTTCTGATCCTTAAATTTTTATGTTGCATTTAATTTTGTTTGATTTTATTTCAGGTTTCCTTAATCTTTTTTATTTTCCCGATTAAATGGCGGATAACGGTACTCCGTGACTCTCATAGTCGGTTAAATCAGTTTCCCACAATTGCTGATACAAAAATAAAAAAAATCATTTCTTTTCTTTTCAAAATGGACGAAATTTTCTCAAAAATTTGTAAATATTTTCTCTCTGTTTCTGAAAATGTTCTAAGAAAAATTTATGCAGGAAGGTGTGAAAGATTGAGATTGCTAATGCAAAAGGGAATTCCGAAAGATATTATTAGTCTTGTAATAGAAGCTAATGTCCGATTAGGAGGAGAAGTTCCACAATCATTGCTCATTCGGTATTTTCCTGGATTAGGAAAAAGCACTTATGCGAAAAAACGAAGGGCCAAAAGTTTAGGGGTTTGTCATAAGTGTGCAAGATGGACTTGTGACAAACGATGCAGATCTTTGGGATGTGTTTCCAATAACAAAGAAGATAAAATTGGTTTCATTAAGAATGGGCTGAGTAAGGAGTCTTTAGATAACATCTTATTAACTCTTGAGACGCATTCTAGTGGACATGTGCATATTGAACTTCTCCATTTATGGAAACAATTCCAAGATGAGCGTCATAGTCTTGGGAATCTGACTAAAAAAGACCCTGTTTGCCAATTTATAAGAAAATTGGATGGGAAGCATATTCTCGACTCATAGAAGGCGTTGAAGCCGTTTTTGGACGTAAAAACATAGGAAAATTGTAAGCCACAATCACACTACTGTTTATATGCATGTGTTTCATTATTGTTTTTACTATTTATTCTGCTTACAGTTGTGACCCATAGTTTTGTCATGATAACATATTACCCCTATAAAATCTCTCATCTTTCTCTGTAAAGCCCCAAATTTCGTTGACCATGTGAGGCCCGGGGCCGAAGAGGGCGAGGGGTGATCGCCGGTGACATCAGTTGCACGGACAATGAGCGGCTCCTAGCAGGCTTCTAGGTGGAGGGAACATGAATGAACCGACCCACACGGGATGAGAGGGATTCCGAGACTGTTCAATGTAATGGACTGCACAGTTGAAGAGGGCTTAAAATATTTGATTGGTACTACTCATATCACGAAGGTGCATCTTCTTTTCGGTAGCTCATCACATAAGAACTCCAAAGTTAAGTGTGCTTGACTTGGGGCAATTTTGGGATGGGTGACCTCCAGGGAAGTTTCCCAAGGTGCGTGTGAGTGAGGACATAAGCACGCTGGAAAGACTCGTCTTGATACAGTGAGGACAGTCGTCAAATCTGGGACGTTACAGTTGGTATCAGAGCCGACCTCTCTTAGTACGGTGTGGTTTGGGGACGAACCAAGCGAAAGCTGGTGGGCATGTGAGGCCCGGGGCCGAAGAGGGCGGGGGGTGATTGCCGGTGCCATCAGTTGCACGGACAATGAGCGGCTCCTGGCAGGCTTCTAGGTGGAGGGAACATGAATGAACCGACCCACACGGGAATGAGAGGGATTCCGAGACTGTTCAATGTAATGGACTGCACAGTTGAAGAGAGCTTAAAAGATTTGATTGGTACTACTCATATCACGAAGGTGCATCTTCTTTTCGGTAGCTCATCACATAAGAACTCCAAAATTAAGCATGCTTGACTTGGGGCAATTTTGGGATGGGTGACCTCCTGGGAAGTTTCCCAGGGTGCGTGTGAGTGAGGACATAAGCACGCTGGAAAGACTCGTCTTGATACACCGAGGACAGTCGTCGAATCTGGGGCGTTACATTCTCTCTATTTTCGCATACCAAAAAGAAAGTAAAAAAATGGGTGGATCCTCTGCACAAACATTGAAAAATATTTGTGTATTTTGTGGGTCGAGTCCTGGAAAAAATGAAGTGTTTGTAGAAGCAGCGAATAATCTTGGAAAGATATTGGCTGAGAGAAAAATTCACTTGGTATATGGGGGAGGTAATATTGGGTTAATGGGATATGTTTCAACATCTGCTCATCTTGGAGGTAGTCAAGTTTTGGGTATTATTCCTACAGCTTTAGCTGAAGGAAATATTACAGGTGTTACGATTGGGGAGGAATTAAAAGTTTCTTCTATGTACGAAAGAATCACCAAAATGATTGAAAATTCTGATGCTTTTATCGCACTACCAGGTGGTTTTGGTACATTAGAAGAAATTTTTCATACTATTTCTTGGGCACAACTTAATATCCATAAAAAACATGTGGGCTTGTTGAATATCAATAATTATTATGACAGTTTGTTGACATTTCTTGATAAAGCTGTGGAACAGAATTTCATTTCAGAAAATTCACGACAGATGCTTATCTGTGCTTCGACTGCCAACCAATTAATTGATGATTTCGAAGCTTTTGTTCATAAGCCTGATCCGATGATAACAAAGATCAATTGGTCGCAATCAAGCAGTAAGAAAAGAAAGTTGGATCATTGATTCAAAAGTCGTGGATTGGTTTGCGTTTGTTTCAGTTTGTTATCTTCAATAAAATTTTAGGTGATATCTCTTTCATTATGTGCTCTTTATTAATATTATTTTGACATTAGGAAAAATATCATATTCTGATTGGGGGGAGAACAAACTTATAAAAAAAATTAAAAAAAATAATTTTAAAATATTATTTTAAAATAAAACCAGGTTTATTGTTTGTATCTTAGTAATTTTTGCAAAAATATCATTACATTACATGTTTGAAAGGTTTAAATTAGAAAATGTATTAATCTATCTAAGGATGTTTAAATTTTTATTTAAAAAAAGTCAATTTTAATATTCTGATCACTATAAAATTATGATTTATGAAATCTTTTTGAATTATTAACCATTGTGATAAGATCAGGTATTAAAGTAAGAAATCACTTGTTTTTCATGCAAAATTCAATTAAATAAAATACTATGGTGTGAATGATGAGTAAAAGGAGAATATGGCGTGCCTTTGCGTATTTAACGCACGAATATCCGTTGACGAAGCGAAGAACGGCGACAAGAAACCTAGGCTGAATCCTCCTTGAACTTTCGAACTTTTCTCTTCAAAATATTCTATGTGTGTATCATGTATTATTATTGGGGAGAATTGGTGTGCTGAATTATGAAAGTGGCGTGTGACAATGAGGGTGGGGAAGGGTTTTTGTACTTTAAATACTCTTAATTAATCACTAATAAGGCTTAGGCCCATTAAATAGGTAATTAGGCCCATTAGTGCTTAATTTAGGTTTTAAAATAATTTTGTTTAGGAAAGTTTGTGAATTTATTAGCCGGGTTCCTAATATGTTCATATTTTTGTTGAAAATCCAACATCGATAAAATTTACATCCCGGCGTATAAAATCACCTCAAAACCCCCTTATTTTCAAAAATAAGAAAAAACATCACCCATATTTTAAATAATTAAAAACAATTATTTAATAAAAACATTTTCTATTTTTCAGCCTTCGGTCTCCGTTCCTCGATCGCAACTCGAATAACCTTTAAAAATATATTTTAATGCAATCATGAAGAAAAATAGATTTTAAACATGCAAATATGAACAACATAATTAATTCATGCAATTAAAACATTTAATTAAAATACAGGAGAATTTAATAATTCAAATGCATGTGGTTCGCATGGGGCTTTAAATTTTCGGGGCGTTACATTTACAATCAAAAGTATATACATGATCAATCAAGTGTTGCATCAAAATACAAAATATCATTTTTGATCATGTCAAAATGCTAGCAAAATATCTTCTTCCTTCCATCTCTTGTATGCATATGACCCCGGCTCCAATCAACGTCTTGGCTCGTCTCTCTTATCTACATCACATGAATAACTGAAATGAGTATAAAACTCAGCAAGTGGAACGCTTACATAACAATGTATACATATCATACTCTTTAAAACATGGCTTTGAAATCATTAAATACCATCCAACTCTTGAAACATGAATAACATGGTATAGCGTAACAATAACAATGGTATTTCTCTTTTCTCTGATGGATTGATATTTAAATAGTATCTCTGTCTCTGTACCTATATCCCATCGATATAAATCGATACTCTGTTGAGATATAAGCCTATGGTCGTTGATCAACTAATTGCATGCAATCTCTTACTATCTCTTTATCAATCCAATAAATCAATTTGAACTCTCTCTTTGACATTAAATCAAACACTTTGAATACTCTATTCTCTTGCATTCCCTTTTACACAATTGAGACATAAAAATGCCTCTAATATACAACAAAGTGTATCAATACATAACATGAATCAAATGGAAGGAAATAGCATGTTAAAACCATTGAAATACAATACATATATTTCATGTGAGCACAAGGAATGAATTCAACTTACAACTAATGGAAATCTTGATTCTAATCTCTTGGTACAAATCCTACAACAATAAACCATGTATTGAACCATCAACAAATTAATAATCAATTAACCATACCATCAAATCCATAAAATCAACACAATCACAACTTCCATAACTTCCCTCTACACCACAACCCAAAAAAAACTAAGATTACAAGCTTACCTTAGCTCCTTAACTCCAAAATAATTTTGCTCTCACTTCAACAACCCAACAAGAAGCTTGAATCAAAGGAAATGAAGAAGGAATGAGAACCCTAGCTTCTCCTTGAGGTGAAGAACCGAGAAGAGTAGAGAGGAATGAGGGAAATAAGAGAAAAGTGAAGTCTCCACCGATTTTATACCTTAAGACACCAAAACACGTTTTTTAAACATCGCTGGCCGCCCGGGCGAACAACTTTTTCCGATCGGGCGCAGAACTCACGGCCAAAACACAATATTTTAGAACAAGGCCCGCTCGGACGCAGAACTCACGGCCAAAACACAATATTTTAGAACAAGGTCCGCCTGGGCGGACATTTATTCCCGCTCGGGCGCGCAGCCACTTCAAAGATCGCTTCCGAAACGCCTCTTCTCTTCAGAATTAGGAAACGTGGTAAGCAGGAAAGTTGTAGCTCTATGTCTTGGCTTGCATCTCCAATTGGCCTCATGTAATTTGAAGGTCTGAGCAAAAAGTTATGCTAAATCTCCCAACATGTGTTACTGGAGGAACGACGAAACACACGACACACTTCGGGGCATTTTTGGCTTATCTTCCACAATGATTTGAACAAAACCCGAAACAAAAAAGTTATAGCCTTATGTCTTATCTTTCTAATGAAAGTAGCCTCAGCTCATTTGGATCAATATATAAATTATCATGAATTTAATCGTAACGCCGCTACTATAACACTACACGTCATCTATAACCAACCATACTATAAATCATAAATCGAAACTCTTAACATCCAAACTATACTTAAACTTGACCAAGTAGTTAATAAACGTATGAAATCTTAAACCGACTGTTCACCCTACTTGGATATTACAATCTCACCTCCTTAAAGAAATTTCGTCCCCGAAATTGACGTTACTGCGCAAAAAGCTCAGGATACTTTACTTTCATCTCATCATCTGGTTCCCACGTGGCTTCTTCAATCAATTGATTCCTCCAAAGGAATTTAACAATGCCGATCTCTTCGTTTCTCAATACTTTAACTTTTTGATCCAGTATCTGGACTGGAATCTCTTGATACGTCAAATTCGGTGTCAAATCCAATGGCTCGTGACGAAGAACATGGGAAGGATTCGCAATATACTTCATGAGCATGGCGGTAAGGCTAACCTGTAAGCTCGATCTGGCGGTATCAAGATCTGGCGGTAAGGCTAACATGTAAGCTCGATCACCAACTCTGTCCAAGATCTCAAATGGGCCAATAAACCTTGGACTCAACTTTCCCTTTTTGCCAAACCGCATCACACCTTTAAGAGGTGCAATCTTCAAGAACACATGATCACCAACCTCAAACTGCAACGGCCTTCGCCTTACATCAGCATAACTCTTCTGTCTTGACTGTGCTGTCCTCATCCTTTCTTGAATAACAGCAACAACATCAGCTGTCTGTTGGACCAACTCTGGACCCAACATATTTCTCTCACCAATCTCGTCCCAATACAAGGGGGATCTACATTTTCTGCCATATAGTGCTTCATACGGTGCCATGCCAATCGTCGTCTGGTAACTGTTATTGTACGTGAACTCAACAAGAGGCAATTTCGAATCCCAACTACCAGGATAGTAGATAGTACAAGCTCTGAGCATATCCTCCAAAATCTGAATAACTCTCTCTGATTGACCGTCGCTCTAGGGATGATATGCTGTACTGAATGCTAACCGTGTACCCAAGGCTCTGTGTAAACTCTTCCAAAACTCTGAAGTAAATCTAGGGTAACGATCAGACACGATCGACACTGGAACACCATGAAGTCTAACAATCTCTACTATGTACTCTTCGGCATACTGGTTCATGGAATACGTCGTTTTGACTTGGTCAACTGATCAACGATAATCCAAATAGAGTTATAACCTTTCTGCGTTTTGGGAAGACCAACCACGAAGTCCATCGTAATGTGCTCCCATTCCCATTGAGGAATCGGCAATGACTGCAATGTCCCAGCAGGTTTCTGGTGTTCGATTTTCACCTGCTGACAAATTAGACACTGAGAAATAAACATGGCAATATCCTTCTTCATACCTAGCCACCAATAGAGCCTACGAAGATCCTGATACATCTTGGTACCACCTGGATGTATCGAGTATGGCGCGGTATGTGCCTTTGTCAAGACGACTCGCCGAATATCATCACCAGTAGGAATACATATACGGCCTCTGAATGTCATTAAACCATCTCTATTCATCCCAAACTCTGAGTTACCTCTCTCTTCTGCTCTGGCTCTCATCTCTATCAACTTTGCATCATTGGCCTGCTCTCTACGGATCCTGTCCGTCAATGTAGGCCGAATGATCAATGCTGAAAAGCGAGCAATAGTTCCCGGTACTACCAAAACTATCTCTTCTCGTTGCAAATCTAACAACAACGGCTTCTAAATCATAGAACTCAAAGAGGAACTTGACTTACGGCTCAATGCATCCGCTACAACATTCGCCTTCCTAGGGTGGTAACTAATCGTCACATCATAATCTATGACAAGCTCTAACCACCGTCTCTGTCGCATATTGAGTTCTTTCTGAGAAAACAAATACTTTAAACTCTTGTGGTTCGTGAAAATTTCACACTTCTCGCCATATAAATAGTGTCTCCAGATTTTAAGGGCGAAAACCACAGCTGCCAGTTCCAGATCATGCGTAGGATAATTTTTCTTGTAGTCCTTCAACTGACGAGAAGCATAGGATATAACATTTCCACGTTGCATCAGCACTGCACCAAGACCCTTTTTCGACGCATCGGTATAAACAACAAAATCCTCTGTACCACTGGGCAATGCAAGTACCGGAGCTGTCGTCAACCTATCTTTCAACTCCTGGAATCCACATTGGCATTCATTGGACCACTCAAACTTCACAGTCTTCCTCGTCAGGTTGGTTAACGGCAGGGCAATCTTGGAAAAATCTGAAATAAAACGACGATAATAACCCGCCAAACCAAGAAAACTGTGTACCTCTGATACAGTGGTAGGGATAGGCCACTTCTGTATCGCCTCGATTTTTGCTGGATCAACAGCTAAACCATCCTTCGAGACAACATGGCCTAAGAAAGAAATCTGCTCCAACCAGAACTCACATTTCTTCAACTTAGCATACAACCTCTTCTCTCTCAACAATTGAAGGACAACTCTGAGGTGTTCTGCATGAAACTCTCTGGTCTTGGAATAAATCAATATATCATCGATGAAAACAATGACAAAGCTATCCAAATACGGCTTGAACACTCGGTTCATAAGATCCATGAATACTGAAGGAGCATTAGTCAGACCGAACGACATCACAAGAAATTCGTAATGACCATACCTGGTCCGAAACGCCGTCTTAGGGATATGAGACTCCCTAACTTTCAACTGATAATAGCCAGATCACAAATCAATTTTCAAAAATACTGTAGCCCCTTGCAGCTGATCAAAAAGATCGTCTATTCGTGGCAACAGATATTTATTCTTAATCGTCACTTTGTTGATTTCTCTGTAGTCAATGCAAAGCCGCAAAGACCCATCTTTCTTCTTGATGGAAAGAACCGGAGCTCCCCAAGGCGAAGAACTCGGACGAATAAAACCTTTATCCAATAGATCGTGCAACCGCGTCTTCAACTTTTTCATCTCTGTCGGGGCCATTCTGTTTGGAGCTTTGGAAATAGGAACCGTTCCGGGGAATAGATCAATCACAAACTCTACATCTCTTTCCGGCGGTAAACCCGGCACATCATCTTCAAATACATCAGGAAACTCTCTCACAACATCAATATCATCAATATTCAACTTCACAACTCTATCCATATCAACAATCGAAGCCAAAAACCCATCACAACCTTTAAACAACAACTTCTTAGCCTCAAGACATCAAATAAAAGGAAGGACTAGCGAAGTACCTGCACTGGCGAGCATATCTTCCTTATTTCCATCATCTGCAAATTTCACAGTCTTGTCAACGCAATCAATCACTGCACGGTAAGTTGATAGCCAATCCATGCCAAGTATAATATCAAACGCAACCATCGGAATAACAATCAAATCGGCATAGACCAGTCGCTCATCAATTTGAACAGTACACGCATACATAATAGACGTCGGGCAAAACACATCCCCAGAAGGCAATACAAACATTAAACTGGAGGCGAAGAACAGAAAGAACTAAACCCAAAGATCTCAAAAATAGTTCAGACATAAAAGAATGAGTAGCACCTGTATCAATCAATGTCGTAGCTACTCTGCCTGAACTTAGAATAGTGCTAGAGATCACAGAAGAATCAGGATTTATTCCTTCCTTCGTCATGGTAAAGATGCGAGCCTGCACCTTCTCTTTACTCGATCCTCTCAGACTGTCCTTGCCGATATGGCCTGCAGTACCACATCGGTAGCATGTGTGAGTACCAAACCTGCATTCACCCCTATGAGGCCTACTGCACTTGGGACACAATGACTTCTCTGGGTCAAACGGGACTGTCGGTGCTTTAGAACTCGGCTCTATCTTGCCTTTCCCCTTGTAACTGCCTTGTCCTCTTTGGTTCGATCCTTGACCTCTTTGAGAAATAGCCTGGTGCCTCGCCTGTCTCTCTCTAGCAATATCCTTCTCATCTTGCTCGGCTAACAATGCTTTAGCCACAATCTCTTTAAATGTCACCGCCTTAGACATATTGATGTCCCTCCTGATCTCTGCTCGAAGTCCTCTAATAAAATGAGCACCCTTGTCTTTGTCATTTGAGGCAATGTATGGGGCAAACAGACAGCTCTCCTCGAACTTCAAGATGTACTCATCAACATTCATACCTCCTTGCCGAAGCTCTAAAAACTCAGTCACCTTCCGAGCTCGAAGTGCATCCGGGAAATACTTGTCGTAGAAAAGATCCGTGAAATCTTGCCACGTTAATGCCGGAACATCAACACCTACCTTAGTGGCATTCCACCAAATACGTGAAGCTTTGACTAGCATGAAAACTGCACAACCAACTCTATCATTGTCTTCATACTTGAGATGATCAAATATCGCCTCAAGTGCTTTAATCCACTCTACAGCCATCAATGGATCAGTGCTTCCTGCAAACTCAGGCGGGTCCATCCTCTTAAAAGCAGTAGAGATCCCATCAGTCCCACTGCTTGTATCCCTTGGCCTCTCTCTTGGCCTCTACCTTGACCTGAACCTTGCAAACGGAGCAACTGTTGAATCTGCTCACTGTGAACCTTGGCTTGCTCTTTCAATAATTTGCCGAACTCGTCGACAACTCTCGATGAGGAGCTATCCTCACCCTCTGAAGCTTTTCTCTTAGAAGGCATTAAATCCTATAATGTGCTCACATAATACATATCAACCAATGACAATAAATAGATGTAGAAGAAGACATACCCGGACAGTTGAAAGTAGACGAAGTCATATGCATTGGTCCGAAGAACGTTGCTCTGATACCACTAAATGTAACGCCTCTGACTAATTTTATAAATAATGACATAAAACATTTACAATCAAAAGTATATACATGATCAATCAAGTGTTGCATCAAAATACAAAATATCATTTTTGATCATGTCAAAATGCTAGCAAAATATCTTCTTCCTTCCATCTCTTGTATGCATATGAACCCGGCTCCAATCAACGTCCTGGCTCGTCTCTCTTATCTGCATCACAAGAATAACTGAAATGAGTATAAAACTCAGCAAGTGGAACTCTTACATAACAATGGATACATATCATACTCTGTAAAACATGACTTTAAAATCATTAAATACCATCCAACTCTTGAAACATGAATAACATGGTATAGCGTAACAATAACGATGGTATTTCTCTTTTCTCTGGTGGATTGATATTTAAATAGTATCTCTGTCTCTATACCTATATCCCATCGATATAAATCGATACTCTGTTGGGATATAAGCCTATGGTCGTTGATCAACTAATTGCATGCAATCTCTTACTATCTCTTTATCAATCCAATAAATCAATTTGAACTCTCTCTTTGGCATTAAATTAAACACTTTGAATAATCTATTCTCTTGCATTCCCTTTTACACAATTGAGACATAAAAATGCCTCTAATATACAACAAAGTGTATCAATACATAACATGAATCAAATGGAAGGAAATAGCATGTTAAAACGATTGAAATACAATACATATATTTCATGTGAGCACAAGGAATGAATTCCACTTACAACCAATGGAAATCTTGATTATAATCTCTTGGTACAAATTCTACAACAATAAACCATGTATTGAACCATCAACAACTTAATAATCAATTAACCATACCATCAAATCCATAAAACCAACACAATCACAACTTCAATAACTTCCCTCTACACCACAACCCAAAAAAAACTAAGATTATAAGCTTACCTTAGCTCCTTAACTCCAAAATAATTTTGCTCTCACTTCAACAACCCAACAAGAAGCTTGAATCAAAGGAAATGAAGAAGGAATGAGAACCCTAGCTTCTCCTTGAGGTGAAGAACCGAGAAGAGTGGAGAGGAATGAGGGAAATAAGAGAAAAGTGAAGTCTCCACCGATTTTATACCTTAAAACACCAAAACACGTTTTTTAAACATCGCTGGCCACCCGGGCGAACATCTTTTTCCGCTCGGGTGCGGAACTCACGGCCAAAACACAATATTTTCGAACAAGGCCCGCCCGGGCGGACATTTATTCCCGCTCGGGCTCGCTCTGTGCGCAGCCACTTCAAAGATCACTTCCGAAACGCCTCTTCCCTTCAAAATTAGGAAAAGTGGTAAACAGGAAAGTTGTAGCTCTATGTCTTGGCTTGCATCTCCAATTGGCCTCATGTCATTTGAAGGTTTGAGAAAAAAGTTATGCTAAATCTCCCAACATGTGTCACTGGAGGAACGACGAAACACACGACACACTTCGGGGCACTTTTGGCTTATCTTCCACAATGATTTGAACAAAACCCAAAACAAGAAAGTTATAGCCTTATGTCTTCTCTTTCTAATGGAAGTGGCCTCACCTCATTTGGATCAATATATAAATTATCATGAATTTAATCTTAACGCCGCTAATATAACACTACACGTCATCTATAACCAACCATACTATAAATCATAAATCAAAACTCTTAACATCCAAACTATACTTAAACTTGACCAAGTAGTCAATAAACGTATGAAATCTTAATCCGTACTGTTCACCAGGCTTGGATATTATAATAACTCCTACGTCACCCCTTCTATCACGAAGATAGAATTTTCACTAAAAGACTTTGATCGAATACAAGAGATGTACTGACCCAGTTCAGTTTGGACTTAACACTGCCAAAACTTAAACTCTTAGTTCACAAAAACTTTTACAGTGCGTGACTGAATTTAACACAACTGAATGAATCCATCAAAGATTTCAAAGTGCTAACAAGCTCGTAAATGTAGCCTTGATTGCTACTGATATATCTGATAAGAGTGAGCTTTTGATATTTGAATATGAGTAGTGATTTTAGCAGCGTAACAGCAAGCTTGAATAGAATAGTTGTTCGTTCTTGGTTGTTGTTTTTTCTCGACTGCTCTTCTTGCCTATTTATAGGCTTCCCTTCTAACGGTAACATTAAATAATATTTGAATCTTATATCCGTTGATTGTCACGTCAATATTCTCTGACATTCGTACACTGTATATTCTGAAACGCGGCGTTCAACTCCGAGTTGCAGTCTGCTTTGTACTATTGTCGGTTGAATGTCCTTTTCAACTGATGACGTGTTGCAATAGCTTGTGCGTTTTCGACTGAATATATCGACTGATTGGTTTACGACTGATCAGTCAATTGACTTGAAAATTCAGTTACGCTGGTATCAGTTGATTTTAATATTATGCACATTAATCTTCAGTTAGGCAACTGATAGTTGATTTGCGAAGCCTGGATACTTGATCAGTTAGTCCAATAAATACGATGCTTAGTTTGTCAAATCACTGAAATTTAGTTTCCAACAATTTCCCCTTTTTTGGTGATTGAAAAAACTTGGAACTTAATAAACTGATCAGCAGAAGTAGAGAGAATACTTTAAAACCTTGTAGATAAAATAATTTTTCTAGTGTACAGATTCGTACAAAGAAAACAAATATCCTTCAACTAATAACTGACAACAGTTGTCTCTTCAGTTCTGATCCTTTCTTGTTCCTTCATCAATCTAGCTGTTTCCCCTTTTTGTCAAGCACATCGACTTTTCGAGATAAAATTCGAACATCAGCTGCAATATCTTTGATAGCTGACAATACAGTGGTGTGCAGCAAATCGATTTTATTTGAAAAGATATCTCCATAGATTCAAGTCGTTTGCTGATTGAGTCTTGAGTTAGGGAGAGATTCTCAGCTAAGCCTCTGTTCTTTTTAAGTTCATCAATCGTAAAGGAGATAGAGGTCACAACAGTTTGAATTGACTTTAGTTTCTCTGAATTAAATTCAGTTGAGGAGTTCAGCTTCAGAGAATGAGCAAGTTGAGTGTGTTGAATTTCCTTAATTTCTTTCATTATCTTTGACATGTTGTTCTGAATGTCCTGAATCTCTTCAAGTACTAATGTAAGGTCCAAAATTAAGACGACGTAATCCAACTGCATGCGAATCTAGGAAATTATGAAAAATTGAGTAATTAATTGATTTTAGTTGCTAATTAATTATGTGACATACTTGTTTATATGCTGAATTAGACTTTTATTATCATCATGCATTTAGTGGTATTTTTAGGAATATTCAAGTGACGATCGAGGAACGGGGACCGGGGGCTGAAAATGAAAAATGATTTTATTAAATGATTAATTTTAATTATTTAAAATATGTCCGATGCTTGTCAGTATTTTCGAAAATAAGGGTTTTGAGGTGATTTTATACGTCGACGTAAATTTTATCGGTGTTGGTTTTTCAACTAAAATACGAGCTTTTTGGCAACCCGGCTAATAAATTCACATTTTAATTAAAGAAAAACTTTGCTAGTATTTTATTTAAATCTTAATTTAACTAATGGGCTTAATTTTATGGCTTAATAGGCCTAAATCCTACTTAGTTATTAGATTATTATTTAATGTGTTAATTAAAACAAAACCCTAATCTACCTTTGAATCAAGAGATCGGCCACCCCATTTAAAATTCTGAAACTCCTCTCCCCTCTCTAAAACTCACGGCTGCACACACTTGGGCATTAAGAAGGACTTTTCGAAAGGCAGCAAGCCAAGTGGAAGCCATCGTCGCGTCTCGTTCTTCGTCGTCAACGTATATTCGAGCGTATATTACGCAAAGGCACACCCTAATCTCCCTTTTCTCATCCATCATATCATATTAATGTTTAAATTATTGGATGCATGAAAAACATGAAAGAAAAACAAGTGCCACTTTTTTAAATTTTCGTTTTGGACCATAGCATGATATGTTAAGCAAGGTTTTTGATTCTTAAATCATGATTGTATGTTGTTTAAGGACTGCCATGATCTAGGCCATGATTTACAAGGGTTTACACATGAGTTAGGGTCCTGTAAGCGCACCATACACGCTGGAAATTGAAGAGCACCAAATAAAACGTAAGTTGTTGTCATGGGAAGAACATGGGTTCGGTTAGGGGTCCTCACGGCCGGGCTTGGTGCGGCTCTTGTCCAGGGGCTAGCCAGGGGCGTGGGGGAGACCAGGGAAGAGTCCTAACCATGCTAGGACTCGAGTTGAGAGGCGGCGAGGAGTCCTTTGCATGAGGGACTCGTACCCGAGAATCCAGGAAATCGCGCGCAGGGTTCTGCACTTCGCACCAGCTTGGGCGCGCGGTCCAGGGGGTCTGGGCTGGGTCAGGTCTGGTCCTTAGGGTCCTTAGGGGGTGCACATCAGGTTGGTTTGTGACTAGAGTCATCGGCTAGGTCCCTGCATGCGTAAATCTTAGAGTCCATGCATACCAAAATTCTCGGCCAGCATAGGTGTGTGTAGAGGGTCCACGTTTTTGGCATTAGAATGGTTTCCTTGATGAATTTAGGGTCCAGTAAGTTAATTTAAGATGTTGAGCAAGTTTCGGACCAACATGGTTTGGGGGTAACTCGTGAAAATCGGAAGTTGGCTCGGGGTCGAAGTTTAGGTGTCAAATAGGGTTTTTAAAAAGAAGAAAATCTGGAAAACGACTCATGGTGGTCGAGTCATGGTCCATAAGGGCTAAAATAATATAAAAAGACTAAATTTAGAATTTAGGAATTTTATATTAAAGTTTGGTATTTTTCGGGATTAAACACCGTTAAAACAATTAATTAAAGATAATTGAAAAATAACATTTAAGCCAAAAAAAATTATGGAAAAATTCACGTAAGCTTAAATAAATATTTGGGACATATTAGAGTCATGAAATCAAGAAAAAAGTCGAAAACGTAAAATGTTTAGTCCAGGGGTAAAACGGTCTTTTTACACCGGGAAATTAGTAAAGGTCATGGCCGTGCCCTAAATACTGTTTTTATAATATTATGATTATTTTTAAATGTTTATGAAATGTTTATGATTAAATTATGATTTTAAAATGTCTATTTGATTTTTATAATTTATGGAAGACATTTAAAAGACATGTTGCATGCTTGATTTCAAAAACAAAATGTTATGTTATGCATGATTTTTATAAAGTGATGAGAATGTAAATGTTGAAGGAAGTGAAGTGATTGTGACTAATTCGTTAATGTTGGCAACATCGTGAGGGTTATGGTCCTAGTAGGAGCCCGACGATCGTGTTTCCATCATTGCGAATATGTGGTAACGGTCATGTGGTAACGGTAAGGATGGGAATGTCGTGAGGGGAAAAGGCCCCAGAGGGAACCCATTTATGGAAAAAGGCCCCCGAGGGAACCCCGATGAGCGTATTTCTATTCGATCATGATAGGCCAGGGCCCAGTTGACCGGTGAGAGTGTTGCTGGTGTCCCCCGCCGCCCAGTACTGAGGTTTCACGTAGATAGATCCATCGTCATGTCATGTCATGTCAGGAAAGTCACAATTAACGATCTGAATTCAACAAAGGAAAAAAAGGAAATGTTCATGATTATGTTTAAGGTTTTATGTCATGTCATGTTGAGGAAAAGGAAATTCATGTTTGCATGTCATGAAAATGTTTATGTTTAAAGTTTTATGCATCACGAAAATTTTTACGAAAATGTTTATGTTTATGCATCTTCATGAAAACGATATTTTAAGTACAAATATTTTTCACCGTTATATGTTGACTGTATTACGTATTACTCGTTATAAAGA
Source organism: Primulina tabacum (assembly GCF_025594145.1). Taxonomy (NCBI): domain Eukaryota; kingdom Viridiplantae; phylum Streptophyta; class Magnoliopsida; order Lamiales; family Gesneriaceae; genus Primulina; species Primulina tabacum. The sequence continues at coordinate 15,104,526 of NC_134556.1, read as the reverse complement.
TTATGGTGTGTTGAGTCTTTAGACTCACTAGGTGTGATGAATGCAGGTGGTATTGAGGGAGGACTTGATGAGTGATTTGACTGGACTGAAGGCGCACACAACCCGAGGACCAGCGCTTCTACTTTTTCCGCATTATGACTTTTGACTCATGCTTTATGATTAAAGATTTTTAAGTTTATTTATTTATGCATTTGAGAGATTTTTGAGAGGTTTAGTATAGGCTATTCTTTTCAAATTATTGTTTTTTTTGGTTTGGTAAAATGTTTGACGATTTTATGCTTTAAAATATTTTCCTTTGGATTTTTAAATAGCAGTTGGATGGTTATTTTTAAAATGATGTCAAAAATATTTTATGGTTCGGCCAATGCTAAGTGAGGTTTAAAAAAAAAATTCTAGTACTTTTAAAGCAATAAAACGGGCAGGACGTTTCAGTTGGTATCAGAGCAAAGGTCCTGTAAAGGGTTGTGCCACCATCAGCGCCGGGAAGATCAGTCGTCAAGCCTCAATTTGTAAGTTTACATGCTTTATATGATTTAGTATGATGTTACCAGCATGATAATATGAATTTTATGTTTATGATGCATGTTTATTAGCTTTTCGAGTATTTATGCTTTGCATGCTTAAATTGATAAAATGAATTAGGACATGTCACATGATTAGAAAACTTAGATTTAATTGCATGTTGGTTACGTTAGAATTTGGAAAACATTCAGATAAAATGCCTCCTAGACGTGTACCCGTTATCGAGAATCAGGAAGAGAACAGTGTTAATCGCCGAGGGAATAGTCAAAGAAATGCACCACCACCACCACCTCCTCCTCCAGGGGATCCTGCTACTCGTGCCTTAGAGGGTATGGCTCGTCTCTTCGAGCAACAATTACAGCAGCAGCAGTTACAACAGCAGCAGTTACAGCTGCAGTTACAGCAGATGCAACAGCAGCAGCTACAGCAGCCACCTAGGCCACATCAGGATATTTATGAGCAGTTCCGGAGGCTCGGGCCGAAGGAATTTTATGGCACCACCAATCCATTTGCTGCTGAGAGTTGGATCCGATCACTCGAGGTACATTTTCGCTATCTGGACATGGGAAACGCCGACCGTGTGAGGTGCACTACTTATCTGCTTAGGGACGACGCTTCTTTATGGTGGAAGGAGCCGAGCATGGTGTTGATCTTGCTACACTCACTTGGGCACAGTTCAAGACGAAATTCTATGAGAAATACTTTACTGCTGATGTCAGAAGCCGGATAAAGAGGGAATTTATGACTCTCCATCAGGGAGACATACCTGTTGCTGATTTTGTGAAGAAGTTTGATAGGGGTTGCCACTTTGTACCCCTTATTGCTGGAGACGCGGAAGAAAAACTTAGGCATTTCAAGGATGGCCTACGACCTACCATTCGGGATAAAGTTATGATGATGCGTCCGGAGAATTATGCTATGGCAGTTACTTATGCATATCAGGCTGAGCAGTCCTTAAAGGACATTGACTTTGAGATTCAGCGCAAAAGGCAGCACTATCAGAATAACAGTCAACCCAACAAGAAGCCAAATACTGGTCCTCTTAGATCTCAAGGGCCTCAAAAGCCCCAAGGTCAAGTCAAGAAGCCAGCGCCACCAAAGCCACAAAATCCTGGAGCACCAAAGCCTGCTGAGAGACAACCATGCAAACAGTGCAACCGTACACATCTTGGCAAATGTGAATGGGGATCATTTAAATGTTTTTACTGCAAGGAGGATGGACACAAAGCTATCGAGTGTCCAAAGAAGAAAGCAGCTACCACGGCCCGAGCTTATGTTATGAATGCCGAGGAAGCTGAGGAAGAAGCAGACACTACACTCATCACGGGTAACCTAGTCATTTAACACTTTTATATTTCTTATTATTGCATGAAATGTTAAATTGGTTATTAGAATTGATTTGAGATCAAGTTTCAACCTAGAATAAATTAGGTTGCATGTACTACTTAGTTGGACTTGAGTGATGATTTTAGAAACCCTAGAAAATGATTTGAATTTTTGTGCCTTATTTTATGCAAAGGATGTTATGATTCCAAATAAAAAGTTTTAGGGCCAAAATTAAAGAAAATCAAAAAAGGGGTTTCGATTTTATAGGGGGGCCAATATGCAATTTTCGAAAATTTAAGGGGTCTAAAATGTAATATTCGAAAACAAGGGACCTAAGTGAAAATTCTGAAATCTTAAGGATAAAAAAAATGCAATTTTCGAAACATGAAGGGCTAAATCAGAATTCCGAATAATATAAGGACTTAATTGCATTAATTCGAAAATTTTGGGGTCAATTTTGCAAATTTCAAAAATTGAGGGACTAGGTGCAATTTTTTCAAAGAAATGTTTAAGTTCAACGCGCAATCTTCTTATAACTTTGGGAATTAATGATAATTAATCCTTAAGATTCAACGCAAAAAGATATATAAGACAATTTTCATCGCAGGGAGGATCATCATTTTAGGTCTAGCTACCTATGCATTGCTAGATTCAGGAGCTACACACTCTTTCATATCTGAAACCTTCATAAAAAGACTGAAAATTACTCCTCAAGACATGGGTTTGGGTTTCAAAGTTTCTATTCCATCCGGTGATCAGATGCTCACATCTAAGATTGTTAAGAATCTGGAGCTTCGTTTATTCAGAGATGTTGTTCGGGCAGATCTTATTGTGCTTCCTATGCCCGAATTTGATATTATACTGGGGATGGATTGGTTATCAGCAAATGGAGCTTCGATTGATTTTCGTCAGCGATCAGTATCTATTAGACCGCCTAGTGGTAAATCTTTTGTCTTTGAGGCGGCAAGAAAAAGGCAAATGCCTAAGCGTGGATGCCAAGCTTACCTGGCATGTGTCACTACCACGCATGCATCTACCAGTCAGAAGTTAGAAGATGTTGATGTCGTGAGAGATTTTCCTAGCGTCTTTCCCGAAGACGTTTCTGGCATTCCGCCTGATCGTGAAGTGGAATTCTCTATTGATCTTATGCCGGGCACTGTTCCTATATCGAAAGCACCATATCTTCTAGCACCTCCAGAAATGAAAGAATTGAAAGATCAAATTCAAGAACTGCTACACAAGGGTTTTATTCGCCCTAGTTACTCTCCGTGGGGCGCATCGGTTTTGTTTGTGAAAAAGAAAGATGGTAGTATGCGTCTTTGCATCGATTATCGAGACCTCAATAGGGTCACTATCAAAAATAAGTATCCACTGCCAAGAATTGAGGATTTATTTGACCAGTTGCAAGGAGCTTCGATATTTTCTAAAATTGATCTGCGATCTGGATACCATCAGTTGAAAGTCAAGGAGTCTGACGTGCACAAGACAGCATTTCGCACAAGATATGGGCACTATGAGTTTATGGTCATGCCATTCGGGTTGACCAATGCGCCAGCGATCTTCATGGATCTCATGAATCGCGTATTTCAGCCATATCTGGATCAGTTTATTATTGTCTTCATTGATGACATATTGATCTATTCCAAGAACAGAGAGGAGCATAGCCGTCATTTGAGGATCGCACTGCAGGTATTACAAGACAGAAAGCTATATGCAAAGTTAAGCAAGTGCGAGTTTTGGCTTGACAGAGTGGCGTTCTTAGGCCACATCATTTCTAGTGATGGCGTGGAAGTTGATCCGAGTAAAGTTGAGGCAGTAAAAGAGTGGCCAGTACCGAAGAGTGTCACCGAGATTCGCAGTTTCTTAGGGACTTAGCTGGCTATTATCGCAAATTCATCAAGGGGTTCTCATCCATTGCAGTGCCTTTGACATCTTTGACGAAGAAAAATGCTAAGTTTATTTGGGGATCCGAGTGTCAAGACAGTTTTGACAAGTTGAAGCAAGCCTTGATATCCGCTCCATTGTTATCTATGCCATCGGGGCAAGGGGATTATGTTCTTTATACCGACGCTTCTAAGCTTGGTTTGGGCGCAGTTCTTATGCAAAACGACCGAGTTATCGCCTATGCGTCAAGACAGTTGAAAATTCATGAAAAGAACTACCCTACTCATGATCTTGAGCTTGCAGCAGTAGTGTCTTCGCACTGAAAATTTGGAGACACTACCTTTATGGGGAGAAGTGCAAGATATTCACCGATCATAAAAGTTTGAAATACTTTTTCACCCAAAAGGAGTTGAATATGAGACAGCGCAGATGGCTCGAATTGGTAAAGGACTATGATTGTGACATTAGCTACCATCCGGGGAAAGCTAATGTAGTGGCAGACGCATTGAGTAGAAAAGCAGCAGTTATCACTCAGTTATCGCTCCAAAGACCGTTGCAGTCCGAGATACAGCGGTTTGAGCTTACAGTATATGCCAGGGGCGAGGCCCCTAATCTTGCCACATTATCAGTACAGTCGACTTTGAGAGACAGAATTCGTGATGGGCAGTCTACTGATGAGCAGTTGCAAAAGTGGAGAGCAAGAGATGAAGCCAAGGGCCGGAATTTATATTCAGTGGTGGATGTTTTAGTCCGTTATCGAGACCATCTATGGGTTCCTAGTGACGATTCTTTGAGAGATCTTATTATGAAGAAAGCCCACGACACACCATATTCCATTCATCCGGGCAGTACAAAGATGTATAGAGATTTGCAGTTGTTATATTGGTGGCCAAGCATGAAGAGGGACATTCTTAGATATGTATCTGAGTGTTTGACTTGTCAGCAAGTCAAAGCAGAGCATCAGAGACCAGCGGGAAAATTGAAGCCACTCTCTATTCCCGAGTGGAAATGGAAAAATATCACCATGGACTTTGTTGTGGGATTGCCTAAGACTGTTAAGGGATTGAATGTCATTTGGGTGATAGTGGATCGTCTTACGAAATCAGCGCATTTTCTACCTATTAAGACGACATTCACCATGGTTCAGTATGCCGACTTGTATATTCGGGAGATAGTTCGGCTGCATGGGATTCCTGTATCCATCGTTTCTGACAGGGATCCGAGGTTCACGTCATCTTTTTGGAAAAGTCTGCATGCAGCGATGGGGACCAAGTTATTATTCAGTACAGCATTCCATCCTTAGACCGATGGCCAGTCGGAGAGAGTTATACAGACTTTGGAGGATCTACTCCGAGCATGTGTTATTGAGTTCCAAGGCAGTTGGGAACCAAAGTTACCTCTAGTGGAGTTCACGTACAACAATAGTTTTCAATCATCAATTGGGATGGCTCCTTTTGAGGCACTCTACGGAAGAAAATGTAGATCTCCTATTCATTGGGACGAGGTTGGGGAAAGAAGAGATATTGGTCCAGATGTGATTGAAGAAACAGCTGAGCTTGTAGTCAAGATTCGTGATAGAATGAAGACTGCACAAAGCCGACAAAAGAGTTATGCGGACAAAAGACGAAGGGACTTGGAGTTTGCAGTAGGCGACCACGTGTTTGTGAAGATAGCACCCATGAAGGGTGTTATGCGTTTTGGCAAGAAGGGCAAGCTTAGTCCTAGATTTATTGGCCCATTCGAGATTCTGGAGAGGATTGGGACACTAGCTTATAGAGTGGCATTGCCACCCGCACTTTCTAGAGTTCACAATGTGTTCCACATTTCGATGCTGCGGAAGTACATGTCTAACCCATCACATGTGCTTAATTATGAACCTCTTCAACTAACTCCAAATATGTCGTATGAAGAAAGACCTGTCCAGATTCTGGCTAGACAAGAAAGACGATTGCGTAACAAAGTCATTCCAATGGTCAAGGTCAAGTGGCTGAATCACTCGGAAGAGGAAATTACTTGGGAAACCGAGAGGGACTTGAAGAGTCGCTATCCGGATCTATTCGGTAAGTTCTAATTTCGAGGACGAAATTTTATTTAAGGGGGGAGGAATTGTAAGTTCTAAAATTAAGACGACGTAATCCAACTGTATGCGAATATAGGAAATTATGAAAAATTGAGTAATTAATTGATTTTAGTTGCTAATTATTTATGTGACATACTTGTTTATATGCTGAATTAGACTTTTATTATCATCATGCATTTAGTGGTATTTTTAGGAATATTCAAGTGACGATCGAGGAACGGGGACCGGGGGCTGAAAATGAAAAATGATTTTATTAAATGATTAATTTTAATTATTTAAAATATGTCCGATGCTTGTCAGTATTTTCGAAAATAAGGGTTTTGAGGTGATTTTATACGTCGGGACGTAAATTTTATCGGTGTTGGTTTTTCAACTAAAATACGAGCTTTTTGGCAACCCGGCTAATAAATTCACATTTTAATTAAAGAAAAACTTTGCTAGTATTTTATTTAAATCTTAATTTAACTAATGGGCTTAATTTTATGGCTTAATAGGCCTAAAGCCTACTTAGTTATTAGATTATTATTTAATGTGTTAATTAAAACAAAACCCTAGTCTACCTTTGAATCAAGAGATCGGCCACCCCATTTAAAATTCTGAAACTCCTCTCCACTCTCTAAAACTCACGGCTGCACACACTTGGGCATTAAGAAGGACTTTTCGAAAGGCAGCAAGCCAAGTGGAAGCCATCGTCGCGTCTCGTTCTTCGTCGTCAACGTATATTCGAGCGTATATTACGCAAAGGCACACCCTAATCTCCCTTTTCTCATCCATCATATCATATTAATGTTTAAATTATTGGATGCATGAAAAACATGAAAGAAAAACAAGTGCCACTTTTTAAATTTTCGTTTTGGACCATAGCATGATATGTTAAGCAAGGTTTTTGATTCTTAAATCATGATTGTATGTTGTTTAAGGACTGCCATGATCTAGGCCATGATTTACAAGGGTTTACACGTGAGTTAGGGTCCTGTAAGCGCACCATACACGCTGGAAATTGAAGAGCACCAAATAAAACGTAAGTTGTTGTCATGGGAAGAACATGGGTTCGGTTAGGGGTCCTCACGGCCGGGCTTGGTGCGGCTCTTGTCCAGGGGCTAGCCAGGGGCGTGGGGGAGACCAAGGAAGAGTCCTAACCATGCTAGGACTCGAGTTGAGAGGCGGCGAGGAGTCCTTTGCATGAGGGACTCGTACCCGAGAATCCAGGAAATCGCGCGCAGGGTTCTGCACTTCGCACCAGCTTGGGCGCGCAGGTTCAGGGGGTCTGGGCTGGGTCAGGCCTGGTCCTTAGGGTCCTTAGGGGGTGCACATCAGGTTGGTTTGTGACTAGAGTCATCGGCTAGGTCCCTGCATGCGTAAATCTTAGAGTCCATGCATACCAAAATTCTCGGCCAGCATAGGTGTGTGTAGAGGGTCCACGTTTTTGGCATTAGAATGGTTTCCTTGATGAATTTAGGGTCCAGTAAGTTAATTTAAGATGTTGGGCAAGTTTCGGATCAACATGGTTCGGGGGTAACTCGTGAAAATCGGAAGTTGGCTCGGGGTCGAAGTTTAGGTGTCAAATAGGGTTTTTAAAAAGAAGAAAATTGGAAAACGACTCATGGGGGTCGAGTCATGGTCCATAAGGGCTAAAATAATATAAAAAGACTAAATTTAGAATTTAGGAATTTTATATTAAAGTTTGGTATTTTTCGGGATTAAACACCGTTAAAACAATTAATTAAGATAATTGAAAAAGTCTAACATTTAAGCCAAATAAAATTATGAAAAAATTCACGTAAGCTTAAATAAATATTTGAGACATGTTAGAGTCATGAAATCAAGAAAAAAGTCGAAAACGTAAAATGTTTAGTCCAGGGGTAAAACAGTCTTTTTACACCGGGAAATTAGTAAAGGTCATGGCCGTGCCCTAAATACTGTTTTTATAATATTATGATTATTTTTAAATGTTTATGATTAAATTATGATTTTAAAATGTCTATTTGATTTTTATGATTTATGGAAGACATTTAAAAGACATGTTGCATGCTTGGTTTCAAAAACAAAATGTTATGTTATGCATGATTTTTATAAAGTGATGAGAATGTAAATGTTGAAGGAAGTGAAGTGATTGTGACTAATTCGTTAATGTTGGAAACGTCGTGAGGGTTATGGTCCTAGTGGGAGCCCGACGATCGTGTTTCCATCATTGCGAATATGTGGTAACGGTCATGTGGTAACGGTAAGGATGGGAATGTCATGAGGGGAAAAGGCCCCAGAGGGAACCCATTTATGAGAAAAGGCCCCCGAGGGAACCTCGACGAGCGTATTTCTACTCGATCATGATAGGCCAGGGCCCAGTTGACCGGTGAGAGTGTTGCTAGTGTCCCCCGCCGCCCAGTACTGAGGTTTCACGTAGATAGATCCATCGTCATGTCATGTCATGTCAGAAAAGTCACAATTAACGATCTGAATTCAACAAAGGAAAAAAAAGGAAATGTTCATGATTATGTTTAAGGTTTTATATCATGTCATGTTGAGGAAAAGGAAATTCATGTTTGTATGTCATGAAAATGTTTATGTTTAAAGTTTTATGCATCACGAAAATGTTTACGAAAATGTTTATGTTTATGCATCTTCATGAAAACGATATTTTAAGTACAAATATTTTTCACCGTTATATGTTGACTGTATTACGTATTACTCGTTATAAAGATTATGGTGTGTTGAGTCTTTAGACTCACTAGGTGTGATGGATGCAGGTGGTATTGAGGGAGGACTTGATGAGTGATTTGACTGGACTGAAGGCGCACACAACCCGAGGACCAGCGCTTCTACTTTTTCCGCATTATGACTTTTGACTCATGCTTTATGATTAAAGATTTTTAAGTTTATTTATTTATGCATTTGAGAGATTTTTGAGAGGTTTAGTATGGGCTATTCTTTTCGAATTATTGTTTTTTTTTGTTTGGTAAAATGTTTGACGATTTTATGCTTTAAAATATTTTCCTTTGGATTTTTAAATAGCAGTTGGATGGTTATTTTTAAAATGATGTCAAAAATATTTTATGGTTCAGCCGATGCTAAGTGAGGTTTAAAAAAAAATTCTAGTACTTTTAAAGCAATAAAAAGGGCATGACGTTTCAACTAGGTCCATTTCTGAGGATGAATGAGGAGATACAGATTCAGATGGCCTTTGTTCTTGTTCGTTGGTAGTTTGATCAAAAACCACCAAAGTCCTGTCAGAAACTTTCGTTTCAGCATGTATCAGCTCTTGTAGATTCTGGGGAGGAGAAGAGATAGTAGAAGGATCCAATAAAGAAGATGGTTCTTCAGTTTGTTGAACTATTGGTACATCAGTTTGCATATTTTCAGTTGAAACTGAGTTCAGTTGAGCCTCTTCTGTAGAACTATGAACTGCCTGTTCAGTGACAACCACTGACTGAACTGGTTCATAAAGTACTTCAAAATTAGCCATTTTGGCTTGTTCTTCAGTTTGAACATCTGCTGGTTTTTCAGTTGATGCAACATCTTCAGCGGTTCTGACTGTTTCAAGCTGAATGTCATTCGTAAGTGACTCGATGACCTCATCTAGATTTTCCAATGTCAATTCAGCTTCAGAGTAAAGCTGTGTATTATCAGTAGGAGGTGCAGAAATTGGTGATGTTGAAGCAACTGAAGTGGAAGGAACAGTTGCTTTTTGAGAAGAAGTAGCAACGTCCTGAGGAGACTCTTGAACCTGAATCTTCAGTTGAGAAGTCTTGAGTGGCTGCTGGGATGATTAACTCTTGATCCATTTCCCAATGTTTGACTTCCATTTGTAGTCTAATAAGATCCGTTTCCAGTTGAGCATACACTGCTTTATCATTGAATGCGATTGGACTGGTCGGATCAAAGTTTTACCGCAGCTTAGCAACTATCTTCTGTAGTCTCTGTACTCTCATAAGATCGAAGTAATACTTCTTCCTTTCAAGAACTTGAGTAATGGTCGATGCCTTTACTGTCTTCATCACCACTTTTTCAAGATCAATAAACCTCCTAAGTTTGGATTTCTTCTGAAGTTCTTTGGCAAAGACATGAGTCCTGAATCTGACCCATTCATCAAAAATTTTGAGCTTCTATGTTGAAAATTCATTAATCTCCTGCCAAACGAGATCAATGTGTGTCTGTATAGCATTTGTAGGTCTGGGCTCTTCTTGCATCTTTTCTTTGCCCTTAGGATCAGTCAGGATATGTGGAATGCTTAACCCTGAAGTAGTTGAATCGATACCTTCTCTGATCACAACACCTTTTGGTCTGGCAAAAGGTAAAGGACTATATCCGGAGATTTTGATCAGTGGAGCCGTAACTCCAACAAGCTTCTTCTTGTCACTAGATTTAGTGACTTTCTTCTGTAGCAGAATCTTGGATAGAGGTAACTGATCCTCAGTTGAGGGTTCAGCTGGGATTGCTTTCAAAGGGACAGCCTGGATGGGCTGTTGAGTTTCTGATACAGTCACCCTATCAGTTGGGATAGTGCCAACTGTTTCAGCAGTCTTGGTCTTCAAAGTCCATGGTTTTTTTATGACCTTTGGAGATGGAGTCTTCTCAGATTCAGATTCAGTTACAATCAACTTGCGTTTGATTGTCTTTTTCTGAACAACTTTCTTCTTTTTGGACTGATTTGGGAGCTTGTTCAGTCCCAATCTCCTTCTTGATCTTCAAGAATTGTTCAGGAGACATTTCCAACTTTGATTTTGGTGGCTGAACGTTTTTGGCGTTGAAGATTTTCAGTTTTGATGATCTCTCTGACTCATCAGCCACCAGTCCTTTGACTTTCATCAAATAACTCAGCTGCACTGCGAATCCATTGGACTGCTTGGTTGATTGAAACATATTCCTCAAGATATTGAAGATAAGATGCTTCCAGTTCAGTCTTCGACCAGCCATAATAACAGTAATGGCCTGAAATTTCTCCAAGGCTAGTGCAGCAAATGATCATGCCTTCGCTAATAGCCTCTTGGCTACAATATCAGCCAGCAACTGAACTTCTGGCTTTAGTTCCTTCTTTGGATCGGAAACTTTGATTTTCCGTCCATCAGCAGAAAGTAGAGTTTGCATCTCTTCGACATCAGATGCCTTAACTTCAGCAAGGTTTGCTAGCCCATCAAAAGGCAGATGGAATGAGTCGCAGAAGAACTGTTCCTCGATAGTCAGCAATTGCCCATTCACAGTGGTGGTGATATGTCCGTTCTGATCGACGAAGCCATTAGCATAGAGATCTTGAATATCTTTGGTATAAATTTCTTGGGAAGATAAACCCATAAATTTCTTCAGTCCGACCTCTTCTAGTTTAATGAAGATGTTCTTTACTGCGTCATCAGGGATAGTCATAACTGAATCGAAGTCAATAGCCATTGCGTTCATGATGTGAGCTGGAATCTGATTTGCTATTAGAACTGAATGATTTTCTGCGAAAAAGAAAGCTTTAATTTGCTTTTGCTCTGAGAATATTAGGTAAGCGTAAGAAAAAAAGACTGAAATGGAGGGGGAAAAGTACTTATGTACGTGACTGTTCAAATTATTGGACACGTGTTAGTCCAGGAAATTTTGAATAAAAGACGTGTGTACGTGTGGTAAAAGCGTGTGTTGAGAAGACATGGATTATATGGGTCCACGTTTCAACCTACTATTTGTTAAAAGAAAACATTTAATGCCTTGATAATCAGTCACGTCACTTAATATAGAATATTTTTCGATTTATCTGTTAACGTATCGGAGAAGATCAGTTAAATTAGCTCCTGACTGACCAGTTGAGAACTTAGTCAGTTCAGTTGAAAACCACTGACTATTGTCTTCTCAGTTAACTTTTTAAATCGTCATTCCCCCTCAATAAATGCATATATAAATTACGAGAAATTAAGCAAGGCGAATTAAAGTAAATCTTATGCATAATCGTCTGCCGTAATGATTTCGTCCTTTCAGCTTCCTTGACCCCGGTCTATAAATAAGAATAACTCGGTTATTTTCTGTAAGGACCGTGTATCATATTATCGTAAATATTATTTGATTATCGATAATTTATGAAATTGTCATGTAATTATGTATTTGATGTATATCATGACAATGGAATTGAGAAAATGAATATTGAATATGAATTGACGTTGTAAGAGCTCGAGTGGAGAATCCGGACGCCAATATAGTACAAAATCAAATATTTGTACAGAACGTGTGGCGCCCGGGCGGTAGAAAATGACCGCCCGAGCGCCAGTGTTGAGAATGTTAGTGCTCAAACAAAACATGCTGCGCCCGAGCGGTAGTTCTTGACCGCCCGAGCGCGGTGCATTTGAAACTCGGGGGCAGAACCTCTCGCGCTCGGGCGCGAGAATTCTACTGCCCGAGCGCGCGAGAGATGAGGATAAGAGTAACTTTTCTTCTCTTTCTTTCTTCATTTGCAATTCAGAGGTTTCGAGAAAGAGAAAAGAAACTCGATTTTCTTCCGTCCAAATCGACTTCGAAACACTGTCTAAACGCGAAACAAATTATAGATTCGGAATCATCGCATCGAGGGCTTCTGACTGAGGTGATTTTCTTCTAGTTCCAGCAGCTCTAAATATCAAAGTGCTGGAATAGCATGTATTTGAAGTTGAATTTCTTGTATGTAGTATAATAACCGACAATAAACTCATATTTGAAGTCGGAATTGAATTATGATATGATTTGGATTTGATATGAATTTTTGAAGTTTCAAATGATATTTGAAACTCATATTAATGATTTGGAGTATGTTATTGATTCGAATGAGTATGTTATTGATGTAGATAAAGTGTAATATCAATATCTTCAGGATACATCAACTGGAAACGAAGAATTGAGGTATGTTGCGACCGGGTAACATACGACAGGTATCTCTATTATATGATATATGTTGGATTGATTTGATTGATTGGAATGAGAATACATGTCTATATGCCTTATTTGTTGATTGATGTGGCATACATGACATTGAGATTGAGATATCGATGTATAAAATAAATGTTTTGTTAACACACATCGTTTGATGCATACATCTATACATGACATGCACGTTGAGCTATGATCCTTGGATACCCTGATATGATTTGATTGGATTCTGGGGTTTGTGAACACAATGCTATGTTTGGTATTATATGACCCTTAACACATAAACATTTGTGGCCCCGATGATTGGATATGAGATTTGGGATTTGATGGCACTTCGTCGACGCTATCATACGAGTATCTCTTATTGAGGCCGGTGTGCCAGCTCGAGCATTGATTTGATAGCGATTTGTTTGATTCTGACATGTGCTTTGTAGATGGGTATTTGACCTGATACCTCCACGACATACATGCATTGCATACTATATATCATTGTTTAGATATCTGTGGTATATATGATTGGTTGTTCCATACGGAGCTTTGCTCACCCCCAAGGGGGGCTGTTGTTGTCTTTGTGTGTGGACAATGGCAGGTACTCCAGGTTATCAGGAGACCGGAGAAGGTACTTCTGGAGGGAGTCACAGTTTGAGTTGAGGTTTATGTTTTGTTCCCAGTATATATGTATATGTATCTATATAACGGGGCATGTCCCGAGGATATGAGTTGTTTGTATATGATTGGGTTTGATTACGTGTGGGCATGTTTATGATGTGAGATGAAATACTATTTTAGTATCTAAATTATAGAAGAAATATTTCGGGCTCATTGTAAAGGAAATTTTAAACTCGTTTTCCGCTGTAATTAGTTAACCCTAATCAAAGTGTATTGTAATAACGATTAGAAGCTAAGGGCCCCACACTAGATGGTATCAGAGCATAGCTGGGAATGCTCGATTGAGTTTTGTGTACACTTGAATAGGCACAAATGAATTGTGCGTATGTGTTTGATTTATTTGTATTACTTGCTCTTACTTGATTTGATTTGAGTAAGTATCTGATGAGATTGATGATATGAGATGATGGTATTGCGAAATTGATATTGAATTGTGATATTCATCTTTTGATTTGCAGATGGATCCCACAAATGAAACTGCGAGTAGCAGTACTGAGAGAATAGTTGGGCAATTTGAAGGATTGTCCAGCGATGTAGTGATGGCTCGATTCTAGGATTTGAAACCACCGAGGTTCTTTGGCACTGAGAGTGCTGAAAGAGCAGAGGCTTGGTTAAAGGATATCGAGCACTTGTTTAATATTGTTGAGTATTCCAAGGCTCGGAGACTGAAACTTTTGCTCTCTATCAGTTGAAAGACCGAGCTAAGTCTTGGTGGGAAGCCGCTGAGATTGGATTGAAAGAGGCCGGGATTGAAGTCACATGGGATGTCTTCAAGGCCCAGTTTTTGGAGCAGTATTCCCCTCCTTCCTATTATACTGCTCAGGGGAATGAATTTAACAATCTGCAGCAGGGAACGATGACTGTTGCAGAATATGCTTCGAAATTTTCTACTCTGTTGAAGTATGCACCTCACGTAGCTGGGAATGCGAAGGCAAAATATAACAGGTTTGTGAATGGATTGCATCCTGCTATATATACTTATGTTGTTTCTGGATTGCCTACCAGCTACGCAGAGGCAGTTGAACGAGCTAAGGCAGCCGAGGCTGGACTTAGGCGAGGAGGTCCACAGTATACTCCTCCACCTCCAGTGTCAGCTCAGCAGCCTACTTTGCGGCCGAGAGGTAAGAAGTTCAAGAAGACTGGTACTGTTTCTTTTTTCTTCTTCGAGTTCGAGTGGATCACAGAGAGGGAGTCCTGTGATTGCTCCTTACTGTAGCCATTGTCAGGGTAAACATACTATCAAGCTAGTGTCGAGGTATGTTTGGTACTTGTTATCAATGTGGGCAGGAAGGTCATTTCTCTCGAGTATGTCCGAACAGGGGTACGACTTCTTCCCAACCCCAGCCAGGATTTAGAGGTGGCCCCAGTATGATGAGACCTACTGTTCCTGCTCCATCCTTTCAGCAGTCGAGTGTCCCACGATATCGAGGACCGGGTGGTCAGAATGCCTAAGTTCCTCCTCAAGTGAGAGTGTACGCCATGACCGAGGATCAGGCGAGAGAAGCTCCTGATGGAGTGATTGCAGGTATTTGCACGCTTTGCGATTATCCTGCACGTGTTTTATTTGATACAGGAGCATCTAATTCATTCATATCTCATGCATTTGTTGCATCTCATGATATTGAGTGTACCCCGTTGTATGATACTTTGTCGATAGCCACGCCAGCAGGGAAGATTATTTTGTCTGAGAACGTTGTGCATAATTGTATATTGATATATGAGGATAATGTGGTATTTCTGAATTTGATTGTCCTCCCAATGCACGACTTTGATTGTATTGTTGGCATGGATATCTTGATGGAAAATCGAGCTACTGTTGATTGTTGTCATGGAATGGTTCGATTTCGACCGATTGATGGACCCAAGTGGAATTTTTATGGCAAGGGTTCCCAAGCCAAAATTCCTTTGGTATCTTCCTTGGAAATGTCTCGACTTTTGACTAGCGGAGATGAGGGTTATCTTATCTACGCTATTGATGTCTCTAAAAAGGAACCTTCTTTATCTGAGATTCCTGTTGCGAAAGAATTCCCGGATGTATTTCCCGATGAGATTCCTGATTTTCCTCCTCATCGAGAAGTTGAGTTTAGTATTGATCTTGTACCGGGAACTGCACCTATTTCTAAAGCTCCTTATCGCATGGCACCTTTGGAATTGAAAGAACAATTACAGGATCTTCTCGATAAGGGATATATTCGACCGAGTGTATCACCTTGGGGAGCTCCAGTCTTATTTGTTCGGGAGAAAGATGGTACTATGCGAATGTGTATCGACTATAGGCAACTGAATCGGGCTACTGTGAAAAATAAGTACCCACTTCCTCGTATTGATGATTTATTTGATCAACTTCAGGGTACTTCTGTATACTCGAAGATTGATCTTCGTTCTGGATATCATCAAGTACGAGTTCGAGACGAAGATGTGCCCAAAACTGCTTTTCGTACGAGGTATGGCCATTATGAATTCTTGGTTATGCCTTTCGGTCTCACGAATGCTCCTGCTGTCTTTATGGATTTAATGAATCGTGTCTTCCGAGATTATCTTGATCGATTCGTTATCGTGTTTATTGATGATATTCTTGTGTATTCGAAATCGAAAAATGAGCATGCTGAACATTTGAGACTGGTACTTCAAACTCTTCGTACTAGTCATTTGTATGCTAAATTGTCCAAATGCGAATTTTGGATGGACAAGGTGGTATTTTTGGGCCACGTCATTTCGAGACATGGCATATCTGTTGATCCTGCGAAGGTCGAAGCTGTATTGAATTGGCCAAGACCTACGAATGTTCCTGAGATCCGTAGCTTCATGGGTTTAGCGGGATACTATCGTCTTTTTATTGAAGGATTTTTGAAAATAGCTAAACCTATTACTCAACTGACACAGAAGAATCAGTGATTCATTTGGTCAGATGAATGTGAAGCTAGTTTTCTTGAATTGAAGACGAGATTGACCACAGCACCTGTGCTTACTATTCCCTCAGGTACCGGAGGATTTGTGGTGTGTACAGATGCGTCTGGTAAAGGTTTGGGCCGTGTTCTGATGCAACATGGCAAAGTGGTTGCTTATGCGTCTCGTCAATTGAAATCTCATGAAACTCGTTATCATGTTCATGATCTTGAATTGGCCGCCATTGTGTTTGCTTTGAAGCTTTGGCGCCATTACTTGTACGGAGAAAAGTTTGTTATATATTCGGACCATAAAAGTCTAAAATATCTCTTTTCTCAATCTGATTTGAATATGAGGCAACGCAGGTGGATGGATCTCCTGAAGGATTTTGATTGTGAGATTCTATATCACCCTGGATCGGTGAATGTTAGTGCGGATGCCCTTAGTCGAAAAGTTAATGATTCTGTTTTAGCCTCTGTTTGTGTCGCCAAGGTACATGAGGATATATGTACTTCTGGTTGGGCTTTTCACTCGAATTGGAATTCTGTCACTGTCTCAGCATTGCAAATTGAGCCGAACTTGATATCGAAAATACGAAAGGCCCAACGAAGCGATGCTCAGATCCAAAAGTCGAAAGAACTTGTATCTGCTGGATATCAGTCTGGATTTCAAATTTCTTCTTATGGTTCTTTACGACTTAATGGTCGGCTGGTAGTTCCTGATGATTCTGATTTGAAATATGCCCTTCTTCGAGAAGCACATTGTAGCAAATACAGTATTCACCCTGGAGGTCGGAAGATGTATTTGACATTGAGACCTCAATTCTGGTGGAAACGTATGAAGAAGGACATTGCTGAGTTTATTTCGAAATGTCTTGTCTGCCAGCAAGTGAAAGCCAAGAGAATGAAACCTGGAGGATTGCTCCATAGTCTCGAAATCCCGAAATGGAATTGGGAACATATTGCTATGGATTTTGTGACTCATTTACCTCGTTCGCCCAAGGGCTGTGATGCTATTTGGGTCATTATTGATCGGCTTTCGAAATCTGTGCATTTTATTCCATATGAACGGACTTATCCTTATAAGAGAATGGCCCGTTTATACATCGAGAATATTTTGAGACTGCACGGTGTGCCAGTCTCAATTGTATCTGATCGTGATCCCAGATTTGCTTCTAAATTCTGGGGTAGTTTTCAGGAAGCGATGGGTACGCGTTTGGCTATGAGTACCTCTTATCATTCTCAAACTGATGGCCAAACTGAGCGTACGATTCAAACGTTAGAGGATATGTTACGTGCTGTTGTGATGGACTTCAGAATGGGATGGCAAGATGCCTTACCATTGGTTGAATTTTCTTATAATAATAGCTTTCAGACGAGTATCGGTATGGCACCGTTTGAAGCTCTATATGGGAGACGGTGTAGATCACCGTTATTCTGGGATGAGATTGGTGAGAGACAATTGACTGGACCTGAAATGATACAGGAAATGAACGATAAGGTTCAGTTGATTCGGCAGCGGATGAAAGCTGCTCAGGATCGTCAAACGAGTTATGCAAACAAACGAAGACGACCCTTGGAATTTCAGAAAGGTGACAGAGTGTTTTTGAAAATATCTCCCTTTAGAGGCACTGTTCGATTTGGCATGCGAGGGAAATGATCTCCTCTATATGTTGGTCCATACGAAATTCTGGATCGAGTTGGCGATCTTGCTTATCGATTGGCATTGCCACCAGCTCTATCTGCTATTCATGATGTGTTTCATGTTTCTATGTTGAGGAAATATGAACCGGATGTTAGAGTAGGTGCCCGTCGAGCCAAGTGTTGGCCGAGTGTTCACAATGAAACTCTATGTATAAGCATTCTTTATTTTAATAATATTTAAAATTATTGTTTTGGCACATCTTTATCTGTATACCCATGCTAGTTGCATAGAGAAACCCCTTGAATATACAAATAGTAGAAAGAATATGAGATGCTCATGTGATGAGTATCATGAAACTCATATTTGGAATACTGTATATTCTAAACAGTTCCTAGTCGATTCAGCCGCCGCTAAGAAGGATATAGGCCGCTAGAGTTCGAGACTAGTATCTGCGATATGAGTACCATATTTCATTGGTAGGGGACATTGTGATGTCCGAACATGCAGATAGGTGCTCCTTATAGAGTGCACTGAACAACCCTTCATAAAGGACTTTCCAAGTGGTTCTCACTTATCGAGTGGAAAAGTCCTAGTTTATGGTTGTACACCATTAGTCCTTATGACCCAGGACAACATTGAGACTCTGTGTGCTAGAATTACATTTTGACTTGTTTACCGACTCTCAAGGGGTCATCCGGTGGCAAGGTTGGGTGTTTTGTCGAAACATATAGGAGTCAATGCATTGTAGTCGGGGATTCACCGCTTACCTTCGGGTATGGATATCCTATGTGATCTCATGTGTATGTAGTTTGAAATCTCTGATCAGAGTATGGTGGTAATTAAGAAAGGGGTTTCTTAGATTACATCATCGATGCAACTACGACATGACACATAGTATCGGTTCATTGACAACTCTCGATATACCAATGGTTGTCGAATCGGTCGGGATATATGAGTTGAAGGGACCATACTGTACGCTAACCATAATTGAATGGTTCTTGCAGGCACTATCATTTGATACCTAGGGAATCATGTAAGCGATGCTGCTAGGCGTTTAACATGATTGGTTGGGTACTATCAGACTTGAGTTATGACGTTCTTGTTATCAAGGAGTTGATAAGTAAGAATGGAGCAATTGGGGTATGCTCGTATAAGGACATGTTTAGTCCGAATCACATGGAGATGTGAACCCACGGCTAGTTGTATCAGTGAACCATTGAGGGCCACACAAGTACTAGCTTTCTAGATCCCGTTGAGAAGTAAAATAGTTCAATGTGTTGAACGGCTTATAAATGAGTTTATAAGCGTAAGAAAAATAGAAGTATGACTTCTATGAGAGAAATGTAATTTTTAATTTATGGAAGTGTTCCTAAATTAAAAGTTGGCCAAATAAATAATGTATTTGAAAATTGTGATTTTCATAAACATTATTATGGACTAAATTAAATTAATTCAAGTGTTGAATTAATTAAACACTAGTGGGCCTAGTAAAGTCCAAATAACAAAATTAATTCAAGTGTTGAATTAATTAAATCATATTGGGTCTTGTAGAGCCCAATAGTAAAATAATTATTCAACTAGTGACTTGAGTAAATTCAAGTAATGTTTAATTAGTCTCAAATTTGTTTGAGATAATTAAATTAAGTCCATGGATTTTTAATTGTTAAAAATCAAATAAAAATGCATGCATGGGAGGTGAAGAGTTGGGAGACAACTTTTTGTTTAACCAAGTCATGGCATGCAAAAGTTGGACTTCACTTTTACACAACCAAGAAAGTTGCTCTCCCTTCTCTCCTCATTCTCACATGGCCGAAATTTTGGAGGCTCTTCTCCCTCATTTTTCTCTCCATTTGTTCTTCAATTGTTGAAGAAAGAAAATACTTCTCAAAGAAAAATCCTCATATTTTTCTAGTGCAAGATCTGAGGGGATCTAGCTAAGTTGGTGGTGGGCTTTATTTTAGAGCAAGGAGTGCTCTTTGGAAGCTTGTAGAAGTTCTTGCCATACAAGAGCTAAGGTGTTTACACCTTAGTTGGAGCCATCATCAACCTCAAGAGGTTGATAGGTATGATTTCTTTACACCCTATTAATGTCATAGTTGTGTTTTTGTATATGCTACACCCTAGTACATGTGGTGCTCGAAATTTTATGCTACATAAATATGATTTTCGAAAATTTTATTGCTTCCGTTGCGAATTCGGGCACCTAAAATCGATCCCTTTCAAGTAGTATCAGAGCTAAGGGTACTAATTTTTGTAGCATATACATAATATTATATTGAGGTCGATTTCTAACCGCATGAGATGAAATTTTTGCAACAAAATCAAGGCCAAAACAAAGGGGTTTTCGCGCAGCATGTTGCTGCCCATTTCGGGCAGCTCGGGCTGCCCGAGGGACTGCCCATTTTGGGCTCTCGGGCTGCCCGAATCCCCCCCTTGAAAAATAAAAAAAAATTTGTTGCCGGAATCCGGCGACAGAGCTCCGGCGACGGCGATGACGACTAGGGTTTTCAAAAGATGTTTTGAAATATCAAAGTATCATGGGCCTTGAGTTGTTGGGTCATTGGATGGCTAACATATTTGTGAATTTTAAATGGGCCAAAATGTTTTTGGTGAAAAATGTGTTTTTGGGCCCTTAAGTTTAAAATTACGAAAGTTGCAAATATTTTCTCATGAAATAAATATTTGAAGTTGGACTTTAGTTATTTATAGTAAATAGTGATTTACAAGAAATTCGGTTATAAATAAATTAATTAGAAAGTAGACAAAGGTGTTTGTACACTTTGTTAATTTAGTTTATAATCGTGGCGGTTAGTGATTGGATCAAGATATATAATATTGGATCAATTAATTATTGTGATAATTAATTGATTGTGTATGATATGTGATATTATGCATGAAGGATGATCATAAGCCCAAGACCAATTTGTTAGGTGTATGCTAGGATATTTTGTGTTGAATGATTGTAATAATTATCAATTTATAAAGTGGGCTTGGTTTATGGCTCGTTCCCAACCCCATGAGATGTATCCCTATTTGCCATGGATATTTATTTGTAAATATTAGGATAGTGGATGATCAAGATTGGAAGATGCTGGGCCATGATGATTATGAAGATCGAAGACATGGAAATATTGGAAGCTAATGTAATAGTTGCATTTGCATCCCTTGCATTACCCTATGATTGGACCTAGACCTGTGTTTAGCTCACATGGGCCATTAGTATTGGGGCGATTGATCATCCTTGTTTGTTTACTG
Organism: Primulina tabacum; assembly: GCF_025594145.1. Taxonomy (NCBI): domain Eukaryota; kingdom Viridiplantae; phylum Streptophyta; class Magnoliopsida; order Lamiales; family Gesneriaceae; genus Primulina; species Primulina tabacum. The sequence continues at coordinate 15,083,396 of NC_134556.1, read as the reverse complement.
TTTATAATATATGCATGATATGTTATAAATAATGAGTATGTGCGTTATTATTATGATAATAACAAAGTTGCATGAATCCGGCAAACATACGATCAAACATGGCGAGCTTTTAAATAAAATTAATGATGAGACCTTTCAAAATTAAAAACCCTCATTTTGAATAAGATTCAAAATTAATATCAAGCCCGAAAAGGGGAATTATAAATTTGTTTATAATTTCCATGTCTTCTATCGACAATGGGTGCATGATGAACGCTACCCGTACTCGGGGCTCGGCTCATATTATTGGGGGGGCCCTGGGTGCCGGAAAGCTGTGACATCCATTGACATGGTGATGTGAACTACGTGGAACTTCCATGATTTCGGCTCATATTATTGGGGGAACTCATGGAGACCGTCCATTAAGGTTCAAAATCGATGGGTAAGGCTTGACGCGTGAAGATGAACGACGTCATATTATTGGGTCCTAATCAAACGTGAGACAAAAGTTTACGTAGAGGGCTGCATTGTGATACAATTGGAAACTATCTTTTAGGAATTGTGATTGGCTGATATTATTCGGGATCATGATTCGCTAATTGGACCTTGCGTACCTACTGAGGAAAGAAGTTTCCCGTTTTCACTAGAGGGTAGTGAAAGATGTCAAAACAGTGGGATTAAAAATTTATGAAGTAAAAGTCCATACTTTATGTGGGACCCGGACGCTAATCATCTTCTTAATCGTCATTGGGACTAATGTAATCAATTATAATAAACAGGGTCTAAATTTTGTTTTTTTTTTTTAACATGCGGAACGTAGTGAAATAAAACATATATATACATCTCAGTATTAAAAGTACAAGTCTTGCATTATATACAATCAGTCTCAACTAAGGTTTAACAACTATATAGCAAGTGTTTAAACCCTATCTCTAGTCCAAGTCCGTATTCTCCACTCTAAACTCGATCTTTCTTCACCTCTGTGACCCTGAACTTGTCCCCCCTGTTGTCATGCACACATACAAACACGACAACAGCCGGATAACTCCGGTGAGAATAAAATCCCAGTATAAACAATGTATCCATGCAATCATACAACCCATATATAAAAGCATAAACAAACATTAAAATATGTATCTGATCTGACCACATGACTCAATACAAATCTGTACCTAAATCAATGACTCATTTCTAATCTAGGGATCCCGATCTAATTTAGACTTTGGCATGCTGTATCGAATGTCTAAAATAGAAGTCGATCTACATCTAAGCTCATCGATACACCGTAAGTCTAGAGTCTTCGCTGTTCTGTCAAAGACTCGGCGGTTCTGCCCTAGCTAGGCTGATCTGCCCTAGACTCGGACTCTTGCTCTGCTATAAATTCAATAGACTAAACATATCAATCTGATAATTTGCAAATATCAATGCCATAAAATAAAGTATGTGATTTTGGGAAACTCAAGTCAAAACTAACTCGAGTTGTGCAATCCCGAATCAACATTTATTTATACCTTTCGTTCTGTCGCTCTGATACAATCGAAGTCTCGACTCAAAGTCAATCAATGTTCAATCTGACAATGACAATATCAATATACTGCATTAATATTCTATTCAAATCAAAACATACCCGTCTTATCAAATTCTGACGGTACAACAGTACAATCTTGCGATACCGGTGATGCCACATAAGTATATACTAATTCCAATAACTTATAATCAACCACAGTGCAAATCTGACATCACATCTCAGTCAATTTAACTCTGAAATTCATAACAATTCAATAATCAATCTGTTTCTTAATCTGACTTCGATTCTATGATGTCTATTATGTCAAGAACACCATATTTGAATCATATTTGATTCTGACAACATCATAATTTCAAGACATGACAAAACGTAACCAAACTTACGTCCAGTTGAAGCCTACGTCGATAGGAACACAGTACCGAAGTCGGATTCACAATCGGACAGATGTATCAAAATATAAAGGCGTAAGGATTTTTATCAATCTTTCTCGTTTTCCTTTCTTTCTCCTTTCAATTTCTGAAGGGATGCATTTATATATATCAAGTTTGCATGTAAAGCAACGTGGCTTATTTTTCTTGAACTTGGGTCGGCGCTCGAGCGGTGCTAAACTACCGCTCGGGCGCGGCATTCTCTGTCCAAGCATTTCCAAATTGCACCTTGGCGCTCGGGCGGTCACAACCTACCGTCCGGGCGCCACCTCTTCTGCCCGCAACATATATTGGATGAACACTGGTGCTCGAGCGGTCAAAAACTACCGCTCGGGCGCCAGACTCTCTGTCCATGAGTTGTGTAATTCATATGCTTGGCCAAATTTGGTCTCGTAATGGCCCGACTATAATCACATTAGTTCAAATTCGATAATCTTCGCTTAACATGATATGAAATCTAGGGCATTACACTTCATATCTTACTAAATATTTTAAAATGGTCATTAACATTTATCTGTTTACTTTTCAATACTTTTTGACAATGTCTTCGATTCGCAATTCGCTATATGTAAATACTCGACAAACACGTATTAACCGGACCTAATTACCTCAATTGGCTAAGAAATCTGAAAATCGTCTTGAATTCGGAATGGATAGCGTATACACTTACTAAGTCGTCCCCTGTTGAGGCTCCGACTTACTGCACTCCTGAGGAATTGCAGACTTACAAGGAATGGTGTGACCATGACTTGAAAGCCAAGTGTTATATGCAGACTTCTATGAAAGATGAGAAGTCGGTTCTTTATGTGGGCTCCTCATCTGGTACGAAGACTGGTCCACTTGGGAAGGGAAAGAAGCGTTCTTTCCAAACGTCCCAAGAAGAACGTGCCCTTGAAGAGGCAAGCTCTGAATCCCGTTGTGGCAGCCACACCAGTAAAGGCTGACAAGACTGTTGATATTTGTCATCACCTCAAGAAGCCTGGACATTGGAGGCGTAACTGCAGAGAATATCTTGCCCAGAAAGGTTCTAGAAACGGTATGTTCTACATTGAAATAAACATTTCAATTAACTCTACTTCTTGGGTATTGGATACCGACTATAGCTCACATCTCTGTAATGAGTTACAGGTGATGGGAAGAAGTAGAAGCCTTAGGGAAGGTGAGACCTTCTTGAGGTTGGGCAATGGAGCAAGAGTTGCTGCAAAGGCCGTGCGAAATGTTTACTTATTGTTGAACAATGATTTTAAGTTGATTTTAAGAGATGTTTTGTTTATACCTGACTTGGTGAAAAACATTGTTTCCATTTCTATGCTTGATAAAAATGGATATTCTTGTTTATTTAGCAAAGTTGTTTGTAACATTTACAAGAATGAATGTTTAATTGGTACTGGAGAACTTGAAAACGATCTCTATAACTTAAAATTGAAAGATATTCCACTAAACAATGTCCAAGCTATAACAACAACAAACAAGCGAAAACAAGATACTCTAAATTCGGCACAATTGTGGCATGCTCGATTAAGGACATATTTCCCTAAGAAGGATGAACAAGCTAGTGGGAGTGGGCATGTTTGATATGTCTGATATTAATGCTCTCACGTCTTGTGAATCCTGTCTGAAAGGAAAATTGACCAAAATTCCCTTTAAGGGCCATGTGGAGCGAGCCAAAGGGTTATTGGATTTGATCCATACCGATGTGTGCGATCCGCTTAGCATCACCACTAAGCATGGACATGCCTACTTCATCACCTTTACCGATGACTTTTCGAGGTATGGGTATGTGTATTTGATGAAATACAAGTCTGAAGCCTTTGAAAGGTTCAAAGAATTCAGAAATGAAGTAGAGAAGCAATTGGGACGAAGCATCAAGACACTTCGATCGGATCGAGGTGGTGAGTACTTGAGTGCCGAGTTCCAAGAGTATCTTAGGGAGAATGGGATTCTCTCGCAGTGGACTCTGCCCGCTACACCACAGTTGAATAGTGTTTCGGAGCGTCGTAACCGGACTTTGATGGACATGGTTCGGTCTATGATGGGGTTCACGGAGTTGCCGCCATCCTTTTGGGGATATGCGCTTGAGACAGCGGCACTGTTGTTGAACAATGTCAATTCAAAGGAAGTTGATAAGACACCATATGAGATATGGATGGGTAAGCTTCCCAAGTATTCTTATCTTAGAATATGGGGGTGCCCTGCTCATGTGAAGCAGACAGTGGGAGATAAATTGGATAGTCGATCCATTTTATGCTACTTTGTGGGATATCCAAGGAATTCAGTTGGATATTATTTCTATCATCCCCAAGAAACAAAGGTGTTTGTTTCTAGGAATGCAACCTTTTTGGAAAAGGAATTTCTATTGGATAGAAAAGGCGAGATGATAGAACTCGAAGAGGTTCGAGAGACACCCACAGTTATAGAACCCACACCCGAAGAGCCAAGAGAGGAGATACAAGCTCCTAGAAGATCCGAGAGAGTCTCGAGACCACCTATGAGGTACGGTCTGCTTCTTGAAGAGGGCCATGATGAGCCTAACCATGGATGTCATCAAAGGACCTTCAAGGAAGCGTTATCTGATGCTGATTCATCCAAGTGACTTGAAGCGATGGAATCTGAGATGAATTCCTTGCATTCGAACCAAGTGTGGAATCTCGTTGATCCACCTAAGGGAATTGTTCCCATAGGGTGTAAATGGATTTACAAGAGGAAACTTGGGGCGGATGGGAAGGTATTAACCTTCAAGGCGCTATTGTTGGCAAAAGGATGTACTCAAAGACAAGGAGTTGACTTTGAGGAAACATTTTCTCCAGTTGCAATGTTCAAGTCCATAAGGATTTTGCTAGCCATAACTGCATGGTATGACTATGAGATATGGCAGATGGATGTTAAGACAGCCTTTCTTAATGGAGATATTAAGGAAGAGATTTTGAAACGTCTGCTTAATCATTTTCTTAAAAAGTACTAGAATTTTTTTTAAAACCTCACATAACATCGGTCGAATTGCATACACAAGTATAAAATATTTTTAACATCATTTTAAAATAAATCAACCAACTAACATTTGAAAAGTATAGCCCATACTATGACCTTTCAAAACCACTCATAAATAAAACGTCGTAAAAATATTCTTAACACTACTTAAAATCATAAATCATAACTAGTGCGGAAAACTAGCGTCGGTCCTTGGGTTATGTGCACCTCCAGTCCAGTCAGATCAACCATCAAGACCTCCATTAACATTATCATAATCACCTGCATCAATCACACCTAGTGAGTCTAAAGACTCAACACGTCATATCCTTGATAACAAGTAATACGTAATACAGTTAACATATAACAGTGAAAAATACTTGTACTTAAAATATAATTTTTATGAAGATGCATAAACTTAAACTTAAACATTTTCGTAAACATTTTCATGATGCATAAAAACATTTTCATAAAAATATAAACATATTCATATTTATATTCGTATTCATATTCATATGCATATCCATATTCGTATCCATATTCATATTCGTATTCAAATTCATATGCATATCCATATTCGTATCCATATTCATATTCGTATTCATGTTCATGTTCGTGTTTGTTGAATTTAGATCGTGATTGTGACTCGTATTCTTGATCGTATTGGGCGATGGATCCATCTAAAGAAACCACAGTACTGGGCGGCGGGGACACCAGCAACACTCTTACCGGTCAACTGGGCCTTGGCCAACGTATTAACATATTCGTATTCGTATCACGTATTCGTATTCGTATCCGTATCCAAGGAAACACGATCGTCGGGCTCCCACTGGGACCATAACCCTCACGATATTTCCAACATATTCAGTAGTCACAATCCCTTCACATCCTTCAACATGTTATCATCACTTAATAAAAACATGCATATAATATAATTTTTATTTTTAAAACCAAGCATGCAACATATCTTTTAAATGCTCATATTTAAATCATAAAAATCATAACTTAACATATTAAAAATCATAAACATCCATGAATATTTTTAAAATAAACATTTTAACATCATAAATGTTTAAAATAAACATTTAAATCATAAACATTTAAAATAAACGTTTTAGCATATTAAATTAAATTATAAAACATTAAACATATTAACATCTTCAAAATCCATAAACATTCAAAACTGACATATTAACATATAAACATCCATAATCATTGAAAATAATCATATTAGCATATAAAACAACATTTAGAGCATTGCCATGACGTTTACTAATTTTTAGGTGTAAAAAGACCGTTTTACCCCTAGACGTAAAATTTCACGTTTTTGACTTTTTCTTAATTTCATTGACTCTAACATGTCCCAAATAAATATTTAAGCTTACACGAATTTTCTCATATTTTATTTAGCGTAATTCGCCGACTTTTAAATTAATCTTTAAATATAACGTATTAATGCATTTTTAATCTCGAATTAAACCAAACCTTAATATAAAATTCCCAAATTAAAAACTTAGACTTATAATAATTATTTAAGCTTAAACTTAATTTTTCATAATTTTATAAAGCCTAAAAGTAGGCGTTTCAATTAACTCGTTAATTAGCGTTTCGTGCGGCGCTTAAATCCTGAATAAATCCAAAACTCATTATTTTGATTCCAAATTTTAAACACAACATTTTTAATATTTATTCTACTCTTTCAAGTCATGATCCACCCATGTGGGCCCATGGATTCAATTTTTCTTCTTTAATTTTCGTTTTTGACCCTTTATCGAACACACCGAGCCATCTCCTAATTTACTCGAGCCACGCCCGAGCCACCTTGAGCCAAAACCTAGCCAACCCACCTATGGACCCTACTGAGCAAGCCCAGCCCAAAAACCCGGCCCTGGCCCGCTCAAAAACTTGCTGGACAGAAGGCCCGATTGCATGCTTGTTTGCGTGTGTTAGTGTCTTTGAACAAAAGAGTTCCTAACTAGTCTAGGACTTCTCCCAACCCTTAACCACCGAACCCACCTAACCCTGACCATCCCTGGACCACACCCAGACTCGACCCAGACCAGCCCAAGCCCCTAAACCCGATCAGCGAACCCCTGAAGTTGACAGCAACCTCACGCAGCCCCCTTGCTGCCAACTCACGTTGCCCACGTTTTTTGCTGCTAGGGCCCCAACCACCAAGCCAACCCTTGAACCATCCCCTCAAGCACCTTCCTAGGACCCTAAGAACCTAACCTAGCCTAGCCCCAAAGCCCCTGGCCGAGCCACAAGCCTGCACAAGCTGCTGCCAACCTGCGCAACTTTCACAGCTTATTCTCGGGTGGAGTCCTTGTTGGCAAGGACTCCTCCCAGCCCCTGGATTTCGAGTCCTAGCATGGCTAGGACTATTCCCCTGGCCCCTCACTGACCCTAGCCAAGCCATGGTCCCAACCGAACACCAGCCAAGCAACCCAACTCAAAAAGACGAGCCACTCATCCCCCTTGACAGAAAAGTGGTTCAGCTTATTTCCCTTGATCGTGTGCTGTGTTATGGTTGAGTTTTATGACCCTAATGCTTCGAGTAAACCCCCTTGATTGTACTCCTAACATGGCAGCTGTGAAGGCCCTCGAACTACTTGCTTGAAAATTTGCGGAAAATTAAAAATTTTCTTTTTAAAAGAACTTAATGGCCTCGCTCATAAAATCACTGGTGAAACAAGTTCAATATTTCAAAATAATTGCAGCGGAAGAAAATAAAGTTTGCCAAAAATCACAATTTAAAAATATCCAACAACTGATAAAAATTGTTTGCGGAATAACATAACAACTGCTGCACTGAGGTCCTCGGGTGCCACTACTGCCGACCCAAGCTGGCTCACTGGTCCCCGCCCTCGGCCCTGGCCTCATCAGTACCTACAACAATCAAGTCTAGTGAGCCTAAAGACTCAGCATGCATAAATCGCAGGTAACGAGTAAAAATCTGAATTTAAAATATGCATGGGATAAAATATCCTGTCCTGAGGCATACTGAAAATAATCTGTACTGAGCAATTATAATACGTGCATAACTGAACTGGAAATCACTGTAAAAATATTTGCTCCTTGGAGCCTGTACTGAAATAACTGATAAAATTTTCTGTTGAGATTATGTTTTACGCCTGTGGCCACTGCACTAAGCTGAACTGATCGGTAACTGGCTACCGGGGAGGCTGAAACTAAACTGAGCTGGCTGGTCACTGGCGACCAGGTGGTACCATACTGAACTGATCGGTCACTGGCGATCGTATAAAATAACACTCCCACATAGTGAATGAACCACAAGCCATATCGCATAAATCTCAAAAATAATCATTTTCTATTTAATGCACGTAAAATAATTAACTGGCGTAATGAAAATTCCTGTAATTTTACCAACTGGATTGGATTGGATCGTCCCCAGGCTCGCTGCAACTTAACTGTGCCATGAAAAACATGCAAATGCTAAAACTTGACCAACTATGCAATTTACGTTCAAAAGATGCGACTATGATGCCTAACGACTTCGTATTCAATCATGACTCCGAACCAACCTGAACCGACACTGAACCGACATATAGTCATGATTAAAATACGCTGAAAAATCATAAAATAATGTTCCTAAAATGATAGGGTCGAAATCTAGGTGAAATGGAGGCCAAAACACGAAACGCTCTTTCGAGAGTCAATTTGGCACATTGCACCGTAAATTCTCGTACGACCTCGAAAATGATCCAAATGATGAACGGTCAAAAACATGACCTTCCTAACTCAATGAGGCACTGTCCAGTCCAAGGCCATGGGCTAAAAGCCAACCAAGAACTCAAACGACGCTTCTAAACAGCAGCATACTTGCTGTCAAAAAAAAATACAGCAGCTGCGCACTACAAGACTTGCATTGGTTTCGAGACTATCGGCCATTAGGGGCGTGAACCACCGACCACAGACTCTTACCAACATCCCAAGGAATGATTTGAACCATGGCTAAGGGCCCTAGGCCAGCCACAATCCGCATCACACCAAATCTTAACCGAAGGGTCCAACCGAGAGCAACGTGCATGCGTGTGTAGTGTTTATGCTATGATCGATGTCTTGCGTCGTTCCAGTGGCCATTTGATTGACCATGGCACGATCTAGACATCTAGGAGCATGATATGAACCGTGGCTAAGGGCCATAGGCCAACCAAGATCCACACCAAGCCACAAAAGAAACGAACCATATGCTGAAAAATGGAAGGGCCGAATGGGGAAAGGGGTTGTTCTTGTTGATTATTTAAAAACCGATGAGCCATGGACCAAGCAACCAAAAGGGCAACTTAGTCACGTCTTAGACATGCTAGGGAAGTGATCCAACCATGGCTATAGGCCCTTGGGGCAGCCAAGATCAGATCCAACCCCTAGACAAGAAACTGAATTTTCGAACCACATTTTTCTGCACCTAAGGGACTTGCTGTCATTCTGAATTTCCAGCAAGCATGGGGCTGGTTTGAATGGACCAACATGGTCCTAATGCATCCTACTACATGTATACAAGCCACCTTGGGAGCCTGGAATCGAACCAATCACCTGAAACCACAAAACTCAGAAAAACGTGAAGCTTGTCATGAAAGGGCCGAAATTCTGCATGTGTGTTCCAAAAATATTTTGACATGTATCTCGGTTTTTGCTTGCTAAAACATGATCATGTACTGAAAAATAAATGATAATATGACTTGATTGAGGTTTGAAAGAAATCTAGACATGCCTGGTTCCGTTTCGAAAGAAAACGAAAAGAAGAGACGAGACGGCGCGGAGGAGACGGAGTGGCTTGCTTCTCTACCTTTCTTGGCTCTCGATTTTTCTCCCTTTCTCCCTAGCTGCTATCCACGTTTTTTCTACTGAAAAGGGGTCTTATTTTCGGTGGAGGTGGAGGGGGGAGTGATGGTTATGAAGGTGAGGAGAAGGGTGCACAAAAATAGGATCATATCAAGACCAAGTCTTCATGCATTTGAATTTTGAATTTTGAATTGCTATCAAATGATCTCTTGGGTGGTTCTAGACTATAGTGGCCGATTTTATCATGCCAAACAAGGGTTAGGATAGTGGTCTAGTATTAATTAATTAAGGTGGAAAAATAGCTAAAAGAGTTAGCATGCTAATCAACCAAGAATGGGTCAAAGGTGAGTTGGCAAGTCCTAGTTTGTTCTTCTAGGGGTGTGGCCGAAAATGCATGATAAATGGTAGGGGGAAAATTGATTATCTAGTCAACTAATAATCCTTGAAAGCCTTACTAATCCTTTAATTAATTTAGTGAACTAACCCCTTAATTAAGTAACTTAAATGAGCTCATTTCTTAATCACCTCCAATAATTTAAATTAAAATCCTCAACTAACTTAAATAATTCCTTAAACTTCTTTTTAACTTAAATGAACTTACTTGCTAGCTAAATTAAATTCTGGAAATATTTCTCGAATCTTAAATTCTATCTCAAAACTCTAACTCCGGTCCGGCCTCACTGAAAATGCTGAAATGCTAAAAATCATATTACTGAACTGAAATAGTAAATAATTAACTTCAAATAAATGCATTTAAAATAATCATGCAATGAAGTCAATTAAATTTAAAAAAATCTAGAATTATGCATGGCTTATACGTCTACTGATTTACGGGTTCTACAGCAGCCCTCATAACCACATAATAACATGAATATGGAATCAAAAACAAGCCAAAAACAACCAACACATGAAAAGAACGTGAATATCACAAGTTACCCCTTATTTTCCATGCAAACTAATTTTAAAAATTACTATGGTGTGAATGATGAGTAAAAGAGAGAATATGGCGTGCCTTTGCGTAATTTACGCACGAATAACCGTTGACGACGAAGAACGGGGCAAGACCTTTGGTTTGAATCTCCCTTGGCAAATTCTCGATTTTTCCTCTTGAATTGTTGTGTGTGCCGTGTCAATGAATTGGGGAGAATTTCAGAATTTTTGAAGTGTGTGGCCGTGTGGTTGGATGCAAAGTGTAGGGTTTAGGTGCTTTAATATATTAAATACACTAATTAAATAGTTAATTAGGCTTTAGGCCTATTAAGGGGTTTAATTAGGCCCATTAGTCTTAATTAAAATATTAAAAATAATTTTGGTAAAATAAGTTTGTGAATTTAATAGCCGGGTTGCCAAGAAGTTCGTATTTTTGTTGAAAAACCAACACCGATAAAATTTACGTCCCGGCGTATAAAATCACCTCAAAACCCCTTATTTTCAAAAATACTAAAAAGCAACAACCATATTTTAAATAATTAAAAACAATTATTTAATAAAAAAATTTTCTATTTTTCAGCTCTCGGTCTCCGTTCCTCGATCGCAACTTGAATAACTTTTAAAAATACATTTTAATGCAACAATGTAGAAAATATATTTTTAACATACAATTATGCACAACATAATTAATTCATGCAACTAAAACATTTAATTAAAATACAGGAGAATTTAATAATTTATATGCATGCGGTTCGCGTGGACCTTTAAATTTTCGGGGCGTTACAGATTTACATGTCTCAACCTGAAGAGTTTACATCTGTCGGAAGTGAGCATATGGTATGCAAACTTCAGAGATCTATTTATGGTCTAAAGCAGGCATCTAGGAGTTGGAACCTCAGATTCGACAGTACAATCAAAGAGTTTGGTTTTACTAAGAATCCTGAGAAACCCTGTGTGTATAAGAAGGTCAGTGGGAGTGTTGTGACATTCCTGGTGTTGTATGTTGATGACATTCTACTCATTGGGAATGATGTAGGAATGTTGCAATAAACTAAGATATGATTAGCGAGTAAGTTCTTGATGCAGGACTTGGGTGAAGCATCTTTTGTATTGGGAATACAGATCTATAGAGATAGATCAAAAAGATTGCTTGGTATCACCCAGTCCACATACATTGATACCATCGTGAAGAGTTTCTCGATGGATGAGTCCAAGAGAGGACATCTACCAATGTGTCATGGCGTGTCCCTATCCAAGTCTATGTCTCCCAAGACTGATGCAGAGATAGCGACGATGACAAGCATTCCTTATGCATCTGCGATTGGTAGCATCATGTATGGGATGATATCTACACATCCTGACGTGGCTTTCGCACTAAGTGTAATGAGTAGATACCAATCGAACCCTGGTCTTCCACATTGGAAAGCTGTGAAAGACATCCTCAAGTATTTGGGAAGGGCCAATAAGTTGTCCTTGGTCTATGGGGGTGGAGAACTGAAATTGGAAGGCTATACCGACTCTAGCTTCCAAATCGATATCGATGACTCGAAGTCAACCTCTGGGTTCGTATTCATGCTCAATGGTGCTGCTGTCTCTTAGAAGAGTTCCAAGCAAGACAGTACTGCGGATTCCACCACTGAAGCCGAATACATTGCTGCATCAGATGCAGAAAAAGGAGGCTGTTTGGATAAGGAATTTCGTCCAAGAGTTGGGCGTCATTCTTAATAGAGTTGCTCCTGTCCCGGTGTTGTATGACAACACGGAAGCTATAGCTCAAGCAAAGGAGCCAAGGTCTCATCAGAAATCCAAACACGTATTGAGAAAGTACCACATCCTCTGAGAGATTGTGGAAAGAGGAGAAGTGTCGATTGACAAATTCGGCTCCGCAGATTATGTTGTTGATCCACTAGCTAAGCCTTTACCTAGACCATTATTCGAGATGCATCGCGAATCAATGGATTTGAAGCATTTGGGTAGTTGGCTCTAGTGCAAGTGGGAGATTGTTAGAGTAGGTGCCCGTCGAGCCAAGTGTTGGCCGAGTGTTCACAATGAAACTCTATGTATAAGCATTCTTTATTTTAATAATATTTGAAATTATTGTTTTGGCACATCTTTATCTGTATACCCATGCTAGTTGCATAGATAAAGCCCTTAAATATACAAATAGTAGAAAGAATATGAGATGCTGATATGATGAGTATCATGAAACTCATATTTGGAATACTGTATATTCTAAACAGTTCCTAGTCGATTCAGCCGCCGCTAAGAAGGATATAGGCCGCTAGAGTTCGAGACTAGTATCTGCGATGTGAGTACCATGTTTCATTGGTAGGGGACATTGTGATGTCCGAACATGCAGATAGGTGCTCCTTGTAGAGTGCACTGAACAACCCTCCATAAAGGACTTTACAAGTGGTTCTCACTTATCGAGTGGAAAAGTCCTAGTTTATGGTTGTACACCATTAGTCCTTATGACCCGGGACAACATTGAGACTCTATGTGCTAGAATTACACTTTGACTTGTTTACCGACTCTCAAGGGGTCATCCGGTGGCAAGGTTGGGTGTTTTGTCGAAACATATAGGAGTCGATGCATTGTAGTCGGGGATTCACCGCTTACCTTCGGGTATGGATATCCTATGTGATCTCATGTGTATGTAGTTTGAAATCTCTGATCAGAATATGATGGTAATTAAGAAAGGGGTTTCTTAGATTACACCATTGATGCAACTACGACATGACACATAGTATCGATTCATTGACAACTCTCGATATACCAATGGTTGTCGAATCGGTCGGGATATATGAGTTGAAGGGACCGTACTGTACGCTAACCATAATTGAATGGTTCTTGCAGGCACTATCACTTGATACCTAGGGAATCATGTAAGCGATGCTGCTAGGCGTTTAACATGATTGGTTGGGTACTATCAGACTTGAGTTCTGACGTTCTTGTTATCAAGGAGTTGATAAGTAAGAATGGAGCAATTGGGGTATGCTCGTATAAGGACATGTTTAGTTCGAATCACATGGAGATGTGAACCCACGGCTAGTTGTATCAGTGAACCATTGAGGGCCACACAAGTACTAGCTTTCTAGATCCCGTTGAGAAGTAAAATAGTTCAATGTGTTGAACGGCTTATAAATGAGTTTATAAGCGTAAGAAAAATAGAAGTATGACTTCTATGATAGAAATGTAATTTTTAATTTATGGAAGTGTTCCTAAATTAAAAGTTGTCCAAATAAATAATGTATTTGAAAATTGTGATTTTCATAAACATTATTATGAACTAAATTAAATTAATTCAAGTGTTGAATTAATTAGACACTAGTGGGCCTAGTAGAGTCTAAATAACTAAATTAATTCAAGTGTTGAATTGATTAAATCATATTGGGTCTTGTAGAGCCCAATAGTAAAATAATTATTCAACTAGTGACTTGAGTAAATTCAAGTAATGTTTAATTAGTCTCAAATTTTTTTGAGATAATTAAATTAAGTCCATGGATTTTTAATTGTTAAAAATCAAATAAAAATGCATGCATGAGAGGTGAAGAGTTGGGAGACAAATTTTTGTTTAACCAAGGCATGGCATGCAAAAGTTGGACTTCACTTTTACACAACCAAGAAAGTTGCTCTCCCTTCTCTCCTCATTCTCACATGGCCGAAATTTTGGAGGCTCTTCTCCCTCATTTTTCTCTCCATTTGTTCTTCAATTGTTGAAGAAAGAAAATACTTCTCAAAGAAAAATTCTCATATTTTTCTAGTGCAAGATATGAGGGGATCTACCTAGTTGGTGGTGGGCTTTATTTTAGAGCAAGGAGTGCTCTTTGGAAGCTTGTAGAAGTTCTTGCCATACAAGAGCTAAGGTGTTTACACCTTAGTTGGAGCCATCATCAACCTCAAGAGGTTGATAGGTATGATTTCTTTACATCCTATGAATGTCATAGTTGTGTTTTTGTATATGCTACACTCTAGTACATGTGGTGCTCGAAATTTTATGCTACATAAATATGATTTTCGAAAATTTTATTGCTTCCGTTACGAATTCGGGCACCTAAAATTGATCCCTTTCACCGGATCCATCACATGTACTTGCACCTGATGAGGTTGAACTGGATCCTTCTCTTTCCTATGTTGAACAACCTGTTCGCATTATGGATCGAAAGGAGAAGATATTGCGAAATAAATCGATTCCGTTGGTTCGAGTACAATGGACACGACATGGTGTGGAAGAGTCGACGTGGGAATTGGAGAGCAAGATGCGAGAATCATATCCGCACTTATTTGATTCTATTCCACCTGTTCCATTGTATTCAATGTATTCTGATCCGTTTACTGATTTTAGTTTTGATATGTACCATAACTGGTAACATATATATGTTTTCCAATGTTATGTATATAGATATGTTTGAGATTTCGAGGACGAAATCTTTTAAATGGGGGAGAAATGTAAGGACCGTGTATCGTATTATCGTAAATCTTATGTGATTATCGATAATTTATGAAATTGTCATGTGATTATGTATTTGATGTATATCATGACAATGGAATTGAGAAAATGAATATTGAATATGAATTGACGTTGTAAGAGCTCGAGTGGAGAAGCCGGACGCCAATATAGTACAAAATCAAATATTTGTACAGAACGTGTGGCGCTCGTGCGGTAGAAAATGACCGCCCGAGCTCCAGTGTTGAGAATGTTAGTGCTCGAACAAAACATGCCGCACCCGAGCGGTAGTTTTTGACCGCCCGAGCGCGGTGCATTTGAAACTCGGGGGCAGAACCTCTCGCGCTCGGGCGCGAGAATTCTACCGCCCGAGCGCGAGAGAGATGAGGATAATAGTAACTTTTCTTCTCTTTCTTTCTTCATTTGCAATTCAGAGGTTTCGAGAAAGAGAAAAGAAACTCGATTTTCTTCCGTCCAAATCGACTTCGAAACACTGTCTAAATGCGAAACAAATTATAGATTCGGAATCATCGCGTCGAGGGCTTCTGACTGAGGTAATTTTCTTCTAGTTCCAGCAGCTCTAAATATCAAAGTGCTGGAATAGCATGTATTTGAATTTGAATTTCCTCTATGTAGTAGAATAACTGACAATAAACTCATATTTGAAGTCGGAATTGAATTATGATATGATTTGATTTGATATTAATTTTTGAAGTTTCAAATGATATTTGAAACTCATATTAATGATTTGGAGTATGTTATTGATTGGAATGAGTATGTTATTGATGTAGATAAAGTGTAATATCAATATCTTCAGGCTACATCAACTGGAAACGAAGAATTGAGGTATGTTGCGACCGGGTAACATACGACAGGTATCTCTATTATATGATATATGTTGGATTGATTTGATTGATTGGAATGAGAATACATCTCTATATGCCTTATTTGTTGATTGATGTGGCATACGTGACATTGAGATTGAGATATCGATGTATAAAATAAATGTTTTGTTAACACACATCGTTTCATGCATACATCGATACATGACATGCACGTTTAGCTATGATCCTTGGATACCCTGATATGATTTGATTGGATTCTGGGGTTTGTGGACACAATGCTATGTTTGGTATTATATGACCCTTAAAACATAGACATTTGTGGTCCCGATGATTGGATATGAGATTTGGGATTTGATGGCGCTTCGTCGACGCTATCATACGAGTATCCCTTATTGAGGCCAGTGTGCCAGCTCGAGCATTGATTTGATAGCGATTCGTTTGATTCTGACATGTGCTCAGTGGATGGGCATTTGACCTGATACCTCCACGACATACATGCATTGCATACCATATATCATTGTTTAGATATCTGTGGTATATATGATTGGTTGTTCCATACGGAGCTTTGCTCACCCCCAAGGGGGGCT
This sequence comes from Primulina tabacum, assembly GCF_025594145.1. NCBI lineage: Eukaryota > Viridiplantae > Streptophyta > Magnoliopsida > Lamiales > Gesneriaceae > Primulina > Primulina tabacum. The sequence continues at coordinate 15,066,879 of NC_134556.1, read as the reverse complement.
GTTGTTGTCTTTGTGTGTGGACAATGGCAGGTACTCCAGGTTATCAGGAGATCGGAGAAGGTACTTCTGGAGGGAGTCACAGTTTGAGTTGAGGTTTATGTTTTGTTCCCAGTATATATGTATATGTATCTATATACCGGGGCATGTCCCGAGGATATGAGTTGTTTGTATATGATTGGGTTTGATTACGTGTGGGCATGTTTATGATGTGAGATGAAATACTATTTTAATATCTAAATTATAGAAGAAATATTTCGGGCTCATTGTAAAGGAAATTTTAAACTCATTTTCCGCTATAATTAGTTAACCCTAATCAAAGTGCATTGTAATAACGATTAAGAGTTAAGGGCTCCACAGTTTCAAACATATTAGCAAATAATTATCCAAAACTTATAATGGCAGGTGCAAGTAGCTCGAAGACTCCTGATATGGCCGAAGCATTTATGAATTCAGCTCTGGAGAAAAGAAACACTGCTATGGAAGGTGAGGTCTTCCACAAGATTCTCCGATGCTGGAAAAAGCTTCAAGAACTCCAGTTCCTCCAGGAGTGTGGAATAGCTACCACCCCCAAACGGGTTGCAAAAATGAAGAAATATCGGCAGCGCTTGCACGTTGCTGATGAGGTGGACATCTTCGCAGATGACGGTGTCTACCTACTAATGTTCTAGAAGGAAAGGAAGATCTTAGAACAAATTGCTGAATCAGATAGCTTCCTTAAGACTTCCACCGGAGTTTATAAATAATGAGTATGTGCGTTATTATTATGATATTAACAAAGTTGCATGAATCCGGCAAACATACGATTAAACATGGCAAGCTTTTAAATAAAATTAATGATGAGACCTTTCAAAATTAAAAACCATCATTTTGAATAAGATTCAAAATTAATATCAAGCCCGAAAAGGGGAATTATAAATTTGTTTGTAATTTCCATGTCTTCCATCGACAATGGGTGCATGATGAACGCTAGCCGTGCTCGGGGCTCGGCTCATATTATTGGGGGGGCCCTGGGTGCCGGAAAGCTGTGACATCCATTGACATGGTGATGTGAACTACGTGGAACTCCCATGATTTCGGCTCATATTATTGAGGGAACTCATGGCGACCGTCCATTAAGGTTCAACATCGATGGGTAAGGCTTGACACGTAAAGATGAACGAAGTCATATTATTGGGTCCTAATCAAACGTGAGACAAAATTTTACGTAGAGGGTTGCATGGTGATACAATTGGAAACTATCTTTTAGGAATTGTGATTGGCTGATATTATTCGGGATCATAATTCGCTAATTGGACCTTGTGTACCTATGAGGAAAGGAGTTTCCCGTTTTCATTAGAGGGTAGTGAAAAATGTCAAAACAGTGGGAGTGAAAATTTATAAAGTAAAAGTCCATATTTTATATCTTATTAAATATTTTAAAATAGTCATTAACATTTATCTGTTTTACTTTTCAGTACAAATTTGACAATGTTTTCGATTCGCAATCCATTATCTGCTATACTCGAAAAACACATTTTAACGGACCTATAACGACCATGGGCTATCCCGATCTTGAGCTCTCTCGGGGGCCTTGTCCCATCTTGGGTTCCCTCTGAGGCCTTTTCCCTCACAGGCTTCCACATGCGCCATTACTCATAGAACTTCTCCACACCAGGTTGGTGGAGTATTACCTCCCCAAGTCTCGAACCCATCAATTGGGGTATGCTCGTATAAGAACATGTTTAGTCCGAATCACATGGAGATGGGAACTCACGGCTAGTTGTATCAATGAACCATTGAGGGCCACACAAGTGCTAGCTTTCTAGATCCCGTTGAGAAGTAAAATAGTTCAATGTGTTGAACGGCTTATAAAGGAGTTTATAAGAGTAAGGAAAAATAGAAGTACGACTTCTATAAGGAGAATGTAACTTTTAATTTGAGGAAATGTTCCTAAATTAAAAGTTGGCCAAACGAGTAATGTATTTGAAAATTGTAATTTTCATAAACATTTTTATGGACTAAATTAAATTAATTCAAGTGTTGAATTAATTAAACACTAGTGGGCCTAGTAGAGTCCAAATAATTAAATTAATTCAAGTGTTGAATTAATTAAATAACATTGGGCCTTGTTGAGCCCAATTAGAAATAATTATTAAACTATTGGGCTTGAGTAAAATCAAGTAAAGTTTTAAATGGACTCAAATATGTTTGAGATATTTAAAACTAAAGTCCATAGGCTTTGTAAATGTTACAAGCCCACTTACATTGCATGCTTGAGAGGTGAAGAGTTGGGGATTACTTTTTCATTAAAAAATTGCATGGCATGCTCATGCACCTTTATCACTTTTTCAAGGACCAAGAAAAGTGTCCCTCCCTTCTCTGAGGAAACCATACACTTCTCTTTGAAAAATCCTCTTATTTTTCTAGTGCAAAATAAGAGAGGTTCTAGCTGGTTGGTGGTGGGCCTAATTTTGGAGCAAGGAGAGCTTGAAGATTGTCTTGCCATCAAGAGCTTATTTGTATATCAACTAAGTTGGAGCCAACATCAATCTTTTAAGATTGATAGGTATATTTTCTTAAAAACACCCTATGTATGACATTTCGTGTTTTTCGTATTTGCTACACACTATAGTGGTTGAGGTGCTCGTTTTTCTTGTTAAAAAACAAATATTTTAAACTTTCGTTGCGCATTAGGGCACCTTAATCGATCCTCTTTCAATGATATGGTTGAGATACTTTCCAGAGGAACTAGGTCAGAAGCTTTATAAAGCACTTTACATTGTGACAGTAAGAGGGCTATTCATTTAGCAAAAAATCGTGTTTATCATGCTATGAAAAATATGAAACGTCTCTTACTTTTAACTTTAAAAATGTAAATAAATACTATGAATTTTTTTAATAAATATTTCTTCTATTCTCAAAACCCTTCCAAGATGAAAATAATATTTAAAAACTCAATTGCATAAAAATCCATAAATCGTCAATCGGGAGTTTATTGCCAGACCCAATCTACTCAACTGTCAGCACCTCCCTCAAAATCATCGTCGCCTGCGACAATACAAACCTAGTGAGTCTAATGACTCGTACGTTCTAAAAACATACGTAACAAATAGTGCATATACAAGCATATGCAGCTCTAAAATAATCTTTTAATAGAATAAGCTGGCGTAAAAACTCGTACTCATATATCATATCATAAATCATTAATTCATAAAGCTTCTCATCATTGTATATCATTTTTTGGTGAAATTTGATCCTTGAAAGTGACTATCTGTAGTAGTATTATCATGTGGTCGATCGACCAGTCTTAGCTCACCATTGTACATGGGGACAGGCGCTGGGCCTCGTCAAAAGTGGAAATAAGATTGTCGGGCTCCCTCTCGAGCCTTCTCCCACAAACATGCTCTCTCTGCGGTCTTTTATCTCACGATATCACCAATCATATCATATCATATTTGTCACTGTCAATTCACATCTTTCAAATTATTTTCTTTTTCTTTTATTTATAAAATATCGTATCCTTCAAAACTCGTAAAATAACATTTTTCGGGAACAATTGTACAACTTTAGCGTATATCGTAAAATACCATATTTTCATCATAAATATTTTAAATTATCATTTAGCATGTTTTATTATGATTTTTCAGGACAGTGCCAGACCTTTCGTACTACCTGGGGCTTAAAATGACCATTTTACGACTGGTCTCCAAAATTCTCGATTTTGACTTTTTATTACTTTTCTTGACTCAAGCCTATCCCATAGCATCATATAAGTTTAAATTTGACTTTTAAGATTTTTCTTAGACGTAAACCACAGCCTTTAGATTTAATTATTTAATAACTAAACCGTGAAGCGTTTTAAACCCGAATTAATTCCAAACTTAATATTTTCTTCCCAAATTTTAACCATGGATTTTTATAATTTTTCATAATTTTATAAAGCTTAAAACTAGGCTTTTCAATTAACTCGTTAATTAGCGTTTCGTGCGGCGATTAAATCTTAAATAAATCCAAAACTCATTATTTTGATCCCAAATTTTAAACGTAACATTTTTATGATTTATTCTACCCTTCCAAGTCATGACCCACACCCGTGGATCCATGGATTCCATTTTAGCCTTTTAATTTTTGTTTTTGACACCCTACCAAACACACCGAGCCATCTCCTAATTTACTCGAGCCATGCCCGAGCCACCTCGAGCCAAACCTAAGCCAACCCATCTATGAACCCTACTGACCAGCCCTAATCCCAAGAACCAGCACCTAAGTCGCACAATCTCTGCTGGAACTTAACTCAAAATTTGCATGTGTGCGTGTGTTGGTGTCCTAAGTGTATTAGGTTTCCTAGTTTCCTATGACTCATCAAGCCACTTAACCACTGACCACCCATGACCCTTACCCTCCCTGGACCATGCCCAGACCAAACCAAGCCCCTGGACATGAGCAGCAACCCACTGAACCAGTGGCAGCATCCTCGCATAACCTGATGTCCATGCTTTCATCATGTTCCTTCTCGACCAGCAACCAGCCAGGCCGCACCAGCCCCTGCCCAGACCCTTGTGCACCCTCTTAGGACCCTAAGGAACTAGCCTAGCCCAGCCCCAAAGCCCCGTAGCCAAGCTACTTCACCCTGCGCCAGCTGCACAACCAGCGCCTACACACTTGCTTCTCGGGTGGAGTCCTTGTTGTCTAGAACTCCTCCCAGCCCTCTTTACTCGAGTCATAGCATGGCTAGGACTCTTCCCTAGGCCCCTCACGGACCATAGCCAAGCCCTGGTCCCAACCAAAGCCAAGCCAAGCATCCAAGTTCATAACCCGTGCCCCTCAAACCCCATGCTACCCGATGGCATCCAGCTTGTTCTTATTCACGTTTGCAGCATATTGGGGTAAATTGGGACTCTTTAAAACATGTAAATTCAACCCTCAAACCTATCCTAATCATGGCAGCCCCTTTATATCATATTAAACATGATTTTGGATGAAAATACAAGCTTTAAAATTGACATATGCCACAAAAAAACGAAAATTATTTCATGATGCACTTGTTTTTCATTCAAATTCAATTAAATAAAATACTATGGTGTGATAGATGTTTGAAAGAAAGAATATGGCGTGCCTTTGCGTAATTAACGCACGAAAAACCGTTCACGATTGCGAAGAACGGTGACGGCAGCCTAGGCTTGAAACTCCCCTTGAAATTTCGAACTTTCTCCTTAGAAATATGGTTTGTGTGTGCCGTATGTTGGAGTGTTTTGGTGTGCAATACTTTCTGAAAAGTGGGGCGTGGGTTTGTGTAGGGGTTTGGGGTGAGTTTACATATAATATACTAATTAACTCCTTAATTATGCTTAAGCCCATTAAGCCCCCAAATTAGGCCCACTAGTGCTTGATTAAAATATAAAAATAATTTTGTTTAAATAAGTTTGTGAATTTATTAGTCGGGTTGCCAAAACGTTCGAATTTTTGTTGAAAAATCAACACCGATAAATTTTACGTCCCGGCGCATAAAATCAACTCAAAACCCCTTATTTTCAAAAATATGAAAAAGCAACACTCATATTTTAAATAATTAAAAATAATTATTTAATAAAACATTTTTCGTTCTTCAGCTCTCGGTCTCCGTTTTTCGATCGCAACTTGAATAATCTTTAAAAAATACAATTTAATGCAACCATGTAGAAAAATATATTTTAAACACATAAATATGCATAACATAATTAATCCATGCAATTAAAATATTTAATTAAAATACAAGAGAATTTAATAATTGCATGCATGTGGTTCGCGTGGACATTTAAATTTTCAGGGCGTTACAATCTTCCCCCCTTAAATTGAATTTCGTCCTCGAAATTCGCTTATCCTTGATAACCCAAAGTTTAGGCTTAGTTCTAGTATCCCAAAAATCCACGCTTCCACTGTGCTACTCTGATAAAACTTAAACTCTAAAATGTTCTTACGTCTCCTTGATCCCAATTAAATTTCCCTTCTAAATCCTTATTTGCAACTCGCAACTTAAAAAGACCCATAATGACTTAGTGATGTTACTAATATAACCTCGAATCACAACCTTTCTTACAATTCCCAATATTAAAATATGGATGACCATACATATCGCATATTATTTTCCTTATTTCATATCCAAAATTTTCATCAACTTATCATATTTCAACCTTAAAATCCCAAACGCATCCGCTAACGCTTAGATTTTTCAAACTTAGTATTGATTCATACTTAAAAACCCATGATCAACATTCCTTATCACACTATAACCAAGATATCTCAAGGTTCCAAATATCCTTAAAAGTCTAAATCATCGAAAACTCTTATCAATTAACACATTCAATTCTCACTTATTGTTAGACTAGGTCCCAAATTCCTTAAAAATTGCAAAATCAATTCTTAATTTCCTCAAAAATCATCTTCATTGGTCCTTAATTTCAAAAATCCTACAGTTAACTCATAAGTTTTTGGCATTCTTATTCCCTTCTATAGGTTTCTCATAACATAAATTTCGAAAATTTAAACTTATTTACCCAAAAATCAATTCCTATAACCAATCTTATCTTTTATCAAAACTTAAAATCCCAAATTATACATTTTTATATTCCCAAAGTCGTTGCAATCCTCGAATAATTATTATTTATGAGCAATTCTCAAAAATTAATTCAACTAGTACCCCAGAGTCATCAATATTTTCTTAGAAAGATCTACGAGTCCCAAAAGCATTCATATTATTCACGATTAACTTATGGCCCAAAAAGTAGAACGTCAATACTAAAACCCAAAAATCAACATAGTCCAATTCCACCACGAAGCCAACATGCTAGAAATCAAATAATTTCTTATTTCATATCGTATCACGTATAAAAATTCTAAAGCATATAAATCATATATTATCATAAAGCTGTTAAACATGTGACGTAAACATATAATTCGTGTAATTATGCAGGTAACATCATAAAATCATATAAAGTATGTAAACTTACAGATTGAGGCTTGACGACTGAGCTTCCCGGCACTGATGGTGGCACAACCCTTTACAGAATCATCGCTCTGATACCAACTGAAACGTCTGCTTATTCGTTTTCTTAAAATGTACTAGAAAATTTTTTTTTTCCAAACCTCACATAGCATTCAGCAGAACTATAAAATATTTTGGAACCATCTTAAAAATAAACATCCAACTAACATTTAAAAATCCAAAGGAAAATATTTTAAAGAATAAAATCGTCAAACGTTTTACCAACCTAAAAACATTATTTGAAAAGTATAGCTCATACTATAACCTCTTAAAAATCTCTCATAACATAAATAAAAGTCGTAAAAATATCTTTAACATAACTTAAAATCATGAATCATAACTAGTGCGGAAAACTAGCGTCGGTCCTCGGGTTATGTGCACATTCAGTCCAGCAAAGTCAACCATCAAGGCCTCCATAACATTTTTCATAATTACCTTCGTCAATCACACCTAGTGAGTCTAAAGACTCAAGACATCATATTCTTGACAACAAGTAATACGTAATACATTTAACATATAACAGTGAAAAATACTTGTACTTAAAATATCATTTTCATAATAATGCATAAACTTTAAACTTAAACATTTTCGTAAACATTTTCATGTTGCATAAACTTTAAAAACATTTTCATGCTCCTTTTTCATAAATATTTTCATAAACATATTCATATCAACATATTCGTATCAACATATTCATATTCATATTCGTATCAATATATTCATATTCATGTTCGTGTTTGTTGAATTCAGATCGTGATTGTGACTCGTATTTTTAAACGTATTGGACGATGGATCCATCTAGAGAAAACCATAGTACTGGGCGGCGGGGGACACCAGCAACACTATCACCGGTCAACTGGGCCCTGGCCAACGTGTTAACATATTCGTATTCGTATCAATGGAAACACGATCGTCGGGCTCCCACTGGGACCATAACCCTCACGATATCTCCAACATGTAGTAGTCACAATCCCTTCACGTCCTTCAACATTTCGTATTTTCATCACTTAATAAAAACATGCATATAATATCAATTTTCTTTTAAACCAAGCATGCAACATATCTTTTAAATGTCCAATTTATTTCATAAAATTCATAAACATTTAAAAATCATAATTTAACATATTTAAATCATAAATATCCATAAACATTTTAAAATAAACATTTTTAACAGATTAAAAATCCGTAAACATTTAAAATAAACGTTTTAACATATTAAATCATAAAACATTTAAACATATTAGCATCTTTAAAATTCCATAAACATTTAAAATTGACATATTAACATATAAACATCCATAATCATTGAAAATAATCATATTAGCACATAAAATAGCATTCAGGACAATGCCATGACGTTTACTAGTTTCTAGGTGTAAAAAGACCGTTTTACCCCTGGACGTATAATTTCTCATTTTTGACATTTTCTTAATTTCATTGACTCTAACATGTCCCAAATAATTATTTAAGCCTATTAGTATTTTCTCATATTTTTATTTAGCCTAATTCAATGACTTTTAAATTAATCTTTAAATAAGACGTATTACTGCGTTTTAATCCCGAATTAAACCAAACCTTAATATAAAATTCCCAAATTCAAAAATTAGACTTATAATAATTATTTAAGTTTAAATATAATTTTTCATAATTTTATAAAGCTTAAAACTAGGCTTTAGAATTAACTCGTTAATTAGCGTTTCGTGCGGCGATTAAATCTTAAATAAATCCAAAACTCATTATTTTGATCCCAAATTTTAAAATATTTTTATGATTTATTCTACCCTTCCAAGTCATGACCCACACCCGTGGACCCATGGATTCCATTTTAGCCTTTTAATTATTGTTTTTGACACCCTACCAAACACACCGAGCCATCTCCTAATTTACACGAGCCACGCCTGAGCCACCTCAAGCCAAACCCAAGCCAACCCATCTATGAACCCTAATGACCAGCCCTAAGCCCAAGAACCAGCCCCTAAGTCGCACAATCCCTGCTGGAACTTAACTCAAAATTCTGCATGTGTGCGTGTGTTGGTGTCCTAAGTGTATTAGGTTTCCTAGTTGCCTAGGACTCATCAAGCCACTTAACCAATGACCACCCATGACCCTTACCCTCCCTGGAACACGCCCAGACCATACCCAGACCAAACCAAGCCCCTGGACATGAGCAGCAACCCACTGAACCAGTGGCAGCATCCTCGCATAACCTGATGTCCATGCTTTCATCATGTTCCTTCTCGACCAGCAACCAGCCAAGCTGCACCAACCCCTGCCCAGACCCTTGTGCACCCTCTTAGGACCCTAAGGAACTAGCCTAGCCCAGCCCCAAAGCCCCCTAGCCAAGCTACTTCACCCTGCGCCAGCTGCACAACCAGCGCCTGCACACTTGCTTCTCGGGTGGAGTCCTTGTTGTCTAGGACTCCTCCCAGCCCTCTTAACTCGAGTCATAGCATGGCTAGGACTCTTCCCTAGGCCCCTCATGGACCATAGCCAAGCCCTGGTCCCAACCAAAGCCAAGCCAAGCATCCAAGTTCATTACCCGTGCCCCTCAAACCCCATGCTACCCGATGGCATCCAGCTTGTTCTTATTCACGTTTGCAGCATATTGGGGTAAATTGGGACTCTCTAAAACATGTAAATTCAACCCTCAACCATATCCTAATCATGGCAGCCCCTTTATATTATCATATTAAATATTATTTTTGATGAAAATACAAGTTTTAAAATTGACATAAGCCACAAAAAAACGAAAATTATTTCATGATGCACTTGTTTTTCATGCAAATTCAATTAAATAAAATACTATGGTATGATAGATGTTTGAAAGAAAGAATATGGCTTTCCTTTGCGTAATTAACGCACGAAAAACCGTTAGCGATTGCGAAGAACGGTGACGGCAACCTAGGCATGAAACTCCCCTTGAAATTTCGAACTTTCTCCTTAGAAATATGGTGTGTGTACAGTATGTTGGAGTGTTTTGGTGTGCAATACTTTCTGAAAAGTGGGGCATGGGTTTGTGTAGGGATTTGGGGTGAGTTTACATATAATATACTAATTAATTTCTTAATTAAGCTTATGCCCATTAAGCCCCCAAATTAGGCCCACTAGTGCTTGAATAAAATATAAAAATAATTTTGTTTAAATAAATTTGTGAATTTATTAGCCGGATCGCCAAAACGTTCGAATTTTTGTTGAAAAACCAACACCGATAAAATTTACGTTCCGACGTATAAAATCAACACAAAACCCCTTATTTTCAAAAATATGAAAAAGCAACACTCATATTTTAAATAATTAAAAATAATTATTTAATAAAAACATTTTTCGTTCTTCAGCCCTCGGTCTCCGTTCTTCGATCGCAACTTGAATAATCTTTAAAAAATAAAATTTAATGTAACCATGTAGAAAAATATATTTTAAACACATCAATATGCATAACATAATTAATGCATGCAATTAAAATATTTAATTAAAATACAAGAGAATTTAATAATTGCATGCATGTGGTTCGCGTGGACCTTTAAATTTTCGGGGCGTTACATGTTGGGTGCAATAATTGTCCATGCTTGGTAGAGCGATCGAACCGTGGTGCTTGAGCTGCTGTGCGGTTTAAAAGGTTTGATTCGCACCATTACCACCAGCTATAGCTTTTGGTAAAGAGGCAAGCGCTCGGTCCTACAATTGGTATCATAGCCAAGGTCACGGGTTCGATTCCCATTGATTGCAAGGAGTGCAATTATTGGGAGGGAGATTGTTGGGTGCAATAATTGTTCATGATTAGTAGAGCGATCGAATCGTGGTGCTTGAGCTGCTGTGCGGTTTAAAAGATTTGAGTTGCACCATTAGCACCAGCTATAGCTTCTGGTAAAGCGGCAAGCGCTCGGTCCTACAGAGTAGGCCCAATTTCTCCTATACTTGAAGGCCCAAAACCTAAGCTCATTATCATGCAAATTAAATCCATAAAAAAAAATAAAAAGCTAGGTCTTGGAGACACCTATCAGCCGAAACACCGCACACATAATACATCATATTTTTGAAAAATTCAAGGAGGAAAATGCTAGGATTCTTCGTCACATGTTCGTCCCTTTTCATGCCCCTCGCTGACGATCTTGTATTCGATCGTTTTAAACGCAAATGCACGTTTTCTAAAATATTTTACACAATATTCAAATCATATTATGCATGTTTTAATTATTTTTCATGGAAAAATAATTATGTTCGATGGTTTAACGATACAATGATTATTTTCAAAAAATTTGACGTTTTTACGCTTTTTTCTTTAACGCTATGATTCCTAAAGACACGCTGCCATTAGGAGATGTATTAGGGACGGGAAAAGAGTTGTCAAGGATTGAAACAAAGGCTGAAAGTCGAGGCTGGCTAGGAAGATAGCACCTAGGGTTTTCTAACTACAGTAAATGATCAAGGGCTCGGCAAGTGGCTCGGCACCGTGCATGGCTCGGTCAGAACTGGGCTAGGGGCTAGGATGGATGTGTTTATGCGTTAGGAAGAGTCCTAGCAAGCCTTGGATAGCAACCAAATAAGAGTCTTGTGGGGTAGGACTCTTCACTCTGCACGCAGGTGACTCGCGCGGCTGCTGTGGGCTCGGAGTTGGCTGGGGCTGGTGTGCAGGGGTTGGGGCATGGTCTAGTGAGGGTCAGGAGGGTTGGGGCTCAGTGGTGGCTCAAGTAGGAGAGTCCTAGTTGAGTAGGAGTCCTAGGTGTGAGGTTTAAACCACAGCACTTGTTCATGGCTTGTGCAGGGAGGCCCATGCATGGTTAAGGGCTGGTTAATGGGTTAGGTGGATCCAATAGGGTCCCTAGGAGGTCTGGTCAGGTGATGGCTTGAGGTGGCTCGAGAAAAACACAAGAGGGCTCGAGGGAATAAGGTAGGGTTCGAGTTATGGATATGGAAAAAAAGAGTCGAACCTTGGTCCAAGGGGTGGAATCATGGTTCACGAGGGTATTTTATGTATAAAAAGTCTATGTTTAAAATTTGGAAAGAAAATATTAGTTTGAATTAATTTGGGAATAAAACGCTTCACGAATTAGCAACTAAAGAATTAAATCGAATCCTCCAATTTACGTCAAAAATATCTTAAATTTAATTTAAACTTAAATAATTATTTCGGATGGTCAAGAGTCAATAAAAGTTAGAAAAAGTCAAAAACGAGAAATTTTACATTTAGGGGCAAAACGATCATTTTACACTTGGGTTGTACGAAAAGGTTTGACAACGTTCCGAAGAGTCATAACACATGTTAAATTATATATTATGATGATTTTGATGAAAAAATAGAATTTTATGATTTATGGTAAAGCTATGCAATTTTTAATGTTAAAATGCTATTTTTGAAAAGTCATGATATTTTATGCTTTAAAAAAGATAAAAAGAAAAATATTTTGAGGGATGTGAATTGACTCTGACAAATGATATAGATAATATGTGGGGGATCCATTTTAAGAAGGAACAGCGACACTACAAGAAAAATGATTTTTTGCAGCACATCACCAACAGCGTGTAAAGCACGCTGCGAATAGTACTTTTAACGGCGTGCACCCATATGTGCGTGTTAATATTGTTGCACCCATATGTGCGTGTATAAACGACACCGTGCAGTTATATGTGAGCTGTAAATAACCTATGCAATTTTCGCAGCGCACAATAAAGGCACGCCGTTAATAGTATTATTAACAACGTGCATGTTTATGTGCGCTGTTAAAAGAAAATCAATTTTAAAAAAAAAATTGTGTTTAGACATTAACGGCGTTCATTAATCGCACGGCGTCAATAGTATTGTAAAATGCCCTAGAACTTCTTGCTTGAAAATTTGCGAAAAATTAAAAATTTTCTTTTTAAAAGAACTTAAGTGGCCTCATTCATAAAATCACTGGTGAAACAAGTTCAATATTTCAAAATATTGCAGCGGAAGAAAATAAAGTTTGCCAAAAATCACAATTTAAAAATATCCAACGACTGATAAAATGTTTGCGGAATAAAATAACAACTGCTGCTCTGAGGTCCTCGGGTGCCACTACTGCCGACCCAAGCTGGCTCACTGGTCCCCGCCCTCGGCCCTGGCCTCATCAGTACCTATAACAATCAAGTCTAGTGAGCCTAAAGACTCAGCATGCATATATCGCAGGTAACGAGTAAAAATCTGAATTAAAATATGCATGAGTTAACATATCATGTCCTGAGGCATGCTGAAAATAATCTGTACTGAGCAATTATAATACGTGCATAACTGAACTGATAATCACAGAAAAAAAATGTTTGCTCCTTGGAGCCTGTACTGAAATAACTGATAAAATTTTCTGTTGAGATTATGTTTTACGCCTGTGGCCACTGCACTAAGCTGAACTGATCGGTAACTGGCTACCGGGGAGGCTGAAACTGAACTGAGCTGGCCGGTCACTGGCGACCGGGTGGTACCATACTGAACTGATCGGTCACTGGCGACCGTATAAAATAACACTCTCACATAGTGAATGAACCACAAGCCATATCGCATAAATCTCAAAAATAATCATTTTCTATTTAATGCACGTAAAATAATTAACTGGCATAATGAAAATTCCTGTAATTTTACCAACTGGATTGGATTGGATCGTCCCCAGGCTCGCTGCAACCTAACTGTGCTATGAAAAATATGCAATAGCTTAAACATGACCAACTACGCAATTTACGTTCAAAAGATGCGACTATGATGCCTAATGACTTCGCATTTAATCATGACTCCGAGCCAACCTGAACCGACACCGAACCGACGTATAGTCATGATTAAAATACGCTGAAAAATCATAAAATAATGCTCCTAAAATGATAGGGTCGAAATCTAGGTGGAATGGAGGTCAAAACACGAAACGTTCTTTTGAGAGTCAATTTGGCACATCGCACCGTAAATTCTCGTACGACCTCAAAAATGGTCCAAATGACAAACGGTCAAAAACATGACCTTCCTAACTCAATGAGGCACTGTCCAGTCCAAGGCCATGGGCTAAAAGCCTACCGATAACTCGAACGAGTCTCCGAACCGACACAGCAACTTGCTGTAAAATTCCAGCAACTGTACAATCGTGTATCTTGTGTTGTTTTCGAGACTACCGGCCATTGGGGCGTGAACCACCAACCAGAGACTCTTACCAACATCCCAGGGAGTGATTTGAACCATGGATAAGGGCCCTAGGCCAGCCACAATCCGCGTCACACCAAAACTCAACCGAAACTCCAACCGAGAACCAACGTGCATGCGTGTGTAGTGTTTTGCCTAGATCGATGTCTTGCGTCGTTCCAGAGGCCATTTTATTGACCATGGCACGATCTAGACATATAGGGGCATAGTATGAACCGTGGCTATGGGCCATAGGCCAACCAAGATCCATACCAAGCAACCAAAAACCGAAACCATATGCTGAACCAATGAAGAAGCCGAATGGGGAAAGGGGTTGTTCTTGTTGATTTGATTAAAACCGATGCACCATGGACCAAGCCACCAAAAGGGCGACTTAGTCACGTCTTAGACATTCTAGGGGAGTGATCTAACCATGGCTAAGAGCCCTTAGGGCAGCCATGATCAGATCAAACCCTCATGACAGGAAACTGAAATTTTCGAACACCATTTTCTGCACCTATGGGGCTTGCTGTCATTTCGGTTTTTCCAGCAAGCATGGGACTGAAATAAACGTTCTAACATGGCCCTAACATGTCCTAGTACATGTCCATATGCAGCCTCGAGCCCCTGGAACGATCCATCCCTGAAATCGAAACAAAACATACCAATCGTGAAGCATGGAAGTCGATAAAAAAAATCTGTGCAGAATTTTCGTTTCTTGTCTACTGAAAATTTCGGTTTTTGAAATGATAAATCTTGATCATGTACTGAAAAATAAATGATAATATGACTTGATTGAGGTTTTGAAAGAATCTAGACATGCCTGGTTATCGTTTGAAATGAAAACGAAAAGAAGAGACGAGACGGCGCGGAGGAGACGGAGTTGCTTGCTTTTCTTCCTTCCTAAGCTCTCGATTTTTCTCTCTATTATTTCTAGCTATGCCTCACGTATTTTACACTGAAAAGTGGTCTGATTTTCGGTGGTGATGGAGGGGGAGTGATGGTTATGAAGGTGAGGAGAAGGGTGCACAATAATAGGATCATATCAAGACTAAGTCTTCTCATTTTGAATTTTGAATTATGGTTTGATATCAAATGAGTTGGTGGATGCTTCTAGGAGGTAGTGGCCGATTTCCTCCCTTGATATCTAGACTAGGATGTGCCCATTAATTAATTAAATTGTGCTCCCAAAAATCCTAGAATTATCCTACTAATTACATGCAAAGAATTGGTCAAAGTTGATGAGTTGGAAATGTGTGGTCTAGGCAACGGGTGGCCGAAACATGCATGATAAATGCTAGGGGGAAATTGATTATCTAGTAATTTAATAACCCTTAAAAGCCTTACTAATCTTTTAATTAATTTAGTGAGCGAACCCCTTAATTAAGTAACTTAAATGAGCTCATTTCTTAATCACCTCAAATAATTAAATTAAATCCTCAAACCTCCCTTTCTAACTTAAATGAACTTACTTGCTAGCTAAATTAATTTCTGGAAATATTTTCTGGATCTTAAATTCTATCTCAAAACTCCAACTCCCGTCCGGCCTCACTGAAATAACTGAAATGCTAAAAATCAAACTACTGAACTGAAATAATAAATAATTAACTTCAAAGAAATGCATTTAAAATAATCATGCAATGAAGTCAATTAAATTTAAAAATCTAGAATTATGCATGGCTTATACGTAAACTGATTTACGGATTCTACAAGTATTATTCACGGCATGCATATTATTAGCACGCTGTGGAAAATGGGTGCGAATTTTTAAATTAGCGAAGGTTTTGGTGAAACCGTCGCTAAATTAAAGATTGCGTCGATTTAACAAACCGTCGCTATATTTAGCAACGGTTAAAATAAACCGTCGCCGATTTAAAATCGGCTACGGTGTAATAAAACACCGTCGCTTGTTATTTAACTGTCGCTAATAGTCGTAAATCAGCGACAGTTTTATAAAAAAAAACCATCGCTATTAGCAACGGTTATATTAGTAGCGACGGTTTAATGTACAACCGTCGCTAATAGTCGCAAATTGTCTATAAAAATCCGATTTCCGTTTCACTTTTCTCCACATCACTTCACAACACCTAAATTTTTTCTCTCTCATACGATTTTAACTTCGATTTAGGTACGATTTTTTGTTTCAATTTTTGGTTAATTTTTTAAGTGTTAGTTAAGATCATTAGTATTATTATCATAGTTGTATTGTAGTTTTTTTTTAAATTTATTAAATTATAAAAGTAATTTTTTTTATTTTTACGCAAAATTTAGCGAAGATTTTTGAATTGTCGCGAAATGTAGCGACGGTTTTTAACGTTGCTAAATTTAAAGACCGTCGTTAAATTAGCAACGGTTTATAATCCGTCGCTAATTTAGCAACGGCGTCTTCGGTTTTAAACCGTCGCCGATTAGCGACCGTTTTGTCAAAAACCGTCGCTAATATTTAGATGTTTTATGAATATTAACGACGTACATTGCACGCTGCAGATAGTTGTATTAACGACGTACATATGCACGCCATTTATAATTGTATTAACAGCGTGCATGTAAAACCCGTAATCAGTAGACGTATAGGCCATGCATAATTCTAGTGTTTTAAATTTAATTGACTTCATTGCATGATTATTTAAATGCATTTCTTTGAAGTTAATTATTTTATTATCTCAGTTCAGTAGTTTGATTTTTAGCATTTCAGTTATTTCAGTGAGGCCGGACAAGAGTCGGAGTTTGGAGATAGAATTTAAGATTCGAGAAATATTTCCAGAAGTTAATTTAGCTAGCAAGTAAGTTCATTTAAGTTAAAAAGGAGGTTTGAGGATTTAATTTAAGATGCTTGAGGTGATTAATAAATAAGCTCATTTAAGTTGCATAATTAATGGTTTTATTCACTAAATTATTTAAGGGATTAGTGAGGCTTTTAAGAGTTATTAATTTAGTAAATAAACAACACTCCCCATTCCTTCTATTAGTGGATTTCGGCCCACCCCATAGTTGCTAGGCAATGCATTTGCCAACTCACCACCCTTTGACCCATTCTTGGTTTAATTAGCATAATGATCTTTTTATTTTTAGTCCACCTTAATTAAGTAAATATTTAGCATCATCCTAGTCTAATAAGCTCTATATTTCGGCCACTATACTCTAGAAGCATCCAACAAAGAGTTGATAGCAAACCACAATTCAAATTCAAAATTCAAATGCTTGGAGACTTGGTCTTGGATCTTCCTTATATTGTGCACCCTTCTCCTCACCTTCATAACCACTCAATCCCTCTCCCTCTCCACCGAAATTTAGAGTATTTCAGAGGTAAAAGTCGTGAGTTTCATAGCCAAACAGAAGGGAGAAAAAACCGAGAGCAAGAAAGGAAAGAAACGTTTCACTCCTCCGTGCCGCGTCGTCGTCGTTTCGTTCGTTTTCTTTCGAAACGAAACCAGGCATGTCTAGTTTTCTTTCAAAACCTCAATCAAGTCCTATTATCATCTATTTAACATTACGTGATCATCTTTTATGTGCAAAAACCGAAACATGACAGAAATTTTCAGAAAATTTTAGCATGCAGATTTCGGCCCTTCCCTTACCAAGCTTCACGTTTTTCTGAGTTTTGTGGTTTCGGGTGATTGGTTCGACTCCAGGCTCCCAAGGTGACATCTATACACGTAATAGGATGCATTAGGATCAGATTGGTCCGTTCGTTCAAGCCCTTTGTTGCTGGAAATTCAGAAATTGACAGCAACTTCACTTCTATACATTTACGCTTTTCGAAAATTCAGTTTGGTTGTCTAGGAGAAAGGATCTGATCTTGGCTGCCCCAGGGCTCATGGCCATGGGTGGACCACTCCCCTAGCATGTCTAAGACGTGACTAAGTCGCCCTTTTGGTGGCTTGGTCCATGGCTCATCGGTTTTTAATCAAAACATCAAAACAGCCCCCTATACCCTTCGGCCCCTTCCATTTTTCAGCACATGTATTTCTAGTTGGTTGGGTTAGTGTGGATCTTGGTTGGCCTATGGCCCTTAGCCGCGGTTCATACCATGCCCCTAGATGTCTAGATCGTACCATGGTCAATCAAATGGCCATTGGAACAACGCAAGACATCGATCTAAGCAAAAAACTACACACGCATGCACGTTGGTTCTCGGTTGGAGTTTCGGTTGAGTTATGGTGTGATGCGTGTTGTGGCTGGCCTAGGGCCCTTAGCCATGGTTCAAATCACTCCTTGGGATGTTGGTAAGAGTCTCTGGTCGGTGGTTCACGCCCCAATGGCCGGTAGTCTCGAAAACAACACAAGTTACACGATTGTACAGTTGCTGGAATTTTACAGCAAGTTGCGGTGTTGATTCAGTGGCTCGTTCGAGTTATCGGTTGGCTTTTAGCCTATGGCCTTGGACTGGACAGTGCCCCTTTGAGTTGGAAAGGTCATGTTTTTGACCGTTTGTGATTCGGATCATTTTTGAGGTCGTACGAGAATTTACGGTGCGATGTGCCAAATTGACTCTCGAAAAAGCGTTTCGTGTTTTGGCCTCCATTCCACCTAGATTTCGACCCTATCATTTTAGGAGCATTATTTTATGATTTTTCAGCGTATTTTAATCATGACTATACGTCGGTTCGGTGTCGGTTCAGGTTGGCTCGGAGTCATGATTAAATGCGAAGTCATTCGGCGTCATAGTCGCATCTTTTGAACTAAATTGCATAGTTGGTCAAGTTTAAGCTATTGCATGTTTTTCATGGCACAGTTTGGTTGCAGCGAGCTTGGGGACGATCCAATCCAATCCAGTTGGTAAAATTACGGGACATTTTCATTATGCCAGTTAATTATTTTACGTGCATTAAATAGAAAATAATTATTTTTGAGATTTATGCGATATGGCTTGTGGTTCATTCACTATGTGGGAGTATTATTTTATACGGTCGCCAGTGACCGCTCAGTTCAGTTTGGTACCACCCGGTCGCCAGTGATCGGCCAGCTCAGTTCAGTTTCAGACTCCCCGGTAGCCAGTTACCGATCAGTTCAGCATAGTGTAGTGGCCACAGGCGTAAAACATAATCTCAACAGAAAATTTTACCAGTTATTTCAGTACAGGCTCCAAGGAGCAAACATTTTTTTAACTGTGATTATCAGTTCAGTTATGCACGTATTATAATTGCTCAGTACAGATTATTTTCAGCATGCCTCATGACAGGATACGTTATCACATGCATATTTTAATTAAGATTTTTACTCGTTACCTGCGATATATGCATGCTGAGTCTTTAGGCTCACTAGAATTGATTGTGTTAGGTACTGATGAGGCCAGGGCCGAGGGCGGGGACCAGTGAGCCAGCTTGGGTCGGCAGTAGTGGCACCCGAGGACCTCAGAGCAGCAGTTGTTATTTTATTCCGCAAACATTTTATCAGTCGTTGGATATTTTTAAATTGTGATTTTTGGCAAACTTTATTTTCTTCCGCTGCAATATTTTGAAATATTGAACTTGATTCACCAGTGATTTTATGAATGAGGCCATTTAAGTTCTCTTAAAAAGAAAATTTTTAATTTTCCGCAAATTTTCAAGCAAGAAGTTCTAGGGCTTCCGCAATTGGTATCAGAGCGGTGGTTCTGTATAAGGTTACACTACTACTGACCACGAGAAGCTCACGAAGCCATGCCTTCGGTCTGTAAGTTTTACAGTTGAGCATTTTATTTATAGCATGAATTATTTTGACAGCATGCTTCCATGAAATAATTTCAACCAGATTTTCAGTAATTCAGTGTTCATTCAAAATAAATTATGGAATTATGCATGTTAGTTACGTATGGGTTATGTTGAAACAGTATGCCCCCTAGACGTATTCTAGAGCGCAATAGAGAGGAGGAGCCTCGCCGAGAGGACAGAGAGGAGCGTAGACAGGAGGGAGACCTACCACCTCCTCCACCGCCCCCACCGGACATGAGTGCCCAGATGCTAGCTGGGATGACACAGTTCTTCGCACAGTTTGCGGGGAACAATGCGGTGGTGACTAGGCCGACAGGGCCAGAGGCCGTTTATGAGTGATTCATGAAGATGCGCCCGAAGGAATTCTCCGGGACAGCTGACCCCATGGTTGCCGAGGGATGGATCAAATCCCTCGAGGTTATCTTCGAGTTCATGGAGCTGGGAGATGCAGACAGAGTCCGTTGTGCCACCTATCTGTTCAGTGGAGATGCCCGCTTATGGTGGGAAGGAGCATCAGTAGCCCTGACCTTGGCTACACTTTCATGGACCCGCTTTACGGAAGTTTTCTACTCCAAGTATTTTGCTGAGGAGGTTCGCACCAGGCTGACCACCGAGTTCATGAGTCTGAGACAGGGGGATATGACGGTTACGGAGTTTATCCGTAAGTTTGAGAGGGGCTGTCACTTTGTGCCCCTGATCGCGAATGATGCCAGAGCCAAGTTGATGCACTTCCTAGTGGGTTTACGGCCGATCTTGCGTCGGGATGTTAGGGTATCTGACCGTGCTACTTATGAGATTGCTGTCTCCAAAGCCCTAGCCGCAGAGCAGGATATGCGGGATATCGAGAGGGATCGCCAGGGCAAGCGCCCAGTCCAGGTACCACACCGCCCTCCTCCTCATCAGCATCAGCAGCAGAACAAGAGGCCTTTTTATGGACCGCCTCGAAACAGAGGCCAGCAACAGCAGCAGCAGCGGGGACGCCCAGCCCCGAGGACTTATGAGCACCCAGTCTGCCCCAGGTGCTCACGCCGCCATCCTGGAGCATGTATGTCTGGCTCAGGAGAGTGTTTTAAGTGTGGCAGTCCAGACCACATGTTGCTGCAGTGCCCTCAGAGGAATCTGCCTACCCAAGGCAGAGTTTTTGCTCTCCATGCCGCGGAAACCAACCCTGAGACTATGTTGTTGACAGGTACCTTTAAACTTTAAGTTATTATTTGAATTTCCGTGCTTTGGGAATAAGGATTAAGATTGAACTTAGAACTGTGATAGGATTGCATGCTCTACTCAGTAGTATTTTGGAGATTTAAGTTAGAAGAACTTTGACCATTGCATGTCTATAAGTTTAGTTCTTGTAACTACTGGATTCAACTTAGAGCTCCGCTCTTTCATGGAGAATTTTTATATCTGGTTCCGCTACCAAGGCCTTGATAGATTCAGGGACCACTCACTCGTTTATTTCGGAGGTCTTTGCTAACTTTCTCAAGATCAAGACCATTGGGCTAGACATAGCCTTTTCAGTAGTGTTGCCGTCAGGCGAGGAGATGGCAGCCACCAATGTTATCCGAGATATAGACCTGGAGCTGCACGGTAATCTTGTTTATGCGGATCTGATTGTGCTACCGATGCCGGAATTTGACATTATCCTAGGGATGGACTGGCTATTGAAGAACAGAGTGTTGATAGACTTCCAGCGGAGATCTGTCCTTGTCCGACCGCCTGGAATGGAGCAGTTCTTATTTGAGCCGGACAGGTACTTTCCTTTATCGAAAATTATTCCGTATGTTCAGGCCAGGAAGCTCATGCATAGAGGGTGTCGGGCATTTCTAGCGACCTTTTTATCTGTCCCCGAGGAACCCAGCCAGTCAGCCTCAGATGTTCCGATTGTCAGAGATTTCTTAGACGTTTTTCCCGAAGACGTCTCTGGTATGCCACCCGAGAGAGAGGTGGAGTTTTCCATTGAGCTTATGCCAGGTACGGCTCCGATATCCAAAGCACCGTACCGACTAGCACCGACAGAGATGGCAGAGCTTAAGAAGCAGATTCAGGAACTTCTCGACAAGGAGTTCATTCGCCCGAGCTTTTCACCATGGGGCGCGCCGGTCTTATTTGTGAAAAAGAAGGATGGCTCGATGAGGCTTTGCATTGACTACCGGGAGTTGAACAGGGTTACAGTGAAGAATAAATACCCACTTCCGAGGATTGAGGATCTGTTTGACCAGTTGCAGGGAGCTTCGATTTTCTCCAAGATTGATCTGCGCTCTGGTTATCACCAGTTGAGGGTGAGAGATGCTGATGTTTCCAAGACTGCTTTTAGGACTCGTTATGGCCACTACGAGTTCCTTGTGATGTCGTTCGGTCTGACGAATGCGCCAGCGATCTTCATGGATCTCATGAATCGCGTATTTCAGCCGTATCTCGACCATTTTGTGATAGTGTTCATAGATGACATACTCGTCTATTCCAAGAGTCGGGAGGAGCACAGCAGGCATCTGACCACAGTGTTGCAGACATTGCAGAAGCACAAATTATTCGCAAAGTTCAGTAAATGCGAATTCTGGTTAGAGAAGGTGGCGTTCTTGGGCCACATTGTCTCCAGCAGTGGTATTGAGGTAGACCCCGCAAAAGTTGCAGCAGTCAGAGATTGTGTTGTGCCTCAGAATGCATCCGAGATCTGCAGTTTTCTTGGGTTGGCAGGATATTACAGGAAGTTCATTCAGGGATTCTCATCCATTGCCGTTCCACTCACAGCACTGACCAAGAAAAATGTGAAATTTGTGTGGAGCAAGGAGTGTCAGAAGAGCTTCGATACTTTGAAGCAAGCTCTTATCTCAGCACCCGTTTTGGCTGTACCGTCAGGATCTGGTGAGTTTGTCCTTTATACCGATGCTTCGAAGCTTGGTTTAGGTGCAGTTTTGATGCAGCATGGGAGAGTGTGATAGCGTATGCTTCTCGACAGCTGAAAATCCATGAGAAGAATTACCCTACCCATGATCTGGAGTTAGCGGCCGTAGTTTTTGCTTTGAAGATTTGGAGGCACTATCTGTATGGATAGAAATGCCAGATCTTTACCGACCACAAGAGCCTCAAGTATTTCTTTACGCAGAAGGAGCTGAACATGCGTCAGAGGCGTTGGTTGGAGCTTGTGAAAGACTACGATTGTGACATTAGCTACCACCCGGGTAAAGCTAATGTAGTTGCGAATGCATTGAGCAAAAAAGTCGCAGTGATGGCTCATTTGACGATTCAGAAACCTCTTCAGTTTGAGATACAGAGGTTTGATCTCGAGACTTATCCTCGAGGTAGAGTTCCTCGTCTATCTACCTTGACCATTCAGTCTTCCATTATGGACCGTATTCGCAGTGGTCAGTCAGCAGATGAGCAATTGCCACAGTGGAAGAAGAGAGATGAAGCTAAGGGCAGTGTTTTGTATATAGTCAGCGACGGTATTGTGAGATACCGAGATAGGATATGGGTTCCTAGCAGTGATTCTATCCGAGCAGACATCTTTTCAGAGGCCCATACGTCCCCGTACTCCATTCACCCTAGGAGTACGAAGATGTACAAAGATCTGCAGCTATTGTATTGGTGGCCAGGGATGAAGAAAGACATCAGGCGTTTTGTATCCGAGTGCCTGACTTGCCAGTTAGTGAAGGCCGAGCATCAGAGACCAGCAGGTTTGCTCAAGCCTCTTCCTATTCCCGAGTGGAAGTGGGAGAACATTACCATGGATTTTGTGACCGGTTTGCCGAAGTCAGCCAGAGGATCGAATGCCATCTGGGAGATTGTAGATCGTCTTACCAAATCAGCGCACTTCTTGCCTATTAAGACGACTTTCACCATGGTTCAGTATGCAGAGTTGTATAACCGGGAGATAGTCCGACTTCATGGTATTCCAGTTTCGATCGTATCCGACAGAGATCCCAGATTCACTTCCTCATTTTGGAAGAGCTTGCATTCGACTTTGGGTACGAAGTTGCTGTTTAGCACAGCTTTCCTTCCGCAGACAGATGGGCAGTCGGAGCGAGTTATTCAGATTTTGGAGGATCTTCTTCGCGCTTGCGTCATTGATTTCTCTGGGAGTTGGGAGTCGAACTTACCATTGGTAGAGTTCACCTATAACAACAGTTTCCAGTCGTCTATAGGTATGGCTCCGTATGAAGCGCTGTATGGACGCAAGTGTAGATCTCCTGTTCATTGGGATGAAGTAGGAAAGAGAGCAGAGTTGGGTCCAGAGATTGTTCAGCAGGCAGCAGAGGTAGTAGCCAAGATCCGTGATAGGATGAGGACTGCTCAGAGCCGACAGAAGAGTTATGCCTATCAACGGAGGAGAGACTTAGAGTTTGCAGTGGGCGAGCATGTCTTTGTGAAAGTGGCACCTATGAAGGGTGTCATGAGGTTTGGCAAGAAAGGGAAGCTCAGTCCGAGATTCATTGGACCGTTTGAGATCCTTGACAGAGTTGGGACGCTAGCGTATCGTGTGGCTCTTCCGCCGAATCTGGCCGGAGTACACAATGTGTTCCACGTCTCCATGCTGAGGAAGTATATGGCAAATCCTTCGCATGTGCTGAATTTCGAGCCGTTGCAGCTTACTCCGAACTTATCTTATGAGGAGAGACCCGTGCAGATCCTAGACAGGCAGGAGAAGAAGCTTCGTAACAAGCTGATTAAGCGAGTCAAAGTCAAATGGCTTAACCATTCTGAGGAGGAAGCTACGTGGGAGTCTGAGTCAGAGATGATGGAGCGTTACCCCGAGTTATTCGGTGAGTTCTAATTTCGAGGACGAAATTTATTTTAAGGGGGGAAGGATTGTAGAACCCGTAATCAGTAGACGTATAGGCAATGCATAATTCTAGTGTTTTAAATTTAATTGACTTCATTGCATGATTATTTAAATGCATTTCTTTGAAGTTAATTATTTTATTATCTCAGTTCAGTAGTTTGATTTTTAGCATTTCAGTTATTTCAGTGAGGCCGGACTAGAGTCGGAGTTTGGAGATAGAATTTAAGATTCGAGAAATATTTCCAGAAGTTAATTTAGCTAGCAAGTAAGTTCATTTAAGTTAAAAAGGAGGTTTGAGGATTTAATTTAAGATGCTTGAGGTGATTAAGAAATAAGCTCATTTAAGTTGCATAATTAATGGTTTTATTCACTAAATTATTTAAGGGATTAGTGAGGCTTTTAAGAGTTATTAATTTAGTAAATAAACAACACTCCACATTCCTTCTATTAGTGGATTTCGGCCCACCCCATAGTTGCTAGGCAATGCATTTGCCAACTCACCACCTTTTGACCCATTCTTGGTTTAATTAGCATAATGATCTTTTTATTTTTAGTCCACCTTAATTAAGTAAATATTTAGCATCATCCTAGTCTAATAAGCTCTATATTTTGGCCACTATACTCTAGAAGCATACAACAAAGAGTTGATAGCAAACCACAATTCAAATTCAAAATTCAAATGCTTGGAGACTTGGTCTTGGATCTTCCTTATATTGTGCACCCTTCTCCTCACCTTCATAACCACTCAATCCCTCTCCCTCTCCACCGAAATTTAGAGTATTTCAGAGGTAAAAGTCGTGAGTTTCATAGCCAAACAGAAGGGAGAAAAAACCGAGAGCAAGAAAGGAAAGAAACGTTCCACTCCTCCGTGCCGCGTCGTCGTCGTTTCGTTCGTTTTCTTTCGAAACGAAACCAGGCATGTCTAGTTTTCTTTCAAAACCTCAATCAAGTCCTATTATCATCTATTTAACATTACGTGATCATCTTTTATGTGCAAAAACCGAAACATGACAGAAATTTTCAGAAAATTTTAGCATGCAGATTTCGGCCCTTCCCTTACCAAGCTTCACGTTTTTCTGAGTTTTGTGGTTTCGGGTGATTGGTTCGACTCCAGGCTCCCAAGGTGACATCTATACACGTAATAGGATGCATTAGGATCAGATTGGTCCGTTCGTTCAAGCCCTTTGTTGCTGGAAATTCAGAAATTGACAGCAACTTCACTTCTATACATTTACGCTTTTCGAAAATTCAGTTTGGTTGTCTAGCAGAAAGGATCTGATCTTGGCTGCCCCAGGGCTCATGGCCATGGGTGGACCACTCCCCTAGCATGTCTAAGATGTGACTAAGTCGTCCTTTTGGTGGCTTGGTCCATGGCTCATCGGTTTTTAATCAAAACATCAAAACAGCCCCCTATACCCTTCGGCCCCTTCCATTTTTCAGCACATGTATTTCGAGTTGGTTGGGTTAGTGTGGATCTTGGTTGGCCTATGGCCCTTAGCCACGGTTTATACCATGCCCCTAGATGTCTAGATCGTACCATGGTCAATCAAATGGCCATTGGAACAACGCAAGACATCGATCTAAGCAAAATACTACACACGCATGCACGTTGGTTCTCGGTTGGAGTTTCGGTTGAGTTATGGTGTGATGCGGGTTGTGGCTGGCCTAGGGCCCTTAGCCATGGTTCAAATCACTCCTTGGGATGTTGGTAAGAGTCTCTGATCGGTGGTTCACGTCCCAATGGCCGGTAGTCTCGAAAACAACACAAGTTACACGATTGTACAGTTGCTGGAATTTTACAGCAAGTTGCGGTGTTGATTCGGTGGCTTGTTCGAGTTCTCGGTTGGCTTTTAGCCTATGGCCTTGGACTGGACAGTGCCCTTTGAGTTGGGAAGGTCATGTTTTTAACCGTTTGTGATTCGGATCATTTTTGAGCTCGTACGAGAATTTACGGTGCGATGTGCCAAATTGACTCTCGAAAGAGCGTTTCGTGTTTTGGCCTCCATTCCACCTAGATTTCGACCCTATCATTTTAGGAGCATTATTTTATGATTTTTCAGCGTATTTTAATCATGACTATACGTCGGTTCGGTGTCGGTTCAGGTTGGCTCGGAGTCATGATTAAATGCGAAGTCATTAGGCGTCATAGTCGCATCTTTTGAACTAAATTGCATAGTTGGTCAAGTTTAAGCTATTGCATATTTTTCATGGAACAGTTAGGTTGCAGCGAGCCTGGGGACGATCCAATCCAATCCAGTTGGTAAACTTACGGGACATTTTCATTATGCCGGTTAATTATTTTACGTGCATTAAATAG
Source organism: Primulina tabacum (assembly GCF_025594145.1). Taxonomy (NCBI): domain Eukaryota; kingdom Viridiplantae; phylum Streptophyta; class Magnoliopsida; order Lamiales; family Gesneriaceae; genus Primulina; species Primulina tabacum. The sequence continues at coordinate 15,039,975 of NC_134556.1, read as the reverse complement.
AAAATGATTATTTTTGAGATTTATGCGATATGGCTTGTGGTTCATTCACTATGTGGGAGTATTATTTTATACGGCCGCCAGTGATTGCTCAGTTCAGTTTTGTACCACCCGGTCGCCAGTGACCGGCCAGCTCAGTTCAGTTTCAGACTCCCCGGTAGCCAGTTACCGATCAGTTCAGCTTAGTGCAGTGGCCACAGGCGTAAAACATAATCTCAACAGAAAATTTTACCAGTTATTTCAGTACAGGCTCCAAGGATCAAACATTTTTTTTACTGTGATTATCAGTTCAGTTATGCACGTATTATAATTGCTCAGTACAGATTATTTTCAGCATGCCTCAGGACAGGATACGTTATCACATGCATATTTTAATTCAGATTTTTACTTGTTACCTGCGATATATGCATGCTGAGTCTTTAGGCTCACTAGTCTTGATTGTTGTAGGTACTGATGAGGCCAGAGCCGAGGGCGGGGACCAGTGAGCCAGCTTGGGTCGGCAGTAGTGGCACCCGAGGACCTCAGAGCAGTAGTTGTTATTTTATTCCGCAAACATTTTATCAGTCGTTGGATATTTTTAAATTGTGATTTTTGGCAAACTTTATTTTCTTCCGCTGCAATATTTTGAAATATTGAACTTGATTCACCATTGATTTTATGAATGAGGCCATTTAAGTTCTCTTAAAAAGAAAATTTTTAATTTTCCGCAAATTTTCAAGCAAGAAGTTCTAGGGCTTCTGCAGTGCACATGTACGCCGCGGATAATCTTGAACTTTCAACATCTTGCAACTTCGCAGCATGCAATGTGCGCCGCGGAAAGAGAATTTGCGCGCTGCGAAAAGCCATTTTTGTTGTAGTATGAACTTACAATTTTATGGGAATGTTGTCAGGGAAAAGGCCGCAGAGGGAGCCTGTTTACGGGACAAAGCCCCAGAGAGAGCCCGACGATCGTATTTCCATGGCGGTGCCTAATCCCCGTCCCCATACACTATGGTGAGCTAAGACTTATCAGTCGATCAGAGGATAAAAGGCTAGTAACTTTCATGGATCATGCTTCACCTAAAATGATAAATTATGAAAGCTTTACTATTTTATGATTTTACGATTTATGATTTATTTATGCTTAAAAATTATTTTAAATAAAAATATTATTTTAATGCATGTGCTTGTATATGTATTATTTGCTACTCATGTTTAAAACATGTTGAGTCATTAGATTCACTAGGTTTGAATGCTGCAGAAGATGATGATATTGAGGAGACGCTGACACTTGAGTGGATCGAGTACGACAATATATTCCCGAGGGACATTTATTTCCGCACTAGATTAATAAGCGAAGTTTAAAAGATCTTGTTAAGGATTTTATTAGAGATTTTATGCTTTTATTTTGAAGTTAATTTTGATCAAGTTAAAGGTAGAAGTCGAATTGTGGTAATTGACGATTTTAGAGATTTTATTTACGTGAGATTTAAATTGTTAAATTATTTTGATTTATGGAACTGTTAAGTTATTTAAAAATAATGATTTTCGAATTAATGGGAAAATTTTTTTAGTAGAATTTCAAAGTTAAAAAGTAAGGGTCGTTTCAATTTAGGTGTTTAGGTGTGTGTATGACTCTTTTAAAAAGAATTTTAAAAAGTTTCCTAAACACTTAATTAATGAGATTAACTAAGCCTAACTTTTTAAATAATTAATTAGGCCTATTAAGATTAATAAAGCGTTAAGCCTCAAATTAAAAGATTTAAAAATATATATTTACAAAAAAATCCTTTATAAAACAAATACAATTCCTTGCTCCCTCTAATTAATTTAAATTTGACCTTAAAAAATGCAATAATTTTTAAAATATTTAAAATAAATATTTTCTAAACTAAAATAAAAATTTAACTTTTAAATCTTTAACACCTTAATCGTCTCTGGTCCTCCGTCCCCGGCCAACCATCGATATTCATCTGAAAATCTTTAAATTATGAAATCGAGCAAAATTACACAATTAATCATTTAGTCACTCAAAATATATCATTCATGCATCCAAAATCATTTAATTAAAATAGTTTAGCAATTTAATAATTTTCATGCATGCGATCTATGTGGACTGATTTTCGGGCGTTATAAAATCTTAATGTTTCATAAGATTTCGGGAAACAAGAATCCAGTCGATATGCTCACAAAGGTTGTGACCATTGACGCTCAACTTCAGTTAGATTATAAGTATAAAAAGGGATACATTAGCTACTGCATTGATGGTGTGAAGATAAGATTGAAATCAAGTCTTCAAGTGAGAGAATAATTAATATTCAAACATGTGTTTTTTGATCAAAATTGTAGTCACGAATATTGTGTCTATGTTCACATATATGTCTTCTAACACGAACGTCCGCACTACCGTCTAAATGGTGACTAACAAAGTTTGAATTTACATTTGACTCTCACAATTGAAGAATTTGTTATATATAGAGCTCGTTTGCTAGATATCTCATCCAAGATTTCTAAGCATCCCAAGCTCAAAAGAGCAACTCAAGTGAGAAGAAAAATTGAGTGTTATTTTTGAGTGAGTTTGAGAAATTATTTTCTCGGTTATACTCGGGTTGAGACTGTGAGTTATTGAGTGTTTTGTATACAATCGTAATTTTTTCAGTATAATAAATATATGCAGTAGCTCCGTGAAAGTATGAACCACATCAATTTTTATGTTCTTGTTGATTATTTTATTATATATTTTTTGGATTATATTATAATCATAATCGTCTTGATAAATTTCCCGAGCCTGTTTGATATAATTAAAAAATAGATAGGCTTGCTGCACCAGCCGATTCTACCCCGCCAAATGAAGAGCTGTGCCAGGTCAAGGCACTAATTGATGGTTGTAGTCCACTGGTTTATACAAAATTGTTATTATAAATAGTTCTCAATTTCTTTTTGTTTTATTCTATCAGTTTTATTTTATTAACATAAGATGTGACGAGGATCAGAGGATATATATTCAATTCAAATAATCAAATATTGATCGGGCTTCAACTAGGGATGTAAACGATCCAAACCAAACCAAACAGTATCAGGCTTGAGCTTGGTTTGTTTAAGATTGTTTGAGGCTCGAGTTCGATTCGAGCTTCTATTACCAAGCTCGAGCTCAGTTTGTATTGAAATTACTGAGCTCGAGAAAAGTTCGAGCTCGGCTCGTTAAAAGCTCGTTTAGCATGTTTATCAAGCCAGGCTCGAGCTTGATTCATTAATAGCTCGTTTAACATGCTTAACAAGCCTGGCTTGAGCTCGTCTCGTTTTCGAGATCGATAAGCATAGAATTGAGCTCGAGTTGGAGTTTGAATCGAGCTTGTTAAAAATTAAATATATCTATAAACTAATTTTAAATCAGACATAAAAATGTAAATTCATTCATAAATAACCAAAACGACACAAATAAGAGCTAAAAAAAACATAAATCGGTATATTATTGAACATTCCAAAATCTTGTTTGCGAGCCACCTAAACGAGCCGAGCTCGAGCTTGAGTACGAGCCACCTAAACGAGCCGAGCTCGAGCTCGAGCTCGCGAGCCTATTATCGAACATGTTTGCGAGCTCACGAGCCGAATATCTTTAGACTTGAGGTTGATTTGATTAAATTTTCGAGCTCAAAATTGAGCTTGTGCTTGGTTTGATATGATTAACAAACAAATTCAAACGAGCTTTTTATCGAGCCGAGCTTCGAATAGCTCAGAAAACGATTTAGTTCATTTACGTCCCCGGGTTCAACCAACCAAACACCTTAACCTAGGCACTTCACTTTGCCCTTGCTACAAGAAACCCCACTCTCATTTCTATCTTTTTAAAACCCTCCCTCAGATCTCTACGCCGAATTCTCGATTACGATCTGTTCGATGGCGGCCGAGGCGACGATTGTGGGTTCTGCCGGAGGGCTTTTGGCGATGCTGAACGAGAGCCACCCGGCGCTTAAGCTGCACGCGCTCTCCAACCTCAACTCCTTCGTGGACTACTTCTGGCCGGAGATCTCGACTTCCGTTCCGATTATGTAATCTATCCCTTTTTTCCTTTTCAGTCAAATACGTGAATTGTGGTTTCCAAGCTCGATGTTTGGTTAGGCTTTTTTTTTTTTATGCGATTGGTTTTTTTTTGGTGATATGGAGTTTGAGTAGCTTTGTACTGTTTGGGGGGAATGTTTTGTTCTTTGTGTGAGGTGGAGTTTGGGGCGCCTGAGTTTTAATTTTTGTTGCCTTGTATTGATGGCAGGCTATTTTGTAGGCAGGAAAGATTATGAATTAGTTTTTGTTAGAAATGTATTGTTGTTGGCTTGTTGCTGCAGTTTTCTTACTTTTCGCATCATTCGAAGCTTTAGGTGGCAAGGTTTTTTTTTTTGTTTTATGCTGTGGCAGTGGGGAGTGTAATGTTTCAGTATGAGAATGTTGGGTGGTCTCATTTTTTGTTAATTTTTTGCAATCAATATCTTTTGACCGATTATTTCTCACCTCCGCTAAGTTAATATCTTGGTTTAAGCTTTGCTCAGCTTCGCCCTTCTTTTTGGTTTGTCTTCTTTCCAAATGCGGGTACCAGTCAATTCTTGTATTCTCTATTTTAACGCCAATATTCTTCTGATTGTTATGTTTGTGTTCAGTAACAATAAATTTCTGTATCCTTGTCTAATTTTATGAAAAAATTTTGCTTTTAATTTATGTTTTAGTTTTACTTATAATTTAAGCATAGTTCCTGTGCGATTTTGGTATTTTTTTTTATCTTACTTTCTCCTGGTAATAGATGTTTAATATTTGGTTGCAGAGAAAGCTTATATGAAGATGAAGAGTTTGATCAAAGGCAACTTGCTGCTTTGCTTGTTTCAAAGGTAAAACCATGTTTCTCGCAAAGTTTATTTTCATCCATATGTTTTGGGAGTTTTATGCTGTATTAGTACTCTGATAAATTTAGTAATTCCTATAGAACTAAAGGAAAGTCGTGTGAAAAAATGTTAAATTGGTGATGTTTTGATTTGTTCTTGTTTTGTGAACTTCCTCTTGATTACACTTTATTAAAAGATGAACAGAAATTCTTGATTCCGTTGTGTTTTTATTATTTTTGTACCTTTGTTTATTCTTCACCGGTTTTGCTTTTTTTTCTTCAGGTTTTCTATTATCTTGGTGAGCTCAATGACTCGTTATCCTATGCCCTGGGAGCTGGCCCTCTGTTTGATGTGTCAGAAGATTCGGACTATGTTCATACTATTCTTGGTGAGATTTTTTTCCTGCCCTTATCTTCACATATTGTCCGAGACCAAGGATCTAAAATTTGCTAGGCGCTAGTCGGGCGCCAGACCAACGTCTAGGGCCTAGGCGTCGCTAGGCGGTTTCCACGGCGGTATCAACATGATAAATCATACCTTAACTCCAACACAATATCAAATTTAAAATTTATTCAAAGTTATACAACTAATAGAATATCACAAATTTACTCCAATTAATTTTCTCCATAATTTTCAACTTGTTCATCTTCGAAATTCGAACAGAAACTCCATATCATCATTGTGATCTTGCTATTCTTCAGATTTCACTCTATATCGTATATGAAGATGAAGTTTGATGTGTTAGGACAAGTCAACAAATCGCATTTCTTATTGGACTTTGATTTAAAGCCTTAAAAAAAATTACCATTTATTTTTTTTTAATTGGACTTTAAAATTAATAGCCCAAAAACTTTTGGAAAAAGCCCAAAAAAAACTTAAAAGCCCTAATCGTCTGTAGCGCCTAGGATGCATAGGCCCATTAGTTGGCTCCTAGGGTCGCCTAGGATGGCCGACTAGAACTTTTTCAGTGAGGTCAGTCGGCGTCTAGGACAAATTTTATAACCCTGTCCAAGTTTCTGAGACTAATCATAATAGCTACCCAAGATGGATTCTGATGGAAGTGTATGTAGCTTCATTGAAATAAGTGTGGCCTGTTGATGGGCGATGCTTGTTAAGAACTGAAGAAGTATCACTGAAGGTGTGTGCTGCTTCCTGTAATTTAAAGCTGCTTATAGTTTTTATCGTGCTATTGTATCACTTAGCCAAAGCAATCGATGAATATGCTAGTCTCAAGACTAAGGCAGCTGAGACAAAGGATGAATCCATGAAGGTTGACTCTAGACTGGAGGCGATTGTTGAGAGAATGCTTGATAAGTATGTTTAAGTTGTATCCTGTGTTGCTATATGCAGTTCATGTGGCGTCTTCTTACTAGCTCATGTCTTGATTACCCTTTTTTCCAGATGTATAGTCGATGGGAAAAACCAACAAGCTATAGGAATGGCCATTGAATGCAGACGATTGGATAAACTCGAGGAAGCAGTTATAAAGAGTGACAATATTCATGCTACTATCAATTATTGCATCGATGTCTCGCATTCGTTTGTGAATCGAAGAGAATATCGCCGTGAGGTGAAATCATTTTGTACATGCCCTTGTTATGTTTCTGTATCCTTTTTTCTAACAATTGTTAAGCTCTCATGGTCTCATATTGGTTTGCACTTTGGTAAAAGGCAAAATTTTCAGTACGATGAAGATGTTCGTCAATTGCTTTTGACACTAACATAGAAATGTATAATAAGGTTCTATACTAACATGATGTGTCTAATGCGTTGTTAATCTAAAGCTGCACCAGGGGGCTCATGGTCTATATGAAGTGATGAATTTCACACTTCACTCATTTTGACATGTAAAGAGTAATGAAATGCATCCGTGTTTATAGTTTTGCAATTTATTTAAGATGTAATTCAAATTGAATGTTATGAGCTTTAATCTTGCTTTCTTCCTATTTTTTTATATTAAATGCAATGATTTCTCTATCATATGAACATGAAAGTATCTGCTGGAGAAGAAACTTGGTCTTTTTGAACCTATTAAGTTTCTATGCTTCTATCCATCATACTTGAGGCCATCTTACTGGCTCAAAAAGCAAATAAAACTAATGCTCTGATCCATGTAATTCGGGTTCAGGTACTTCGTCTGCTTGTCAAAGTATATCAGCAATTGCCTTCTCCTGATTATTTGAGCATTTGTCAGCGCCTAATGTTTTTGGATGAACGTGAGGTTGTGGCAAGTATATTAGAGAAACTATTACGATCAGAAGTCGAGGATGATGCACTTTTGGCATTTCAAATAGCATTTGATCTTGTGGAGAATGAGCACCAGGCTTTCCTTCTGAGTGTCCGAGATGGGCTTCCAAGTTCTAAGCCCCAGCTTTCAGCGACCGCACAGTCAGGGTCTAGTCAACCCGTTTCTGCTCAAAGTGGAAGTGTTGTACAATTACAGGATGTTCAAATGACAGATGGTAATGATGAAAGTAGTAATTCCTTAAATCTAGATCAGCGCGATGGAGTTTATGCAGAGAGGCTGGCAAAAATAAGAGGAATTTTGTCTGGAGAGACTTCAATACAGCTGACTCTGCAGTTCTTGTATAGTCATAACAAGTAAGTTTCTTGCTATTAGATTGAGACACAGCCAAATTCTTTGTTACATGCTTACATTATGTGGTTCAAATTGTGACGGAACATTTGATTGCTTATCTATATACAGATCGGATCTTCTCATTCTTAAGACCATAAAGCAATCTGTCGAGGTTAGAAACAGTGTTTGCCATAGTGCAACTATATATGCTAATGCTATTATGCATGCTGGAACAACTGTGGATACGTTTCTTCGCGAGAATCTGGTAATCTATTGAATATTCCCTGGTTTTCATTTATTGTTTAAATGTATTTTGATGTTATCACCGATTGACGTGTCCTGCCAATTGATAGGACTGGTTGAGCAGGGCTACAAATTGGGCTAAATTTAGTGCCACAGCAGGTCTTGGTGTTATCCACAGAGGCCATCTGCAACAAGGAAGATCACTTATGGCTCCATACTTGCCACAGGGTGGAACTGGCGGCGGCAGTCCATATTCTGAAGGTGGAGCTTTATATGCTCTTGGTTTAATTCATGCAAATCATGGAGAAGGAATAAAACAGTTTCTTCGTGAAAGCTTGGGGAGTACTAATGTTGAGGTTTAACCATTGTTTTACCTAATGATATTATTCTTTTGTCACTACATTTCTCCATCGACTTTTAGCTGAACTCTGGGAGATATTTATCGGTGCAGGTTATTCAACATGGTGCCTGCCTAGGTCTTGGTTTGGCTGCTTTAGGAACTGCTGATGATGACATCTTTGAAAACATAAAAAATGTGCTATATACAGACAGTGCTGTTGCCGGTGAAGCTGCTGGCATTAGCCTGGGTTTACTGATGGTTGGAACTGCCAGTGAGAAAGCCAAGGAATTGCTTGCATATGCACATGAGACCCAGCACGAGAAGATAATCAGGTAATGTTGAATTATGCATTGTCCTGAAACAGTTATGTTCTCTATTAATCTTTCTTGTCACTATCTTGTTGTGTATGGCTTGTCAGGGGTTTGGCATTGGGGATAGCACTTACAGTCTATGGGAGAGAAGAAGAAGCCGATACACTCATTGAGCAAATGACTCGCGATCAAGACCCTATATTGCGCTATGGAGGCATGTATGCTTTGGCTTTGGCATACAGGGGAACAGCAAACAATAAGGCAATACGTCAATTGTTGCACTTTGCTGTCTCTGATGTGAGCGATGACGTCCGGCGAACTGCTGTTCTTGCACTTGGATTTGTTTTATATTCTGATCCTGAGCAGGTCCATACCTTTTTATTTCTTCGAAGTTCTTTTTCTATATAGATTTCTCTGTTTTTTGAATTCCATCTTCAATTGTTTATCTAGCCGTTTGCAAGATGTTTAGAACCCAAATACTACTTTGTATTTTCCTCTGATTCGTGGCCTGCTTATAGCTAATGTTGTATATGTATAATATTTTTCACAAAGGGGAGTTTTTAAGTAGGGATGTTGGCTGGGTCTTTTCCAATGCAGTTATCTATTTTTTTAACATTGCAGACTCCTCGTATAGTTTCCTTGTTGTCCGAGTCCTACAACCCTCATGTTCGATATGGCGCCGCATTGGCTGTTGGAATTTCATGTGCTGGCACTGGTCTTAGCGAGGCCATATCATTGCTGGAACCTTTAATGTCAGATGTTGTTGATTTTGTGCGTCAAGGTGCTCTAATTGCAATGGCAATGGTTATGGTTCAGACAAGTGAAGCCAGTGATTCTCGTGTTGGTACATTCAGGTATTGTGTGTGTACACATAGGTAAGATTCAGTTGATCGATCACCTTTTTTTTCTGGTAACCATGTCTTAACTATTAGGCGCCAATTGGAAAAAATTATCATTGATAAGCATGAAGACACAATGAGCAAGATGGGTGCAATTCTGGCGTCTGGGATCCTGGATGCTGGTGGAAGGAATGTGACAATAAAGTTACTTTCAAAGTCAAAACATGATAAAATTACTGCTGTTGTTGGTCTTGCTGTGTTTAGCCAGTTTTGGTATTGGTACCCACTTATTTATTTCATTAGCCTGGCATTTTCACCAACTGCCTTCATTGGTCTGAACCACGATCTTAAAGCGCCGAAGTTTGAATTCTTGTCTCATGCTAAGCCATCATTTTTCGAGTACCCTAAGCCTACTACGATATCGACGACAACAACCTCTGTTAAGCTACCCACCGCGGTTTTATCGACTTCAGCTAGAGCAAAGGCCAGGGCTAGTAAGAAGGAGGCAGAGAAGGCATATTCAGATAAGACATATGGTGCAGGGCCAAGTGCCGTCATTGGATCTGGAAAGGGGAAAGCTGTCAACAAGGATGGGGATGCTATGCAGGTTAGATTGCTTGCTGTTTTTCAAGTTCTGGACCTTTTTCCATTTTAGTTGGACATGGTGCTTTTCCTGGGTTTTTTTTTGCTTTTCATTTCTTTGGTTACTATTATGGCATCAACACCCCCCCCCCCCCCCCCCCCCCCCCCCCCCCCCCCCACAAGACACTTCTCCGGATACCCTAGAGATTAGGGTTGCAAAAGGTTGAACTTAGCCTAATGTTACTCGATGTTTTCGTACGTGAACACAAAATATCAATATTAACTAGGCTAGAAGAAGTTCAACTCGAATTAGAGCTTGAACGTAAACTTGTTGATCGTGCTCTTGTAGAGCGAAGTTTGAAGTATGACGCCTAGCTTATGTTCCAGTTAGCTTATCTTGTAAAATAATTTGATTACAAATTTGATTAAAATAGTCTAGAAAATGCCTGAGCTGAACTCGTTTTTTTTAAGCAACTGAACTCTAATTTTTAAATATGAATAAAATATAATTTGAGATGGCTCAGAAAGCTGTGGTGAGCCTAGTTGATTCATTTGCATTCATGCTAAGCATTCTATAAAAATAATTAAAACCCTGAGGTACTGTTTGAAGTTAAAAGATGGGATGATAATATTGTTGTGGGGACCCGGACGCTAATCATGTTCTTACTCATCATTGGGACTAATTAATCGATTATTATAAACAGGGTCTAAATTTTTTTTTTTAAAATACAAAGCGGAAGCGTAATGTAATTCAATTCAATTCACATATGAAACATAAATATACAAATCCTGTATTATCTACAAGAATTCAATTAGGTTCAACTATATCTTTGTGTTGAATCCTAAGTTGCTTCGAAGCCCGGACCTCCACGCTATCTAATCCAGCCTTTTTCTCTTCTTGACCCTGATCCTATGCCACCTGTTGCCATGCACACATACAGATAAGACAACAGTCGGATAATTCCGGTGAGAATAAATCCCAGTATAAATCAACGAAACATGCAATCATATGATAAACATAGAAGCATGGATAGATAACAGCAATATATATCATCAAAAGCTGAAACATAATCAATATCAAACTGTCGACAATGCTCGTGACTCCACGACTCAGACTAGACTCAATCCTAGTCTAGGGATCCCAGTTTCCAAATGTGGTATTCCTATATCGAATTCCGTAATAGAAGGAACTCTGTTCCTATTACTCGATATAACCAAATATGGTGTTCCTATATCGAATTCCGTAATAGAATAATTCCAATCCTATTACTCGATATAACCAACATCCGGTGTCCTGACCTATCCATCATGGACTGTGGCTCTATCGCCACTATCCTATCTTGTGACATCGTGCAATGTGCCCGTGGCGATCCCGCCACTATCAGGCACATCTGTCCCAAGATTTCTACACCATCTAGTGACATAGTGCAATGTGCCCGTGGCGATCCCACCACTATCAGGCATTTCTGTCACAAGATTACTCGTCTAATACCTGCTATCTATAATTCAAGAGAACAAGTATATCAATCAAATCAATGCAAATATCAATGCAATAAAGTAAAGTATGTGATTTAGGGAAACTCAAGTACATCCTACTTGAGTCGATGTCCCAATACCACATTGACTTATACCTTTATCTTCTCGGTGTGACGAAGACGAAGTCCTGAATTCAACTCTGTCCATTCTCAATCTGGTAATAACAATACCGAACAGACACAATATCAATATGTAACTCAATTCAGAACCTGTTCTGATCAATACTCAAATCAACATACTATCTGATCAATGTCAATCGACATATAGTATAACAATACAATCTCAGTCAATCGTAAATCTGGTCAATATCAATCTACTGAGGTTTCGACGACATAACAATACAGTCTCGATAACCCCGTAAATCCCAACATCTCAGAAATAATTCCAGAACTCATAATCAATACCGGTATAACTCATAATTTCAATGATAATACAAATCTGATATCGAATCTCAGTCAAATCGACTCCAAAATTCATAACAATTACATAATCAGTCCGTTTCTTAATCCGACTTCGATTCTATGATGTCTAACATGTCAAGAACATCATATATGAATTCTATTCAATTCTGACAACATCATAATTTCAAAACATATCAAAACGTAGTAAAACTTACGTCCAGTTGTAGCCTACGTCGATAGGAACACAGTACTGAAGTTGGATTTAAAATCGGACGGACGAATTTCTCACAAAAGGCGTAAGGATTTTCTATCACTTTCCCCTGACCCTTTTCTCGGTTTTCTTGCCAAATTTTGAAGGCGTGATACGTATATATATATCAGCTGCATGTTAATGATACGTGTCATCATTCTTTATGATTTTCAGTCGGCGCTCGGGCGGTCGCAAGTTACCGCTCGGGCGCGGAGCCTTCTGCCCGATACATATCTTTGTTAAACACTGGCGCTCGGGCGATTAAAGATTGCCGCTCGGGCGCCAGACTTTCTGCCCAAACTCCAATCTTGCGATGCATTGGCGCTCGGGCGGTCACAAACTACCGCTCGGGCGCCGCATCCTCTGCCCAAAACATGCTCCTGTTGAACATTGGCGCTCGGGCGGTTATTTTCTACCGCTCGGGCGCCAATAGTTCTGTCTAAAAATTGCACCCTTCATATGTTTTGGCCAATCTGGTCTCGTATTAGCCCGTCTATAATTATATCAATTAATAATCAATAATCTCATATTAACAGAATCAAAAGCTCGGGCATTACATTTCTCCCCCTCTAAGGTCTGATTTCGTCCCCGAAATCACAAGCAATCAATTCATATCAGAAGAAATGTATAATAGAAGCTACTCAGAAAACTCACATCAGTGAAATAACTCTGGGAATCTCTGTCTCATATCAGACTCAGTCTCCCAGGTAGCTTCTTCGATATTCTAATTACTCTATTATACCTTCAACAACAGAATAGTCTTCATTCTGACTTATCTTTCTTTTATTGATTCTGATCCCCGACTAGAGGAGTCATTTAAGAAGTATAATATCAAGATTCTGTTCAAAATAACTTGTGATAGAATCAATCACAGCTATTGGCTATACAACATCCGTATATACTAATCAACAACTCGATAGCAAATTAATATCATCATCTGCTAACCCTATTCAAGGATATATTCAATCTTCGGCCTTCCATACCAACAGTCCTCATCCGACGTTGGCTTATTTCATATCCATTTCCGAGCTATCTTCATTTGCTTCTGAATCCGTTTCATTTTCTTTATCAGATCTCTGATCCTATCAAATCCAATCTCAGATATCACCGTAATATCATTCCCATTTCGAGGAAATCCGCAGTACTCATTGTACAACGTCTTATCTGTGGCTATCTCAATACTCATTTGATAGCTATCATTATACAATAATTCATAAAGTGACAAGACATCAGGTCACTAGTGCTAAAATCCAGCACTACAGTTCCTAGATAGCCTCCAGTATCTAGATAGTTCGCTCCGACTATCCGTCAATCTATAACCCATAGATAAAAATCATGCTATACATTCTGCCAAAAGTATAAAATCAACCAAAATCACGGTATGATATACTTTACTCTGGCATTCAATACAATCTGACCCCCTGTTCTGACTATCGTAATCAAGTTCTGAACAATCTGATCACTGTCTCAACTGTGCTACAACCAATCAGTATACTATCTTCAGATATCACAGACTCTGAATACAATCTGTTGCAATCTAAATTCATAGCCGAACCATTCTGTATACAACAATCTCAGTTCCCAGAATATTCAATACAAATTTCAACTGTTCGATTCAATCAATCATACGCTGCGAATATATTAAAATATCATAGATAAAACGAGCATAAGGTCATCAGAACACTTCGGAACACAGGATTTATCAACCCATACACAGAACTGAAATATTCCTCAGAGAAACACATAATCAGATGTAACTCTAATTCTCAGGCAGTAAATCTTCTAACTGACATTTCAATTCTTTCAATTGAATCAATATCATTCTGTACAGAAGCCTAAAATGAAATTCATACCTGATATCAAATCAAGGCTGAAATCGCTCTCTCGGATATAAGACAAACCCGGAATTTCATCTGGAAAGACTATAGCAACTCTCCTGCTACTAACAAATCATTTCCAGATAGGCTCAACTTCAGTAATCAACTGAATACATAAGAAATTACTCAATTCTTTTCGAAAATCATCGAATCATACATAATACGGATATCAAGGAATTCAAAATCGAGAATCCTTACCGTATATCATTCGTTCATTGGCCATTTCAGGTCCGAATCTTACCATCTCCTGGCAAGAATCTATAATAGTTCTGTACTTGTTAGCATATCAATATCAATAATGTAATCAAAATCAGATAACACAAGTACAATACAATCTAATTCAATCTCATTCTCTTTTTACTGCAGTACCCAATATGTCACAGAATTCACTGATATCAGTTCCTCTCCCCAAGAGGTACAAAGATCAATACTACAGTAATACAGACCCAGCAGATACAACATATATCAATATAACTCAGTCAAAGATAATTGTAGGGAATGCATTAGTATATATCAATACATATGCAATATAATAATAACAGATTATTACCTGCCACTATATCATCACATGTGTCCTGGGTCTGTTCCTCGATCACTATCACCAGATGATTCTGTTCCCTGAAATCTTCGGGAACCTTTCTGTGGACAGACTCTAGTAAAGTGTCCTTGCTGTTTACAGATATTGCACCGACCAGTCACTCCCTGGCACTGCTCCATGGGATGTCTCCCTCCGCAAGTCCTGCAATAAACTCCAGTATAACTCGGGCTAGAACCACTGGAGCTAGATGAACCAATCGGTCCACTTCCTAACTTCTTAAACTGTTTCTTTCGAGCTTTCAATTGTTCTTGCTTTCCACCACTGCTGTTGCCAATCTCGAGTCTGGACGGCAGTAGTTGTGGTATCGATGTGGGAAGAACATATGAAACTTCTTTTTGTCTTATCAGAACGGTTTCTGCTCTTCTGGCTCGATTCAGAGTATCAGCAAAATTACTCGGTGGTTTCACATTCACCAATGTGCGTATCTCCGGATTCAATCCCTGGATAAACTGATTAGATACAGCTGTATCATTTCTAGCCACTTGAGGAGCAAAATGTAGTAAGGTAAAAAACTGGGCCAAATACTCATCGACATTCAACTGACCCTGTCTTAAATTTGTAAACTCTGCACCTTTATCCTCTCTGTATGATAGAGGTACAAATCTTTGATAAAATCCGACCTTGAAAATTTTCCACGTAATCATGGAACCACGCTGTGCTAGGGCTTCCCTAGTTACCAGCCATCAACTCCTAGCGGCTTCCCGTAGTTGATTCCCAACCAGTTTAACTCTACAATCATCTGTGAACCCCAGAAATTCAAATAACATTTCTATATCCTCCAGCCCATTCTCACAATCGCCTGGCACCTCAATACCTCTCAGAATCGGCGGTTGAAATGATTGAAATCTCATCAACTGTGTTTCCATCAGAGTTTCTGATACATCCATCAGATCAGTCGAAGTACTACCTCGTTCTCGCACTCTTCTAAGAAGAATATTTGATAATCACAGATGTTAGTGGTAACAGGAGACTAATCCGTCTCAATCCCAATCCTGATCAGCTTACCTCTGATCAAGAATTGGTTCTGATCCAGTTTCAACTAATACATATTACCAAATCAACTCAGATATTCAGGTAACATGTAGCTTAATAGCCAGTAAAAACATACTGAATTCTTAGCATATATAATGTAATTTCAACATTATATTCAATCATATGCTATATAAATCCAGGCAGTAACATATAATATCATGCTAGCATACACAATGTAAATCAACATTATAAGTAAATCACATGCTAGCAATCACATGCAGGAAAGATAACTCAATCTACCCCGCTCACTCTATTCTACCTCAGTCTCAAGAACCTACAGTTCTAGAACCTACTGTTCTGGAACCTAATGCTCTGATACCACCTGTTGTGGGGACCCGGACGCTAATCATGTTCTTACTCATCATTGGGACTAATTAATCGATTAGTATAAACAGGGTCTAAATTTTTTTTTTTTTAAATACAAAGCGGAAGCGTAATGTAATTCAATTCAATTTACATATGAAACATAAATATACAAATCCTGTATTATCTACAAGAATTCAACTAGGTTCAACTATATCTCAGTGTTGAATCCTAAGTTGCTTCGAAGCCCGGACCTCCACGCTATCTAATCCAGCCTTTTTCTCTTCTTGACCCTGATCCTATGCCACCTGTTGCCATGCACACATACAGATAAGACAACAGTCGGATAATTCCGGTGAGAATAAATCCCAGTATAAATCAACGAAACATGCAATCATATGATAAACATAGAAGCATGGATAGATAACAGCAATATATATCATCAAAAGCTGAAACATAATCAATATCAAACTGTCGACAATGCTCGTGACTCCACGACTCAGACTAGACTCAATCCTAGTCTAGGGATCCCAGTTTCCAAATGTGGTATTCCTATATCGAATTCCGTAATAGAAGGAACTCTGTTCCTATTACTCGATATAACCAAATATGGTGTTCCTATATCGAATTCCGTAATAGAAGAATTCCAATCCTATTACTCGATATAACCAACATCCGGTGTCCTGACCTATCCATCATGGACTGTGGCTCTATCGCCACTATCCTATCTTGTGACATCGTGCAATGTGCCCGTGGCGATCCCGCCACTATCAGGCACATCTGTCCCAAGATTTCTACACCATCTAGTGACATAGTGCAATGTGCCCGTGGCGATCCCACCACTATCAGGCATTTCTGTCACAAGATTACTCGTCTAATACCTGCTATCTATAATTCAAGAGAACAAGTATATCAATCAAATCAATGCAAATATCAATGCAATAAAGTAAAGTATGTGATTTAGGGAAACTCAAGTACATCCTACTTGAGTCGATGTCCCAATACCACATTGACTTATACCTTTATCTTCTCGGTCTGACGAAGACGAAGTCCTGAATTCAACTCTGTCCATTCTCAATCTGGTAATAACAATACCGAACAGACACAATATCAATATGTAACTCAATTCAGAACCTGTTCTGATCAATACTCAAATCAACATACTATCTGATCAATGTCAATCGACATATAGTATAACAATACAATCTCAGTCAATCGTAAATCTGGTCAATATCAATCTACTGAGGTTTCGACGACATAACAATACAGTCTCGATAACCCCGTAAATCCCAACATCTCAGAAATAATTCCAGAACTCATAATCAATACCGGTATAACTCATAATTTCAATGATAATACAAATCTGATATCGAATCTCAGTCAAATCGACTCCAAAATTCATAACAATTACATAATCAGTCCGTTTCTTAATCCGACTTCGATTCTATGATGTCTAACATGTCAAGAACATCATATATGAATTCCATTCAATTCTGACAACATCATAATTTCAAAACATATCAAAACGTAGTAAAACTTACGTCCAGTTGTAGCCTACGTCGATAGGAACACGGTACTGAAGTCGGATTTAAAATCGGACGGACGAATTTCTCACAAAAGGCGTAAGGATTTTCTATCACTTTCCCCTGACCCTTTTCTCGGTTTTCTTGCCAAATTCTGAAGGCGTGATACGTATATATATATCAGCTGCATGTTAATGATACGTGTCATCATTCTTTATGCTTTTCAGTCGGCGCTCGGGCGGTCGCAAGTTACCGCTCGGGCGCGGAGCCTTCTGCCCGATACATATCTTTGTTAAACTCTGGCGCTCGGGCGGTTAAAGATTGCCGCTCGGGCGCCAGACTTTCTGCCCAAACTCCAATCTTGTGATGCATTGGCGCTCGGGCGGTCACAAACTACCGCTCGGGCGCCGCATCCTCTGCCCAAAGTTCCGTCTTAAAATTGCACCCTTCATATGTTTTGGCCAATCTGGTCTCGTAATAGTCCGTCTATAATTATATCAATTCATAATCAATAATCTCATATTAACAGAATCAAAAGCTCGGGCATTACAATTGTGATAAATAATTTAATATAAATAAATAATAATAGATAATATAGTATTTGATTTGATTAATAAATAATAGTTTCTTTGATTTGATTGATTAAATTTTGTCTTTCGAATGATTAATAAAATATTAATAATATTATTTATTAAATATAATATTGTAATTAAAATTTAATGATTTGATTGAGGTAAAATAAATGATTAGTAGATGGATAAATAATACGACAAGACATGAGATAGGATGAAGATAAATTATCAAGGATTAATTATGTATAACTTCAAACTGTGCCTAAATAGAAGATTCTGAATGTCTGTCATCTGTCAGGTTGATAGCACAGCAGAAAAGAAGGCTGAACCCGAGCCATATTTTGAAGTCTTGACCAACCCTGCCAGAGTCGTTCCCGAGCAAGAAAAATTTATCAAATTCCTTGAAGAAAGTAGATATGTCCCTGTGAAGTCTGCTCCCTCAGGATTTGTTCTGTTGAAAGATTTGCGTCCGCACGAACCCGAACAGTTATCACTTACCGATGCACCATCATCGACAACATCAAATGCAGGTGGATCATCTGCTGGACAACAGGGTTCAACCTTTGCAATGGCTGTTGATGATGAGCCTGCCCCTCCACAACCATTTGAATACACGTCGTGAGTTTTTCGCACTGCTCTGTTCTTTGTAAGTTTACACAGAAGAAGCTCAGTAGCTTTCACACTGGCGGCTACAAATGACCGGAGGACGACAGACCCATCTTTTCCCAACCTTGATCATAGAGCACGTTTTTTAAGCTGGTGCATACAGGAATGCAATTGGGGAGAAGAGATTGGAAAAATTTGAATTGCCATTGCCAATAGAATTATTTCGTGTAATTTTTCTTATTCTCCGTCCGGAAGAAGAAACAGTATTTGAATCTGCATTTCAGTGGATTGAAAGGTGTGTCCATTTCTAGGTGTTGAATTCTTGAATCGTCTCACTATTTTTTGTAGTTTAATTAATTGTCAATTTAATTCAATTATCTTGTACTTAACGACAAGAACTGCGGTTTTAAAGTAATTTGAGGATATTATCCCTTTCATGGAAGTATTTGAATTGGATAAGAGTGAAATAAAATTTAGAAAAATTTGAATTTTGAATGACATGAGGTGTAAAAGAATCGGATTGGGTCATATATTAGTAAAAACATATTGATCGTATTTGGTTCGAATTAACTGTGCTTGGGTTAGAGCTTGATTCAAAGCTTAAAAATTTTAATTTTTGGCTCGAATTTGATTAGATATGAGTTCTGAGTTTGGTTAGAAATATTCGAATATATTCATGAGTTATATATCTAGACAATAAGATTAAGATTCGAAAATGAATGTTCGAAAGTTTGAAAACTTGAAATGCATATATATTTAATATATAATTATATTATATTGATAAAAATTTAAAGCTCGCGAACTATCGAAAAATAATTTTGGTCCGAGTTCAACTCGAAAATGTTCGACTCGAGTTTGATATATAGTGTCCAAAACTCAGGACACGTAAATCCCATGCATGATTGAATTAATTTATTTATTTAGTTAATAATTTAAGCAATGCATGCTATGTGTTAAATCATTTCAAAAGTAGATATATTTATTTTATTATGAAATTTTATTATAATTAAGATGTTTTCATTAATTTAGTTTTCAAACGAATATTCGATGTCGAATAGGGAAATGAGATCGGAGACGATTAAAATATTAAAAATTTAAAGTTAAAATTTTATTTTATGTCAATAAATTTCGTATTTTAATAAATTTAAATTTGAGTATTTTATAATTAAATTTAACTTATCGAGTGTATTAAAGGCGTTAAAAATTTTAATTAGCATAATTCGAAAAAATAAAGAAATTAAATTTGTCCACTTGAAATAAAATAATTTATTTATTATTTCTATGACTTAATTAAACTAGGTGGTATTTGATTAAAGAAAGAATTTAAAATTTGTAGGACTCTTAATTTCAAAGTTGGAAGGATAAATTAGTAATTTAATTGTAAGAGCTTAATTAGTAAATTTAATTAATGTTTTAATTAAACTAACATATCTAACTAATACTCTATTCTATATGGAGGAAGAGTCCTACTATATCTTGACAAATCACACGCACACACACATTGAACACCAAATCTCACACACACATACACAAAACTCTCGGCAAAAGTTTTTGCAAGGAAAAGCTTGAAGTTTTTCTTCTTCTTCGACCAATAGCCTAGCCGATCATCCCCCCACTATACTTGATTAATTTAGCAACTTTCGAGCAAGAAAAACTCAACACAACACCCTTCGTTCATCCTCCGTTCTTCTCCATGTCGATATTTGATAATTCGTGTGTTTTAACTCAAAGGCATGTCTAAACATTTCCTTTTATGTATCGATCATGTTATATACGGTATTTTGATATAAAATATGCATGAAAACTCATTGGTTTAATTATATATGTGCTAAAAAACTTGATTAAAACTCGTTTTGATACATAATACGTTTAAACTTATTCGTTTCATCGAGTTTTTAATCAACGTGTAGAGCCCAAATTTAGTACACGTGAAACTCATATATTTATTTAATTGTTAAATTATTTAATTAAGTTTAAAATGATTTATTTAAATGTATTTTTTAAATTATTTATGTTTATGTGATGCACGTTAAATGTTTTCTTGAGTTTCATGTTTCAGGAGATTATTCGATGCGGGATCGAAGAAAAGAGACCGGAGAGGATTTTGACAATTTTAAAATGTGATATTTTATTTTAAATTAGGTATGGGGTATTTTAAATGATTTATTAAGTTTTTTGCATTTTTAAAGCCTACTTTAATTATTTAGTGATTTTAAGATTTGTTTTAAAAAAACTTTTAAGATTTATCAATTGTGTATTTTAATTTTTAAAGAGAGTTAGCATTTTTATTAGCATTTAAACTAGCATTTTTAGTAACAATTTAATGAGTATTTTTAATTATCTTGTTAATTGGATGATTAAACATTTTAACCCTAATTAATCACACAAACTCATGCACACACATCTACACACACACTTGCACGGCTGAAACACACACATATTTCATTTCATACCATCTCATTTTTTTAGAAGAAAATTTTAGGGTTCTAAGAACCAAGAGCAGCCGCCCCTCTCCTCTGTATCTTTCAGCAATTTTCGTTGGGTTTATTCAAGAAAAATCGTGCCACGTTCGTTCCAGATCGTCCCTCGCATCATTCCCGTTTTGGTATCGTCGTTTCGGTAACTTTTAAAATCAAAATGCATGTATATTATTTCGTTTTCGCATCGATCTTGTTATAGTAATAATTTTGATATTTATTGTATGAAAAACATGTGTATGTTATGCAAAAGTTTGAGCAAAAATGGTTGGATCGCTTTTGAAATGATTTTTGGATCTCAAAACTCGAAATTTTCTGTCATTTTAAATACTGCGATTTTTCGGTCGATGTTTTGGAAAAACTTTCAACACGTAAATCGTAGAAATTTTTGATACCTTTGATTTGACAGTAAATTCAAAATATTTGGATAAGAAATGAGCGAGTTATGATGGTTTTCTTGGGACTGCTCAAACTACGATTTTCTGAAAATTTGTTCTTGAAGTTTTATTGTTGCAGGTTCCGTTGGGGATCGACGGGTGATCGCTGCTGCTTTCGGATGGTTTTTGGTGTGTCGGTTCGCATCGATAGGCACTTGATTGCGTTAGAAGTCGTATGATGCGTTTTGGTGTCAAAATATTGTGTTTACGGGTTGCGTTGCATTGTTTGGAGTGCGTCGTCGTTTGGGGCGTTTGTAAGGTTTGAGTTAAATCCGTAGCATCCTAGGATGGGTCTCGAGGCGTTGGTTCACGGTCCGTATGATCGAGTTAGGAGGAATAAGCCATAAGTGTAGTGTTTCTCTGTTGGTTTACAATTCCAGCATGTACACAGACCCTTAGCCGGACCCTGACACAGGGTCCGTGCCCTTGTTTCTTTCTAAATGCAAAATCACAGCATCTACCCAGACCCGTACTCGGACCTTTACACGGTGTCCGTGTCCTCCATAAAAAAAAATTTAATTTTTTTAAGGATTGTTTTGGGGTTTGATGTCATGATTTAGTACGATGATTAAACAAGGTCGAGTCCCGAGAGATTTAGAACGTCATAAGGAAATTTGTCATTTTTGGGTGTGAGCATGACTAATACGTCTAAGTTATGAAAGATAAGTGTTTGAACTCATGTTAGTATATGCAGCAGTGGCCCCAAGTGAGATCCAACGAATCCCTCAACCGCCAAGTAAGTTTGTTCGACTTGCAAAAGAAAATATTTTAAGTTTTTGAGGTATGCTAAATGTCTTGTGACCAAATTATGAACGGGTTTGGAAGTCGGTGAACGTGGCCGAGGACCTCTCCACCCCGGTAAAGCATGACCGGGTTTAGATCAGGATTGAAAAGCGATAAAGCATAACCAGGGACCAATCCACCCGGTAAAGCATGACCGGGGATCTCATGTATGTGGTAATGGACTTTCTCTGCCAGCCCAGCACTGTGGTTTAGTCTGATCAGGTGCATTTATTTATGAGTCACTTGCTTTGAAACATATCACTACGTAAAATGATGAAGTTACGCATGTTCAAGTATGTATGATGCAAGTATGTTCATGAAATGTTTTATGAGGATGTCACGTCTATGTTTATGTTATCACGTTCAAGTTTCAAGTATGTACGTTCTACTTTAAATATGCGTGTTATTTTATTATGTATTATTTTTTATCTCCAATTTATATATGTTGAGTCTTTAGACTCACTAGATTTGATCGATGCAGGTGAGGATGACTTTGAGGAGACGAGAGGTAGGGACCAATGAGCCGGCTTGGACTGCGCAGAAGGCTAAACCCGAGGACTGCCCATGTTTTAAGATTCTATGCATGACATTTTTTAATACTCCGATTTTCTTGAGATGTGTTTATGTTGATCAAACAAGTACTTCTTTCGAGCTTACAAGCACAAACTGTTTTATTGTTTATTTGATCTTAACTAGATCAGTTGTGCTAAGTTTAGTCGAAGAACTGTGAGATATTTAGTAAACTAAGTGTTTCAGTTTTGGCAGTGTTAAATCCAAACTTAAGTGGGTCTGTACAAGTTTTGTATCGGTCAAAGTCTTTTAGTGCATATCCTATCCTTGTGATAGAAGGGGTGACGTATGAGTTATTTCAATCTCCGAACATCCATAAATCTTTGTGTGTTACTACTTCAGTTATTTATTTTATCTTTCAGTCAGTTTATTTTCGCAACTGTTATCAGTTAAATTGATTGTCATTGACTGAAAAGATTCCTAGTTTCAGTTTGTCACAGAACTAACACTTCATTCGAAAAGATTCTAAAATCGTGAGTGTTTATTCAACCCCCCCTTCTAAACACATCTCAACCAATCAACCGATCTTAACAAGTGGTATCAGAGCAGTTGAATCTTGTCTCAAAATACTCTTATTCACAAAACTGATCAAAATGTATTCATTCAATAAAATACCGATGTTTTTCAGAGAAGATTTTGACGACTGTAAAATCAGAATGCAGGCTCATTTAGCTGCACAAGATGACGACATGTGGTATGTCATTACTGATGGTCCCATGAAGATCCTAAAAGCAAATACAGCAGTTGCCATTACTGATGGGGCACCTCATCGCATAGAAAAGCCCAGAGAGGAATGGACAACTGAGGATAAAAAGAAAGCCAACCTAGTTAATGTGGCTAATGATATCATATATAAAACGCTGGATAAAGTCAGTTTCAGCAAAATCAAGATGTGCAAAACTGGCAAAGAGATATGGGAGAAACTGATCCAGCTGTGTGAAGAAAACGAGCAAACAAAAGAGAACAAGCTATCAGTTGCTGTTCAGAAATTTGACAACATCAAGATGAAGGCTGGAGAATCTATGCACGAATATGACGAAAGGATCAGTGGTGTTATCAATGAGCCGAATGCACTTGAAAAAGTGTATTCGAACAAAGAAGTGGCACTGAAGGTGGTCAGAGGTCTTCCCAAAGAATGGGATGTCAAGACCATGGCAATGAGATAGTCAAAGGACCTTAACAAGGTCGAACTTTAATACTTGTTTGCTGATCTAAAGGCTTACGAGTTTGAACTACAAACCAGAGAAGGAGAACTTTCTACACGTGCTGCCACAACTGCTTTAATTGTTGTCAGACTGGAACCAACTGGTTCAGTTGACAAATCTGCTGATCAATTGAGCAATGATGCTATGTCATTATTTGTCGAGAAATTTGGAAGGTTTATGAGGAGGAATCAAAGAAACTTCCAGAGCAATATCAGAAAAATCAGTCCAAAGAAGAATCCTATGCTTGCTACAACTGTGGAAAATCTGATCATTTCATAGCAGACCGTCCTAAGCCAAAGAAGGACAGTCGAGGATCAACTGAAAAGGGAAAAAAGCCCTATGAGCACAGAATAAGGACCAAGGATGACAAGAAATCATTTAAAAAGAAACATGAAGTGCTTTTGGCTGAAGAGAGCAAATCTAAGTGGGCAGAAACTGACAGTGACGAGTCAAAACCAGAAAGCCCAATCAATTCAAATGAAGATGAAGAAGAAGTCAAGTGCTTAATGACAGATGATGCTGAACTGGAGTCAGCAAGGGAACATGTATTTGACTTTGCTCTACTGATTTCACTCTTGAGGAACTCATTACCACATTGCATGACATGGTAAATGAGTATCACAAAATTGCTCGATCATTTGAGAAGGTTAAAACTGAGCAAACTGATCCCAATGACAACAAAACAGAAACTGATGAGTCAGTTGAACTGTTGAGTCTAAAAAGGGAGATTGCACAACAAAAATCTGAAATGATTGAAAATCAAGCTCTGATATGTCAGCTAAAAACAGAAATTTCGAAAACATACTGAACTGATTCAAGCTTGGAACAAGTCTTCAGTTGCACTGACTGAAATGCATAATTCACAAAAATCAGTTGATAATAAAACTGGTTTAGGCTTTAACAATCATGATGAAAATTCTGCAAGTGATACACAATCAATGTTGAATGAAAACAAAGGAAAGTGCATTACCTTTGTAAAATTAACTATGGTAAATGAACTCTCAGAACCTAGTTAACCAGCTGTTCAATTGACTGAAAGTAAGAAAAAAAGCAAACGGTATGGAATTGGATATAGCTATGAGAGTTCAACTGATACAAGAAACTGGTCACCTAAACGATTCAGTTACAAAAATCAGTAATCAACCAATGGCTATTACAATTACTAAAACTGTAAGCCAGTTCAGAAATGATATCAAAAGAATAGTCAGTTGAAAAAGGATACAAATCATACTGTTTCATCCTCACATCACACACATATTGCCAAGAATTTGAGAAAAACCATTTGGAACACAGCAATTGGGAAGTCATTTAGACTGGTCCAAGTCTGGGTTCCTAAAGGACTAATCAGTTTAGGACCCAAATGAATATGGGTACCAAAATTATATATACTGTGTGATTGTAGATAACAGGTACAAACAAAGAATCAACTTGGTATCTAGACATAAGCTGTTCGCGGCATATGACAGGAGATGCAAATTTGCTATCTCAATTGATCAAATATACTGGACCAAACTTCAGTTTTGGAGACAACTCCAAAGGTAAAACTGTGGGTAAGGGTAAGCTTATCCATGGTAACTTTACAATTAAAGATGTTTTGATAGTTGAGAATTTGAAGTATAACTTGATAAGCATCAGTCAATTATGCGACAATAATTTCTCAGTTCAGTTTGACAGATACACTTGTTCATTTAGAGACTCAACTGATGAGGTTATCCTAACTGGAAATCATTGTGGAAATACTTACAAAGTCAGTTGGACTGAACAACCTTATGCACCAGTTTGTTTCATTGCTTCCAAGTCTTCTAAAAACTGGTTGTGGCATAAGAGGTTGAACCACTTAAACTTTGAATCTATTGTCTATCTGAGTAACCATGATCTTGTAACTGGTTTGTCCAAAATAGTTTTTTCAAAAGATAAAGTTTGTTCAGCATGTCAGTTTGGTAAACAAGTAAGATCTTCATTCAAAAACAGAGGTTGCAAATCATCTTTCCGATGCTTAGAACTGTTACATATGGATCTTTTTGGTCCAATATCAGTCATGAGTTTAGGGGGAATGAAATATACCCTAGTAGTTGTGGATGACTTTTCAAGATTTAGTTGGGTTATTTTTCTCAAATCCAAAGACCAAACTGCTGCACAACTCATTAAGCTCTTCAAAAGAATTTTAAATAAAAAATAAATTGGATTGATTGAATAAGGTCTGACAGAGGGATTGAATTCATCAATCAAAATCTTTCAACTTTTTTATAAAATACTGGAATCAAGCATGAGCTCTCAGCAGCTAGAACACCTCAGCAAAATGGTGTAGCTGAGAGAAGAAATCTGACCCTTAAAGAAGCTGCGAGAACAATGCTTGCTGATTCTGGTATTTCTCAAAGGTTTTGGGCTGAAGCAGTAAACACTGCATGTTATACTCAGAACAGATCAATGATTAATAAGAATCATGTGAAAATACCATATGAGATCTGGCATGGAAGAAAAAGTGTGGTTTCTTATTTCAAGGTATTTGGCTGCAGATATTTTATTCTTGATAATGGTAAAAATCATTTAAAAGCCTTTGATGCTAAATCTGCAGAGGAAATATTTCTTGGATAATCTTCAATTAGCAAAGCATATAGAGTTTTTAATATAAGTTCTTTAAATGTTGAAGAATTTATTCATGTTGTTTTTGATGAAACTGTACTTACTGATAAGCCAACTGATCCAGTTGAGCTAGTTGATCGATTTACAGAGATCAGTTTGGAGGATGAAAATGAAGAAAAAAAATCATATCAGTAGAAATATCCTTCAAACACCTGAACCAGAAATACTAGATCAATCAGTTGAACATGAACCTGCTCCTGATAATTAGTTTGTGGAGCAAACAGATTGTATTCAGTTACCAACTGATTCAGCTCCAACTGAAACTGAAAACATTCAGTTGCCAACAGAAGCAGTTGCTGATATGGAAGCAACAAATACTGAGCTCAGATGGAAGAAATCACATCCTTTAGAATTGGTGATAGATAATCCATCCGACTCGTTCCAAGACCAGTTTGCAAAACAATTATAGGTACCAAATGGGTATTCAAAAATAAACTGAATGAAGTTGGTTCAGTTGCACGCAACAAAGCAAGACTTGTCGCACAAGGATATAGGCAGGAAGAAGGAATTGACTATGATGAAACGTATGCACCAGTTGCAAGAGTGGAAGCAATCAAAATGTTCCTTGCCTATGCATCATTCAATAACTTCAAAGTCTATCAAATGGATGTAAAAAATGCATTTCTGAATGGTCAGTTGCAAGAAGAAGTTTATGTAGAGCCCAAAATCAGTACACGTAAAACCCATGCATTTATTTAATTGTTAAATCATTTATTTAAATTTAAAATGATTTTTAGTGATGCATGATTTATTAAATTTCATTATTTTATTGTTTATGTGATGTACGTTATTTGTTTTATCGAGTTTCATGTTTCAGGCGATTATTCGATGCGGGATCGAGGAAAAGAGACCGGTGACGATTTTGGCAATTTTTAAATGTGGTATTTTATTTTAAGTTAAGGTTGGGGGGGCATTTTAAATAATTTATTTAGTTGTAGCATTTTAAAAGCCTAATTTGGTTATCAAGTGATTCTAAAATTTCAGAATTTTAAAAGGTGTACCTATTGTGTATTTTATTTCAATTTTTTTTAGATGCTAGTATTTTGTGAGGAGTTAGTATTTTAGTTAGTGTTTAATTAACTTTTAATTAGGGGTTAATTTTTAATTAAGCAATATTTTAATCCCCTAATTTGACCACACACACACACACACATCGAGACACACACACACAAACACGTTTTAACACACACAACACACACACACATTTCAATTCAGATTTTATTATTTTTGGAGAGGAGAAAACCTAGGGTTCCTCCAACTAAGAGCAGCCGCCCCCTCCCTCTATACCTTCCAGCAAAATTTTGTTGATTTTATTGCAAGTAAACCGTTCCACAAGCGTCCCGGATCGTCTCTCGCATTCTTCCCGCTTCTAAGTCATCGTTTCGATAATGTTAAAGATTTAAAGGCACGTATATTCTATTTTTTCTGCGTCGATTATGTCATAGTATGTGTTGCTTTGTTTGTATGCGTAAAAATACAGGTGTGTGTGATGTGTAGAAGTTTGAGCAATCATGTTTGGGTCACTTTTGAAACCATTTTTGGGATCTTAATTCTCGTTTTTACTGATATTTTAAATACTGCGATTTTTCGGTCGAGATTTTGGGAAAACTTTCAACATATGAAACGTATAATTTTTTGATACCTTCGATTTTATATAAAATTCAAAATATTTGGATAAAAATTGAGGGAGATATGATAATTTTTATGGGACGGCTCAAACTGCGTTTTCTGAAAAATTATGTTATTGATGTGTTTTTGAAGTTTTATTGTTGCAAGCTTTGTTGGAGATCGACGGGTGATTGTTGCTGAATTTAGATATGTTTAGTATGATGTTGGGATGGTAATTGGTATGCCTGTTAGTGTCGATAAGCACTCGAATTCATTAGAAGTCGTAGGAAACGATTTGGTGTCAATTTCCGTGTTTTTGAGTTGTATTGTGTCGTAGGTTGGATGTCGTTGTTTGCATGGGTTTGGAACAAGGTAGTAGCACCCTAGGATGGGTCTCGAGGTATCGATTCTTAGTCCATTCAGTTGAGCTGGGAGAAATAAGCACAATATAAGAATTTCCGCAAGTTGATTTTTATCCGAGGCTACACGGACCCCTACACGGACCCTTACACGGGGTCCGTGCCTTTGTTTCCTTTTAAGTGTCAAATTTTCGAGCCTACACGGACCTCCACACGGACCCTAGCACAGGGTCCGTGCCCTTCATTCTTTTCGGTGTGTTTTTACAATATCTACACAGACCCCTACATGAACCTAGGCACGGGTTCCGTGCCTTCCCTTTACTTCACACGCATTTTACAGTACCTACGAGGACCCGAAGCCGGACCTGGGCACGGGGTCCATGTACCTCCTGTTTGGGAATAGTTTAAGTTTCCCTTTGATATTTGTTTTGGGGTCTATGTCATGGTTTAGTACGATAAATAAACGAGGTCAAGCCACGAGTGATCTAGAATGTCATAAGCTATTTATTTACTTCGGTGGTGAGCACGAATATCTACGTCTAAGTTATGCAAGTTAAGTATTTGAACTCGTCTTAGTTTGTGCAGCAGCGGCTCCAAGCGAGATCCAACGAATCCCTCAACGCCAAGTAAGTATGTTTGACATGCAAAGAAATTATTTTTAAGTTTTTGAGGTATGCTAAATGTCTTGTGACCAATTTATGTATGAGATTGGAAAGCGGTAAAGCATGACCAGGGGGACCAATCCACCCCGTTAAAGCATGAACGGGTTTAGATCAGGATTGGAAAGCGGTAAAGCATGACCCGGGACCAATCCACCCGTTAAAGTATGAACGAGGATCTCATGTATGTGGCAGTGGATTTTTCCTGTCAGCCCAGTACTGTGGTTTTGTGTGATCAGGCGTATTATGTATGGGTCACTTGCTTTGAAACATGCCTCTACGCAAAATGATGAATTTTATGTATGTTCATGTATGTACAAGTATGCAAGCACGTTTAAGAAAAGTTTCATGTTATGGCACGTGTATGTATGTAAGTAAGTTCAAGCTTTTATATGCACATTCAAGTTCAAGTATGTACGTTCTATTTTGAAGTTGCATGTGATTTTATTACGTAGTACTCGTTACTTCCGAGTTTATACGTGTTGAGTCTTTAGACTCACTAGACTTGATCGATGCAGGTGAGGATGCATTTGAGGAGATGAGGGGTGAGGACCAGTGAGCTAGCTTGGACTGAGCGGGAGGCTAAACCCGAGGACCGCCATGTTTTAAGTTTTTATGAATGTTCAAAAATACTCTGATCTATGTTACTAGTTATGAAATTTTAAAGTAATACTTTTGGCAAACTTTACATTGAGATCTTTTGTGCAACTACTTTGGGACAAATAACTTATTTTATCGAATTTTTGAAGGTTCACGATTTATTTTAAGAAAATTTTTAATTTTTCCGCAAATCTTAAGTAGTTTAAAAGTAAGGTACGTTACAGTTGGTATCAGAGCGGTGTTCTTGTAAATGGTTACGCCTACTGCCAGTTACGAGAAGCTCACGAAGCCACACCTCAAGTCTGTAAGTTTTAAGGTTTTGAATTATCCCATGTATTAAGCATTAAGCCATGATTTCAGCATGTCCATGTTTTAAGTTAGATTTACGTGCATCTTATGCTATTGATATTATGTTCATGCATGCATCTTGGGTTTACGTGTTGGGTAAATTGTTGGAACAGTATGCCTCCTAGACGCATAATTAACCGTGAAGTAAAGGATGAGGACAGGAAGGCTCGAGAGGAAGGGAGAGACGCTCCTCCTCCGCCACCGCCAGATATGCAGGCACAGATGCTTGAAAGAATGACTCAGTTCTTCGCACAGTTTACGGAGAACTAGGCTGCAGTTGATACGGGGCTAGGCCCAGACCAGAGGCAGTGTATGAGAGGTTCAGGAGGACGAACCCAAAGGATTTTTTGGGGACTACTGACCCGATGATAGCTGAAGGATGGATTAAGTCCATCGAGGTAATCTTTGACTTTATGGAACTGACAGATGCAGATAGAGTTTGGTGTGCCACAATTCCTTCTGGCAGGAGACGCCAGACTGTGGTGGGATAGTGCATTAGTGTCAGTTAACTTGCAAACACTGACGTGGAGTGGATTTAAGGAGGTATTCTACTTCAAGTACTTCACTGAAGAAGTACGATCTAGACTGACCAGGGAGTTCATGACGTTGCGTCAGGAGACAGCAGCGTAGCTGAGTTCGTGAGGAAGTTTGAGAAGGGGTGTCACTTTGTGCTCCTGATAGCTAATGATGCCCAGGGAAAGTTGAGGCATTTCATGGATGGGTTGCGGCCGATCTTGCGCCATGATGTTCGAGTTGCTGGTCCTACGACTTATGCAGTTGCCGTGTCAAGAACTTTGGCGGCAGAGCAGGATCAGCGAGATATTGAGGTTGACAGACAGGGCAAGAGGCCCTATCAGGCGCCGCAACAGCAGCAACATCGACCTCAATTCAAGAGGCCATTCCAGGGACAGCCAGGGAAGAAGCCTTTTCAGGGATCACAGAAAGGCAAGGGTCCTATGCCACAGCAGAGGGCGCCCAGAGGCCGGGTGAGCACCCGGTGTGCCCGAAGTGCAACCGCCAGCACCCGGGACAATGTTTATATGGATCAGGCAAATGCTTTAAATGTGGAGCCAGTGATCACATGCTAAAGGACTGCCCACAGTGGAGGCAGCCAACTCAAGGCAGAGTATTCGCCATGCATGCACAGGAGGCAAACCCAGACACGACACTGTTGACTGGTAACTTATTCAATTCAGTACAGTATTAAATTTTTGCCTTTCATGTTTTGAATCGTATTCGAGATTTTAGTGTGCTAGTTAATATTTTGGTGACTTGGGATATAATTTTTTCTATGCTTGAGGTTGTGGTTAGAACTTGGGACATAAGTTTGTGTGTGCTAACATCTCTCAGGAAATATATTCATAAAGAGACTAGCCACGAAGGCCCTGATAGACTCAGGAGCCACCCACTCCTTTATTTCGGAGGACATTCGCTAGTCACATGGACGTCAAGTCTATTGGACTCGACGTGAGCTACTCAGTGACAGTCCCATCAGGGGAAGAATTGTTAGCTACTAGCGTGGTCAGAGACATCGATCTGGAACTGCAGGGCCACCTAGTGTACGCCGATTTGATTGTGTTGCCGATGCTAGAGTTTGATATCATTTTGGTAATGGACTGGCTGACAAAGAACATAGTTCTTATTGGATTTTCAGAAAATGTCAGTGTTGGTAAGACCTTTGGGCATGGAGTAGTTTCTCTTCGAGCCAGCTAGATGGAGGAGTTTCCCTCCCATGATCTCTTGCATGCAAGCGCGGAGACTTATGCACAAAGGGTGTCAGGCTTTCTTGGCCAGTATTGTTTCCACACCTGACGTGCCCACTCCATCTATAACTGATGTACCAGTAGTCAGAGAACTTCCTGACGTCTTTCCATATGATGTCACAGGCCTTTCACAGAGAGAGAGGTGGAGTTTTCAATTTATCTTATGCCAGGCACTGTGCCAATCTCCAAGGCACCGTACCGATTAGCTCCAGCTGAGATGTTAGAGCTCAAACAGTAGATTCAGGAGCTCCTAGACAAGGAATTCATTCGCCCTAGTTTCTCACCATGGGGCGCACCAGTACTCTTCGTAAAGAAAAAAGATGGGAGCATGAGGCTGTGTATCGATTACCGATAACTGAACAAGGTAACGATCAAGAAGAAATACCCACTTCCAAGGATCGAGGACTTGTTCGATCAGTTGCAGGGAGCTTACAATGTTCTCTAAGATAGACTTCGGTCAGGGTATCATCAACTCAAGGTGAAGGAGGCAGATGTTCATAAGACAGCCTTCAGAACCAGATATGGGCATTACGAGTTCTTGGTAATGCCGTTTGAACTGACAAACGCTCCAGCAATATTCATGGACCTCATGAACCGAGTGTTTCAGCCCTACCTAGATCAGTTCGTGTAGTACCCGAAAAACCAATATGCCTAGATATGTGCATAATTTCTATTATTTAATTTTAAATGGTTATTATTTTAAGAAATTGTTGATTTAATTGCATTTAAATCATTTACGTAATTTTTAAGGATTTTTAAATCAGTTTATTTCAAATTTTAGCTTTTTAGATATATACGCGAGACCGGACCGGAGATAGCAAATCGGAGATGAATTTTATGATCCAAAAATATTCCTAAATTTATTCTGAGCTAAGAAATAATTTATTTTAATGAAATCAAGTGGATTTCATCATGCATTCCCAACTTGACACCATTTAACTCCCCCAACAAGAAAACAATGGCCACCCATTCATCATGCATGTCCCGCCCCCCCCCCCCCCCCCCCCCCCCCCCCCCCCCCCCCCCCCCCCCCCAACTTGGCATCATTTACTCCCCCATGCACCACCTTATTTGACCACAAGCCTTCACCACCTTCTCCACTCTCCCTAGCACAAAAATTAGGAGATTTGGCAGCTCCCATTCTTGGCCAAGACAACAAAAATATCAAGGTGTCTTCATTTCCGTTGCCGTGTCTCCCGATCCGACGTATTGTGTTGTTTATTGTAAAAACAACTTAAGGCATGTCTATATTATTTATTTGCTCTTCAATCAAGTTATATATCTATTTTTAAACCATTCCATGTGCTTGATCCATGACAAAACCGAAATCATGTCAAGAAACCTTTGAAAATTCTGTGCAGTATGTTTTTGGCTTTCATTTGTACCTCACGGTTTTGGCTTGTTTTGTGGTTCAGGAGGTTGGCTCGATTTCCAGGCACCCAAGGCTGCATCTAGACATGATTTAGAGTGTGTTAGGAAGGTGTTAGTCCATTGGTTTAAGTCCCTTTCCCCCCAGCAACACTGAATGGACAGCAACTCTCCATAGTGCAGATTTGAGTTTCGATTTTCTTGGTTTGTTGTCTAAGGTATGTGTTCGAACCATGGCTGTCCTAGGGGCTATAGCCATGGTTAGAATAATTTCTTACATGTCTAGGACATGGCCTAGATGCCCTTTCATGGCTTGGTTCATGGTCCCGTCGGTTTTTAAAATAAACAAGACAAGTGCCCCTTCGGTTTCAGTTTTTCTGAATTTTGTTTGTGTGTGTGAAGCTTCGGCTTCTTGGTTTGTGGTGGATCTTGGTTGGCTTCTAGCCCTTAGCTACGGTTCAAACAGTAACTCATGATGTCTAGATCGAGCCATGGTCAATCATATGACCACTGGAATGACACATGACAGCAAGCGATCCAAACAATCGCATGGTACAGAATTTTTCTTGTGTTCTCGGTTTGAGCTTTGTGTTGTCCTAGGTGTTTGGGTGGATCTTATTTGGCTTCTAGCCCTTAGCCATGGTTCACACAATACCTCATGATGTTAGGATCATGCCATGGTTGATCATATGGCCACTGGAATGATACATGACAGCAAGAACAAGCAACACTCCACACGGTACAGCATATGTGTTCTCGGGTGAAGCTTTGGATTGTTTTGGGTGGTTGCTTGGATTGTGGTTGTCTTTTAGCCCTTAGTCATGGTCTGAGCCACTCCTTAGAATATTGGTAAGAGGCTCTGGTCAGTGGTTCAAGCCCCCAATGGCCAAAGCCTTGAAACCGAAGCCAAGGAATCACAGCAGCCGCTGCTGCATTTTCAGGACAGCAGCTTTGAGCTTCGGTTCAGAGGGCTGTTTCGAGTTCTTGCTTGGCTTTTAGCCTATGGACTTGGACTGGACAGTACCTTATTGAGTTAGGAAGGTCATGTTTTTGGCCGTTTGTGATTTGGTTAAGTTTAGAGGTCGTACGAGAATTTACGGTGCAATGTGCCAAAGTGACTCTCGAAAGAGCGTTTCATGATTTTGTCCTCCATGCAAAAATTTCGTGTATTACAGCCCTTGGTTTATATTTTCCAGTATTTTAGGTGTATTTTAATCATGACTAAACGATGGTTCGATGTTGCTTTGGGTTGGTACGGAGTCATGGTTAGATACTAAGTTTGTTGGGCGTAATTGTCTCGTTTTTAGTTCGATTATGAGATGTTGGTCAAGTTGAGATTATTTGGATGTGTCTCATGTTAGAATTAGGTCGCAGCGAGCCTGGGAACGATCCAACTCAATTGGTAAATTAAAACATGATAATAATTATATTACGTGCATAAAAATATAAATTGTTTATTTTTGATATATATGCGATATGTCTTGTGGCCACCTTATGCTTATGGGATTGCTTCACCCGGTGACTTACGACCGGTTTACGATTATGTATGGGTACGGATATCCAGTCCAAGGGCTGTGATGATCACTACCGCCCAGTATACTGTGGTTTAGTCTGATCAGACGTGCATGTTATGTTATGGGCCACTTGCGTAGAACATTATCTCTACAGAAAAATTACGATATGATATGTTATGACAGAGCTCTATCGAGCAAAGCTTTGACGTATGATTTCAGATATGCACGTATTTATAATTATTCACGATACGATTTTCACGTTACGCTTTACGATACGATATTTTTACATTGCAGGCGATTTTATGATATATTTACTTGTTATTCACGATATATGCATGCTGAGTCTTTAGACTCACTAGACTTGATTGTTGTAGGTACTGACGATGCAGAGGCTGAGGGCGAGGACCAGTGAGTTAGCTCGGATCGGCAGTAGTACGAACCCGAGGACCATATGTTTAGTTATTCAGTTTTATGTTCAAACTCTTGTTATAACTTTTATATATTTTAAGTAATTGTTTAAAACATTATTCAGTTTCTGCTGCTATGTTTATGTTAAACCGTTGGGTTATTTTACGAAAGTTTTTATGCGTTACAAGTTTATTTATTTAAAGAGAAAATTTTTAATAATTCCGCAAAATTATGAACACGAAATACGGGCCGTCACAGTTCATCATAGTATTCATTGACGATATTCTTATTTACTCGAAGAGCCATGCGGATCACAGTCAGCATTTGAGGACAGTTTTACAGATCTTGCAGAGTCGCAAGTTATTTGCGAAGTTCAGTAAGTTTGAATTTTGGTTGGAGAAGGTAGCATTTTTGGGCCATATAATATCTAGCAGTGGTATTGAGGTGGATCCAGCAAAGGTAGCAGCCGTTAAGGAATGGGTTGAGCCGAAGAATGCTTCAGAGATCCGCAGTTTTCTGGGTTTGGCAGGTTACTACCGTAAGTTTATTCAGGGGTTTTCGTCAATAGCAGTGCCGCTCACCTCATTGACCAAGAAGAATACCAAGTTCGTGTGGAGTGATGAATGTCAGAAGAGCTTCGATACTTTGAAGCAAGCTCTTATTTCCGCACCAGTGTTAGTCATGCAATCAGGGCAAGGAGACTTTGTGTTATACACCGATGCATCTAAGATCGGATTAGGCGCAGTGTTGATGCAGCAGGGTCGGGTCATAGCTAATGCTTCCAGGCAGTTGAAGGTGCACGAGAAGAATTACCCGACTCACAATTTAGAACTAGCCGCCGTTGTCTTTGTGTTGAAGATATGGAGACATTACTTGTACGGCGAGAAATGTCAGATATTCACTGATCATAAGAGTCTCAAGTATTTCTTCACGCAGAAAGAGCTGAATATGAGACAGAGACGGTGGTTAGAATTGGTGAAAGACTATGATTGCGAGATTAGCTACCATCCAGGGACAGCTAACATCGTGGCAGATGCCTTGAGCCGAAAGGTTACAGTCATAGCACAGTTGTCAGTACAGAGACCTCTTCAGTCTGAGATTCAGAGTTTTGGGTTGGAGGTTTATCCCAAGGGCAGAGCTCCCAAACTATCTAATCTGACAGTCAAATCCAATTTGCTAGACCGAATCCGTAAGGGAAAGCCTTCATATGAGCAGTTGCAGAAATTGAGGCTGAAAGACGAAGCCAATGGCAGTGTACTTTACACAATGTCCGATGGTATTGTGAGATACAGAGGTAGAATGTGGGTGCCTAGTGTTGATTCGATCAGAGAGGATATTTTGACAGAGGCACATGCATCTCCGTATTCCATTCATCCGGGAGGTACCAAGATGTACAAGGATCTACAGATTTTGTATTGGTGGCCAGAGATGAAGAGAGACATCCGCCGATTTGTGTCTGAATGCCTCACTTGTCAGCAGGTGAAGGCAGAGCATCAGAGGCCAGCAGGAATGCTTAAGCCACTCCCTATCCCCGAGTGGAAATGGGAGAATATCACCATGGATTTCGTTGTTGGATTGTCGAGGTCAGTCAGGGGATCCAATACTATTTGGGTTATAGTGGATCGACTTACTAAGTCGGCACATTTCTTGCCAGTAAAGACGACTTTCTCCATGACGCAGTATGCAGAGCTTTATATCAGGGAGATAGTCCGATTGCACGGAATCCCAGTTTCTATTGTGTCCGACAGGGACCCGAGGTTTACATCGTCCTTTTGGAAGAGTTTGCACACAACCATGGGGAAGAAGTTGTTATTCAGTACAGCTTTTCACCCGCAGACAGATGGCCAGTCTGAGCGAGTGATTCAGATTTTGGCGGATCTATTGCGAGCATGTATGATCGATTTTCAGGGGACTTGGGAATCTAAGCTACCTCTAGTGGAGTTTACCTACAACACAGCTTCCAATCATCTATTGGTATGGCTCCATACGAGGCATTATATGGAAGGAAGTGCAGATTGCCGATTCATTAGGATGAAGTCGGTGAGAGGTCAGAGCTTGGTCCAGAGATTGTTCAGCAGACTGTAGATGTAGTGGTCAAGATCCGTGATAGGATGAAGACCGCACAGAGTCGCCAAAAGAGTTATGCTGACAAGAGGAGAAGGGATCTAGAGTTTGCCGTAGGTGATCATGTTTTCGTAAAGATAGCACCCATGAAGGGTGTTATGAGATTTGGGAAGAGAGGCAAGCTTAGTCCGAGATTGATTGGACCGTTTGAGATTCTTGACAGAGTTGAGACACTAGCTTATCGTGTAGCCCTACCGCCGAATCTGGCCGGTGTACACAATGTGTTCCACGTCTCAATGCTGAGGAATGTACCTAGCTAATCCTTCGCATGTTTTGAGCTACGAGCCGTTGCAGTTGACTCCAGATCTATCACATGAGGAAAGACCTGTCCAAATCCTAGATAGACAGGAGCGGAGACTTAGGAACAAGGTGACCAAGTTGGTCAAAGTCCGGTGGTTGAATCAATCAGTGGAGGAAGCCACATGGGAGACCGAAACTGATATGAGGAACCGCTACCCAGAACTGTTTGGTAAGATTTAATTTCGAGAACGAAATTTATATAAGTGGGGGAGGAACTATAGAGCCCAAAATCAGTACACGTAAAACCAATTCATTTATTTAATTGTAAAATAATTTATTTAAATTTCAAATTATTTTTAGTGATGCATGATTTATTAAATTGCATTATTTTAATATTTATGTGATAACGTTAATTGTTTTATCGAGTTTCATGTTTCAGGCGATTATTCGATGCGGGATCGAGGAAAGGAGACCGGTGACGATTTTGGCAATTTTTAAATGTAGTATTTTATTTTAAGTTAAGGTTGGGACATTTTAAATAATTTATTTAGTTGTAGCATTTTAAAATCCTAATTTGGTTATTAGGTGATTCTAAAATTTCAGAATTTTAAAAGGTGTACCTATTGTGTATTTTATTTCAATTTTTTTTAGATGCTAGTATTTTGTGAGGAGTTAGTATTTTATTTAGTGTTTAATAAACTTTTAATTAGGGGTTAATTTTTAATTAAGCAATATTTTAATCCCCTAATTTGACTACACACACACACATACACCGAGACACACACACACACAAACACGTTTTAACACACACACACACAAATTTCAATTCAGATTTTATTATTTTGGAGAGGAGAAAACCTAGGGTTCCTCCAACTAAGAGCAGCCGCCCCCTCCCTCTATACCTTCCAGCAAAATTTTGTTGACTTTATTTCAAGTAAACCGTTCCACAAGCGTCCCGGATCGTCTCTCGCATTCTTCCCGCTTCGGAGTCGTCGTTTCGGTAACGTTAAAGATTTAAAGGCACATATATTCTATTTTTCCTGCATCAATCATGTCATAGTATGTGTTGCGTTGTTTGTATGCGTAAAAATACAGGTGTGATGTGTAGAAGTTTAAGCAATCATGTTTCTGGTCACTTTTGAAACCATTTTTGGGATCTCAAATCTCGTTTTTACTGATCTTTTAAATAATACGATTTTTTGGTCGAGATTTTGGGAAACCTTTAAACATAAGAAACGTAGAATTTTTTTATACCTTCGATTTGATATAAAATTCGAAATATTTGGATAAAAATTGAATGAGATATGATCATTTTCGTGGGATGGCTCAAACTGCGTTTTCTGAAAAATTATGTTATTGATGTGTTCTTGAAGTTTTATTGTTGAAAGCTTCGTTGGGGATCGACGGGTGACCATTTCTGCATTTAGGTATGTTTAGTATGATGTTGGGACGGCAATTGATATGCTGGTTAGTGTCGATAAGCACTCGAATTCATTAGAAGTCGTAGGAAACGATTTGGTATCAATTTCTGTGTTTTTGAGTTGTATTGTATCGTAGGTTGGATGTCGTTGTTTGCATGGGTTTGGAACAAGGTAGTAGCACCTTAGGATGGGTCTTGAGGTATCGATTCTTTGTCCATTCTGTTGAATTGGGAGAAATAAGCACAATATAAGAATTTCCGCAGGTTGATTTTTATCCGAGGCTACACGGACCCTTACACGGGGTCCATGCCTTTGTTTCCTTTGAAGTGTCAAATTTGTGAGCCTACACGGACCTCCACACGGACCCTAGCACTGGGGTCCATGCCCTTCATTCTTTTCGGTGTGTTTTTACAGTATCTACACGGACCCCTACACGAATCTAGGCATAGGGTCCGTGCCTTCCCTTTTCTTCACACGCATTTTACAGTACCTAAACGGACCAGGAGCCGGACCTGGGCACGGGGTCCATGTACCTCCTGTTTGGGAATAGTTTAGGTTTCCCTTTGATATTTGTTTTGGGGTCTATGTCATGGTTTAGTACGATAATTAAACGAGGTCAAGTCACGAGTGATCTAAAATGTCATAAGCTATTTATTTACTTCGGTGGTGAGCACGAATATCTACGTCTAAGTTATGCAAGTTATGTATTCGAACTCGTGTTAGTTTGTGTAGCAACGACCCCAAGCGAGATCCAACGAATCCCTCAACGCCAAGTAAGTATGTTTGACGTGCAAAGAAATTATTTTTAAGTTTTTGAGGTATGCTAAATGTCTTATGACCAATTTATTTATGTGATTGGAAAGCGGTAAAGCATGATCAGGGACCAATCCACCCCGTTAAAGAATGGACGGGTTTAGATCAGGATTGAAAAGCGGTAAAGCATGACTAGGGACCAATCCACCCGTTAAAGCATGAACGGAGATCTCATGTATGTGGCAGTGGATTTTCCCTGT
Source organism: Primulina tabacum (assembly GCF_025594145.1). Classification (NCBI taxonomy): domain Eukaryota; kingdom Viridiplantae; phylum Streptophyta; class Magnoliopsida; order Lamiales; family Gesneriaceae; genus Primulina; species Primulina tabacum. The sequence continues at coordinate 15,000,000 of NC_134556.1, read as the reverse complement.
CAGCTCAGTACTGTGGTTTAGTCCGATCAGGCGTATTATGTATGGGTCACTTGCTTTGAAACATGTCCTCTACGCAAAATGATGAACTTTATGTATGTTCATGTATGTACAAGTATGCAAGCACGTTTAAGAAAAGTTTCATGTTATGGCACGTGTATGTATGTAAGTAAGTTCAAGCTTTTATATGCACGTTCAAGTTCAAGTATGTACGTTCTATTTTGAAGTTGCATGTGATTTTATTACGTAGTACTCGTTACTTCCAGTTTATACGTGTTGAGTCTTTAGACTCACTAGACTTGATCGATACAGGTGAGGATGCATTTGAGGAGACGAGGGGTGAGGACCAGTGAGCTGGCTTGGACTGAGTGGGAGGCTAAACCCGAGGACCGCCATGTTTTAAGTTTTTATGAATGTTCAAAAATACTCTGATCTATGTTACTGGTTATGAAATTTTAAACGAATACTTTTGGCAAACTTTACATTGAGATCTTTTGTGCAACTACTTTGGGATGAACAACTTATTTTATCAAATTTTTGAAGGTTCACAATTTATTTTAAGAAAATTTTTAATTTTTCCGCAAATCTTAAGTAGTTTAAAAGTACGGTACATTATAGTTTATGTTGAACAACCTCCAGGTTTTATCAATAACTCTTTTCCTGATCATGTCTATCATTTGAACCAAACTTTATATGGTCTTAAACAAGCTCCAAGAGCTTGGTATGAGACACTTTCAAAATTCTTAACTGATCATGATTTTACTGTTGGATCAATTGACAAGACTTTGTTCAAATTTTCTAAGAATGATCACATTTTACTTGTGCAAATATATATTATATTTGGGTCAACTAACCCTAAATTATGTGAAGAATTTGCCAAGTTAATGCAGGACAAATTTGAGATGAGTATGATGGGTGAACTGACATTCTTTCTCGGACTACAAGTGAAGCAACTGGACACTGGTATTTTTATCAATTAGACCAAATACACGAAGGAATTGCTCAAGAAATTTGGCATGGAAACATGTTCAGCTGCAAGCACTCCCATGACTTCATCCGTCAAACTAGGACAATCATAAAGGGAGAATATCAGTTGAGACGACACTCTACAGAGATTTAATAGGTCCATTATTGTACCTAACTGCTAGTCGTCCTAATATTGTATTTTCAGTTTGCATGTGTGCTAGATTTCAAACAAATCCTAAGCAATCGCATTTTACAGTTGCCAAAAGAAATTTAAAATATCTAAAAGACACTCAAAATGTGGGATTATGGTACGCTAAAGACTCTTCTTCCAATTTAGTTGGATATTCAGATGCAGATAATGTAAGATGTAAGCTAGATCGTAAACGCACCAGTGGATCTTGTCAGTTTCTAGGAGACAGATTGATCTCATGGTTCAGCAAGAAGCAAATATCCATAGCTACTTCCACAACTGAAGCAGAATACCTTGCTGCTAGAAGCTGCTGTGCCCAACTACTCTGGATTCAGCAACAACTGAAAGATTATGGAGTTGATGCTAAAGAATCTCCCATATTTTGTGATAATACAAGCACGATTGCAATAACTTACAATCCAGTTCTTCACTCAAGGACCAAGAACATTGATGTCAGGCATCACTTCATCAGAGATCATGCTCTGAAGAAAGCTATTAGACCGGAATATGTCTCAATTGAACAACAAGCTGCTAACATCTTCACCAAACCATTGCCAGAGACTAAGTTTTCTCACTTTCGCAATATACTTGGTTTAATTGATTTATCTTAATTATATCAGTTTTATTGATGCTTTGTCAATAGCTATTCATTCAGTTTGTCATTTATCATTTAAATGCTTATCAACTGATGTTAGTTAGTCATTTATCAGTTATTATATTTAGTTCGTTAACTGTTTGTCAACTGATGTCAGTTAGTCATTTATCAGTTATTGTATTCAGTTCGTTAGCTATTTATCAACTGATGAAAGTTAAGTTTTGCAGAAAGACAAAGAGACAACAGCAATGATACAAATCAAGATTTCATTAAGAATAAAATCGAAACAATACAAGATCATTCAGTTCTCTTCCTACAGCATCTTGCCAAACATTTAACAAATTAATAAGTTCATGGCAATGCAGTTCTCTGAAGGACTATGAATTAGATATCTTCTCAAGCTGATGCCACTCTTTCCACAGCAGCACATGCAACAGAACTACATCAGTGACAAACTGTGAAACGTGACAGATGTTAAAACGCCTGAAGTACTTTCTTGCTACAGCTCTCTGTTTGGTAGTGGAATTGAACCGTGTCGTCGAATAGATTGGAGATCTTCAGTGCAGACGTATTCTTCGATGTTTTTATTCACAACTTCTAGTTGAGGAAGTTTCCTTTGTGTCCCTAAGTGATGAGTACTGCTGCAGGCATCCGAAATGGTTGAATTAGACATACTGAATTGTTGTTATCTGACATTTTTTTTTATCTTATTTATAGACAGGTTACAGCTTAATATTAAAGAAGATTGAAGAGACTCAAGTCAATTGAAACATCTTTTGACTTATTCAGACTGAGTTTTTCTTACCCTTACATTTAATTATATGCATTTATTGAGGGAGAATATTGATTTGAAAAGTTAACTTAGAAAACAATAGTCAGTTGGTCTTCAACTGGACTGACTAAGTTTTCAACTGGTCATTCAGTTGCTGATCTAACTGATCTTCTCCGATATGTTAACTAATAAATCGAATAATATTCTATATTAAATGATGTGACTGTTTGTCGAAGCATTAATTGCTGTCTTTCAATGAATAGTATTTTAAAATGTGGACCCACATAATCCATGAATACTATACACACGTTTTTACCACACGCACACACGTTTTTAATTCAAATTTTCCTGGATTGACACGTGTCCAATATTTGAACAATCACTTACATCAGTACTATACCCGCTCCAATTCAGTTTTCTTTCTCCTTACGCTTATTTCAAATTTACAGAGCAAAAACAAATTCTAGTTTTCTTTCTCGCAAAAAAACATTCATTCAAATGGCAAATCAGATCCCAGCTCATGTCATGACGCAATGGCAATAAACTTTGACTCAGTTATGACTGTATCTGATGAAGCTGTGAAGAAAATATTCATCAAACTTGAAGCAGCAAGAATGAAACAATTCTTGGGATTATCTTCCCAAGTAATCTATCCTAAAGAGATCCAGGATCTCTATGCCAACGGCTATGTAACTACAACCGGTAGTATCGCGACTAAGGTAAATGATCAGCTGCTGATCATTGACGATGACTTCTTCTGCAACCTATTTCAACTGCCTACTGATGGGCTAGTTAACCTCTCTGAAGTAAAGGCATATGATGTTGAAGAGATGCAAACCATTCTGTCTGCTGATGGTCGACAAATCAATGTTTTCGATCCCAAGAAGGAGCTGAAGCCAGAGGTACAACTGCTGGCAGATATAGTAGCCAAATGGCTTTTAGCAAAGGCTGGATCCTTAGCTGCACTTACTCTTGAGAAATTTCAAGCTATGATTGTTATCATGACTGGTCGGAGATTGAACTAGGAAGAATATAATTTTCAACATCTGAGGAATATGTTTCAATCGTCCAAGCAATCAAAGGGTTATGCGGTGCTGCTTAGCTATTTGCTGAAAGTTAAAGGACTGGTGACTGATGACTCTGAAAAATCATAAAAACTGAAAATCTTCAATGCTAAGAATGTCCAGCCATCAAAGTAGAAACTGGACATGTCTCCTGATCAGTTCTTGAAGGTAAAGAAGGAGATAGGGACACAGGAGGCTCCCAAGTCAGTTCAGAAAAAGAAGATACCTCAGAAGAAGACAATCAAGCGCAAGTTGATTATAAGTGAAATTGACTCGGAGAAAACTCCATCTCCCAAGGTCATCAAGAAGCCAAAACCTTGAAGACAAAACCTGCTGTTGCAGTGGGAACCATCCCAACTGAAAAATTGATGCAGTCGGGGGCTCAACAACCTATCAAGGCTATCCCTCTGAAAGCTATTCCAACCGAATCCTCAACTGATGATCAGTTACCTCTGTTGTTCTAACAAATAAGAAGGTCACCGAATCTGGTGAAAAGAAGAAGCTTGCTGGAGTTAAGTCTCCATTGATCACTATCTTTGGATACACCCCTCTACCTCTTGCCAGACCAAAGGGGCTAGTGACCAGAGAACAAGTTGATGCGACTACTTCAGGATTGAGCCTTCCTCATGCCCTGACTGACTCAAAAGGCAAGGGCAAATTGAAAGAAGAGCCCGGACCAAATAATGCAATCCAAACGCACATTGATCTAATTTGGCAAGAGATCAATGAATTTTCAGAAAACAAGCTCAAGGCTTATAATGAATGGGTCAAATTCAGAACTGAAGTCTTTGCCAAGCAGCTTCAGAAGAAGTCAAAATTGAAGAAATTTGTTGACTTGGAAAATATTGTTATGAAGGTAGTTAAGGCATCTACCATCGTTCAAGCTCTGGAGGCAAAGAATTATTTCTTCAATCAACTGAGAGCAAAGAAGCTACAGAAGATAGTTGCTCAACTGCGACTGAATGATCCTACCAGTCAAACTGCATACAATGACATAGCTGTGCATGACCAACTGGACTCGGATCTTCTCACGTTGCAGATGGAGATCAAAAATTTGGAAATGCATCAAGAACTGATCATTCCAGAAGCCTCCCAAAATTTTTCATCAGAAGAGCCAGCTGAACAATCAGTTCAAGAGCCTTCCAAGGAAACAACTGTTGAATCTTCTCAACAAACAACTGCTCCTTCCACTTCAGTTGCTCAACCATCATCATCTTCAGCACCTACTTCAACTGCTGATCCGAAGCTTTATTCAGAAGCTGAATTATCATTGGCCAATCTTGATGAGGTCATCAAATCAGTCACTTCTGATATTCAGCTGGGAACATCCAAATCAGTTGAAGATGTTGTCTTGTGTGGGGACCCGGGCTCTAACTGAGTTCTTTACGGGATTAATCGGATCGTTGTTAGAAAACCTGGGTCAAATTTTTGCTTTTAACTTTAAATTAAATGTATATAAACCAAGCATAAGAATTCTCTTTATTTAATTACAACAAACGTAAATACATGGTTTGTCCTAATACATCCATACCAAACTAAAGTTCCATACCATACAATCTCCAAATCATAAGTAGTACAAGTCTAGTACAATAACCACTAGCAGTCCTCTGTGCCCGAAGTCACCACTCTATCTCGATCTCATCTCGGTCGTGACCCTGATCCTGTCCCACCTGTTGTTATGCACACATACAGACATAACAACAGCCGGAAACTCCGGTGAGAACCAATCCCAGTATAAAACATGGTATGCATGCATAAACAAAATATAAATCATGAAACAACTATCATGAATAATATCAAAAGCAACAGGTTCCATAGTCTATGAAACCAAATCAATATAAGCATGCAATATCAATCAAATCATGTCCTGAGTCAATTCGACTCTACTCTAGGGATTCCGATGTGAATAAGACGTCGCTGTCTGATACCTACCCTCCCAATCGGAGTAACGGTACGTCTCATTCCTAGATTTCAGTCATGTCTGTATCGAGTGTCTACACATGGAGTCGAACTGCTCCAATGCGACGATACTACCGAACATCTAGTTTGACAAATCTGTCAATGACTCCTATCTCAAGGCTTGAATATAATCTATAAACAAGGCATAAACATTCAAAATATAAACATAATCTAGTATGTGATTTTGTTGGGAAACTCAAATTGAATCTCATTTGAGTTGTGTCTCCCCAAAGTCACATGAATTATACCTTTCTTTTTGAACTTTTATCGATGTCGAGGTCTCGAAGTCGAAGTGAGGCACAATGAATCTGAAATGGTAATGTTCAATAGATACAAGATCAACATTCTATTCAATCCATACATGTACGTAACAATATTCATTCTCGGTACATTTTGGACGGCATAACGACGTATTATTTCGATACCGATCAACTCAATAACACATATATGATATCAACAATTCCCAATTCTCAATAATCATTCACCACACTTCAAAATCTGCATAATCTCCTATTCACATTTTCTGAAAATACAAAATAATCACATACGATAATCTTTCTTCGATCCGTTTTCAAATATACGTTCGGAGACATCACAAGAATACATAATAACCATCAATATCTGATTTCTTCAACATCTTAACTTCAAAACATGTTGAAAGTTAACAATACTTACTTCCTTTTGTAGCCAATAGCAAGAGGAGTACGAATATCACCCCGGATCGAAAATCGGATAACTAAATGTGAGACAATCACAATTCTAAGCTAGGGAGAACTTGGAGCTTTTCTGAATCTCTTTCTCTCGGTTATTGCTGATGGAGATGAAGAAATGAAAGTGTTACACATTATATAGCTCATGCCATGTGTCAACTTAGTGTGCATGCTGGACTTATATGCGCGCCCTTAACTCGCGCATATGCGCGAGACATATTGTCTCGGCATCAACACCTCGCGCATATGAGCGCTTCATCTCGCGCATGTGCGCCAAAGTCTCTGGAGGTGTCGCGCATATGCGCGCCTTATCTCGCGCATGTGCGCCAATGTTTCGGGATGTGTCGCGCATATGCACGCATTTCTTCGCGCATGTGCGTCATATCTTCGGCCCTTCACAACTATTTGAATATTTTCTCATCTTTTTCCATGTCTTTCCTATTCCCATCTCACTTAGTGCTTCTCATTTTATATCATGCATACTCATATCTTCCGAGTCTCACATCAATGAAGAATAATAATCTCAAGCCTTACATCTTGACTGAGGAACCAGCAGATAAACCTATTATTTCTGAAGAACCGGCTGAGAAGACTATTTTTGGAGAAACTGAACAGCCAGTTCAGTCAGTTGTTATGACTGAACATGAAGTTTTTGAACAAACTGAAGAGGCTCAGCTTCACTCAGTTACAACTGAAGAAGTGCCAGCTGAAGAGCCAGTTATTCAACCAACTGAAGAACCTTCTACTACTTTTGTTCTTCCTAATGTCTCTTCTCCTCCCCATCATCAACAGGAACATACAACTAAAATATTTCAGGAATGGTGATGCATGAAACCGAAGCAATTGATGACACTTTGGTTGTCTTTACTCATCAGGAAAGGGTGCAGATTCCAGAAACTTCGGAGCCATGTCTCCTGGTATTTCAGATACTGAAGCCCTGTTTGAAGAAATTCAGACTGTTCAGACCAACCTCGTCAATATGATGAATGCCATTTCTGAAATACAGTCAATTCAACTTTCACACTCATTGAAGATTAACTCTAACAATGAGTTTACCCCGAACAGACTACAACAAATCAATCAGAATGTGACCTCTCTCTTTCTCTAGATGGAAGAAATCAAGAAAGATAGACTGTCGACTGAATTTCATTTTCAAACTAAAGCATTAGTCGGCAGACGATTTGATTTTCTGGAGAGTACACTCACCAAAAGGATTGATATGCTGCAAAACACTGTAATGAATGCTGTAAAAGATATCGCAGCAGATGTTCGTATTCTATCCAAGAAAGTTGATGTGCTTGACAAAAAGGGGGAAATAGGAGAAATAGAAGATCAGAAAGGAGAAGACAAGGGAAAGAAGAAGAAATGAAGATCAACTGACTTCAGTTATTGGTTGAAGACTATAGCAGGAATTATTTATTCTTTTATTCTTTGTACAGATATATCAGCTTCAAAGTCATATCAGCTTAAAGAGAGAAGGATTCAGCCCAGTCGAGGGAACTCTTTACAGATATACCAGCTTAAGATTAGAAGCATATTTCACTCAAATACAGTCTTGCACAATGACGTTAAACTTGTGTATGTAGTCTTTCTCACATAGATATTAAAGAAGTGTTGACTGGAAGGTGCTGCCTTGAGTCTAATTCTAGGAGTTCAGTTTAGGCAGTGGGTAAGTCCTAGCTGAGTGGGTTTGTATAGATGTTGTGGTGCCTTCAATCTAAGTCTAGGAGTTCAGTTTAGGCAGTAGGTAAGTCCTAGCTGAGTGGGTTTGTACAAGATGTTGTATAAATCAAAGTCTTCTAGTGGATCCTACCCGAGGTGGCAGAAAGGGTGACGTAGGAGCAGTTGAAGTCTCCGAACATCCATAAACATATCTTGTGTATTTAACTGTTTAACTATTGTTTTTAAACTGTTTGGATCAGTTAGAGTATCCATTAGTTTAGCTGTCACCATAACTAAACTGATGAATGCAAAAACTAATCTATCCCTTTTTGGTTATTTAGTTTACATAAGATAAAATCTTTATAATATAACAGTCTTCTTCACGAAAAATTACTTCGAGTTTCTTCCGCTTGGTTTTTAACCAAACTGGATTTAATTCATCAGTGTTAATATTCTTAGAACACGAGCTATTACAGCTCATTTGAGAATATTTTGTTTGAAGCATCCGAAAGATTGCTCAGCAAACGATCCTTCAAAATTGCTTAGGAAGATGAAGAACTTAGAGAATAGGTTGCATACACTACTTGAGCTGGATTTAGGAGTCAACATTGAAAATTTTTGGGATATAAATGCAATTTTGGAAATTTGAGAGGACCGAATTGAAGAGTAAGAATTAAGCTCAGAGGGTTAAGTATGAAGTGATTAGGAGAGTCAAGCTTTGCATTTATAGAGACAAGAAAAATTTCGAGGACGAAATTCTATTTAAGGGGAGGAGATTTATAACGTCTGAAAAACCTAACCTACGTATTATTTGAATTGCATAATTGTTTTATTTAATTTTTTTTAAATGCTTGCATGATATTTATTAAATGATTAAATGTATGATTGCATTATTAAATGATTATATGACATGATTTCATGAAATTGAAGGATTTTACCCAGATATTCGATAATAGGTAGTGGAAAGGAGACCGGGGACGATCGAGACTAGAATAAATATTTTTCGCTAAATATTTTCAAGGCTTCTTAATATGATTAAAAATGATTTAAATTTTATAAAAATAGTGGAGTTCAAATTATTTTACGAGTCGAGCTTTTCCCGAAAAACCGGTTTTGGGCAAACAATGAGTTTTTAACAGTTTTCTAAAAATCCCCGCCTAGGACCGCCTAGGCGGCGCCTAGGTGCTGGGCGGTCCAAAACCACCACGATTTTAGGCTAGTCGAAACTTCTAGGCGCCACCATATTAATCGGCCGCCTGGCGCGAAAGCCGCGTAGGCGATTTTACAATTAAAAATCCGCCTAGGCGGTTTACACTTAAAAAAAAAGCAAATTATGATATTATTGATGAGAAAAGTCGTAATCGGCTTGATCGTCCACTACATTTGGCCGCCTACCTCTTGAACCCTTATTGTTTCTTCAATGATCGGAGCATTGGAAGTGAAGAAGTGGTCACAAATGGGTTTTTCACTTGTGTTGAATCATTTTTTCCCGATGACATTGATAGCCAAAGTGAGGTAGTAAATGTGGAGTTGTTGAAGTATATCAACAGAGATGGTGGATTTGGAAGAGCATTGGCTATGGCGGGATGCACAAAAAATGATGAGAAATATGATCCGGGTAAGAACAATTTTTTAAAAAAAATTATTGTTTTTTTGTTTGATAATTTTTATTGTTTCATTTGTTTGTTTAGTTGGATGGTGACATCTTTATGGAAATGGTGTACCTAAATTGCAAAAAATGGCAAAAGAATTCTTTCTTTGACTATACAAGTTCTTCCGGTTGTGAGAGAAATTTGAGTACTTTTGAGGGAGTAAGTACTTAATTGATTATTCTATACTTATTATTATATATTTTTATATATGTATTCAATATTAATATTTTTTTAATATAGATCCATACTAAGAAAAGAAATAGACTAGATACCGGAAGGTTGAACTATTTAGTTTATGTTCAATTCAATGCCAAGATCATCAACAAGAAGAGAAGGCAAGAAGAAAAAGGAGTGGATGTTTTACTTGCTAGTGAAGCAACTATGGCACAAGGATGGATTGTTGATGGTGGAGATGAAGATGTTGAGACAAACGTTGAAGATGTAAGGGAACTTCACGAAGAAGAATTTGTATCGGATGAAGAGGAAGAAGAAGCCATGGATTTTGAGTTTGAATCCGATACAGAAGAAGTATTGGAAAAATATGGAGATGAACTAGAAGAGTTAGATTTTTAGGTTTAATATCAATAATCAATATATTATGTTGGATAAAATGTTGAACAATTTAATTTTCATTGTACAACGGTTGTAGTAAAGTAGTAAACTGATGTGGATGATTCATATATAAAAATTTATTAATATGTATTTATTATTACAATTTTAAATTTTATAATAATATATATTTATATACAAACATAATACTCATGAACCACTTAATGAATTTAAGCTTTAAAAAAAACCGCCTAGACAACCGCCTAGGTAACCGCCTAGGCGCTAGGCGGTAGGTAACCGCCCGCCTACCGCCTACCACTTTTTAGAACACTGGTTTTTAAAAGATCAAAAATATTATTTTTGGAAAACTAATTTTATAAACTTTTAAGTTTTAATTAAATAAGATTTATTGAACTCAATTTAACTAAATTGAGTAGGTCCAATTGCTCCTATACTTGGAGGCCCAAAACCAAAGCCTATTAATTTGAAAAATAAAATCTATAAATAAGATACATAGGCTTCCCAAGCTTCATACCATCCAAATTTTACACACACTAGCACACAAAAGTTTCGGAATTCTTCAAGGAGAAAATCTAGGGTTCTTCACCGTCCGGTCGTCCATCTTCGCACCCTCGCCAACGATTGAATATTCGAGCGCTTTAAACGCAAAGATACGTTTTCTAAACCCTTTGACGCATCATTCAAATAATAATATGCATGTTTCAATTGTTTTTGCTTTAAAAATATTTACGTATGATGGTTAAACGATATTATGATTATTTTCAAAGTTTCAAACGTTTTTACGTATATATGATTGTATTATGATTTCCAAAGAGTACGCAGCAAAATTAGGATGGAATATGAATGGAACATGAACAAACTTAGAGGAAATTACATGCTGGAAATCGAGGGGAGAGCAAGATAGGTGAGTCCTAGGGTTTCGAAGTCATTCCTTGTGCTCTAGGAGGGAAAGTGGCTCGGCTAGATGGGAGCTCGGGTTGCAGCTCGACCAGGTCTTGAGGAGGGTTCGTAGAGGACGTGTTTAGGTCCTAGAAGGAGCCCTGGCATGGCTAGGACTCGAGGGAAACGCTAGGGAAGAGTCCACGAGAATTGAGACTCTTCCCCATGCGCGATTGTTGCGACTTTGATTGTTGCACTCCCAAGAGAAGGTTGTCCACAAATAGTATAATTCGGTGAGTCCGAATATCGTATCCACAGGGAAGCTAAGGTAATTACAAGTCCACTACAATGTCTTTTTATTTTTATTTTTTTTAGTTGTTTGAATCTTTAATTGGTAATTTTTAATTGTTCAAATTTTAATTAAGTAGTTGAGATTAAAGGATCCACTCTTGGTATTCTAATAAAGTTAACATTAACGAACAATATTGAAATCCACTTAATAAAATGGTTCCAATATATTAAATAATCATATTTATATTATGTTATATATTATTATCTCATAAGTATATAATATATACCAAAACTTATAAATGTGGTCAAGTATTTATTGTGCTATATATATTTGTAAACACTAAATCAAGGTTCTCATTTTAAATGGTTGGTAAAACCAAACAAATATTTAAATGGTACCAATAAATTAATATTATGATATATTTATATTTAGTAAATCAAGGTTCCCACTTTAAATGGTTGGTAAAACCAAACAAACATTTAAATGGTTCTAAGTAATTTAATATTATAATATATTCATATATAATAAATCAAGGCATCCACTTTAAATGGTTGGTAATACCAAACTAACATTTAAATGGTTCCAAGAATTTAGTGTAACATATAGCAACAATAAATCAAAACTCCCACTTATAAGTAGGGTATAAAAATGCTTAAAGAAATAAATATAACATAAACAATAAATAATGATTAAATAATATAAAACATAGATTCTTATCTTTTAGTAATCTTATTATCATGCCTATAGTTTCACCTTTTCATTTCAACTTTAGGAAATTAGCTATTCATTATTCAAAGTGTAAAACTTTGAATATGAAATTAACATGCTAATTATATTTCAATGAATAAATAAAGGAAAAATATAGAGAGAAATATTATGAACTCAAAGGTTTGTTCATAGAATGAGGGATATCTCAATACATTACAATGCACCTCTATTTATAGCCAAATTTGGGGAGACAACCACAAATAAAATATTATTTTTTTACACATAAGTCTTCATTGGTGTTCCAAGATATTATATTATATTACACATCACTTTTGAAAATCTTCTTCTCCGAATTTGCTTCTTCACATAAAAAAAAACATGTGGATAATTGAGTTGTCTAGTTGTGGTATTTTTTTCAAACCATTTGACCATGTAATTTGAGAGATATGGTCAAAATACTAGAGCATGGTAAAATTGCCACTCTTTTGGTAACTTTATTTGTTGCTTAATTTAATCCCAATTGTGAGAGGATTTTTATCTAATGCTTGCCACCAATATTGTAGATATTAACATCAACTTTCTACAGGTCCAAGAATCATCTTAATCCTATTTGCAACGCCAAGTTTATTCTTGTTTTATCGAACCTGTAAAAAATATTAAAAACTTATAATTACACAACAACTTATATTTTATACAATTTATTATAAAACATATAATATTTAAACATTTAATAAAACAAAAACTATGTATTTATATTATAAAACATTTAATTAATATACAATTTTTATGTTTATCACACCTCCTAACCAGCTTATTGCTAGTCCCTAGCAATTTAAGCGTTAATAGCAATACAAAACATATTGATTAATTTAAATAGAAATGTAATCAAAACTATCTAAGTGTTTAAATTAAATTTGAAAACTGTCAAAGTTATATCAAGATCATCATAATTATAATTTATGAAATAATTTGAGATGATCAATTCAAAACTTATTTCAGGTAGTTAAATGTACACGGCCTTCAGAAATTCCTAGTAAAAGCCTCAACTCCATATCCTCACAGGTTAATAAATGTTTCAATTTATGGCAACGATTTCTCTCATGGAGTTGGAATACAGATAAATGCTCAGAAAAATGGTTTACAGAATGCAGACAGACAAACAAGCCAAATTAATCAAAAGATAGAAAATCCATTGATTCAAAATCTAGTTGTTCTTATTATATATTTTTTCCTGATATATATTTTTTCATAACATCATGGAATCAGACTAAGTTTATACTTCTTGACCACATATTTATTTAATTTGTACAATAAATTTCTCTCTCTCTTTCTTTTTTTTTATAAGAGATATATGGGTCGTAACATATAACTTAAAAATTACATAGATCTTCAATATCTTTCTTTTTGTATTTTTCTCCTTTTTTTTCAGGAAATATCAATTTTTTTTTTCAAAATAAGAACTCAAGATATAAACAATAGATAGTCTCTCTCATGATCAATAAAGGCTCGAAAGCTGTTTTCTCAGTCCTCTCCACTCACTCACAAAATATGTGTGAGTTTAAAATTTTAGGCACTCTTATAAGGTATATCTTGGGACATATACTTTAATACCTGATTTTATAACAATGGTTAATCACTCAAATAGATTTCATAAATCATATTTTTATATTGATCAGAATATTAAAATTGACTTTTTTTTTTCAAATAAAAATTTAAACATTATTAAATAGATTAATTCATGTTCTAATTTAAATCTTTCAAACATGTAATGTCTGACATTTTTGCAAAAATTACTAAGATACAAACAATAAACATGATTTTATTTTAAAATAATAATATATAATTTTTTTATTTTTAAATTTTTTTTTAATTTTGTTTTATAAGTTTGTTCTCCCCCCAATCAGAATATGACATTGTCCCTAATGTCAAAATAACTATTAATAAAGAGTACATAATGAAAGAGATATCACCTGGAATTTTATTGAAGATAACAAACTGAAACAAAAGCAAACCAATCCACGACTTTTAAATCAATGATCCAACTTCCTTTTCTTATTGCTTGATTGCGACCAATTGATCTTTGTTATCATCGGATCAGGCTTATGAACAAAATCTTCCAAATCATCAATTAATTGGTCGGCAGTCGAAGCACAGATGAGCATCCGTCGTGAATTTTCTGAAATGAAATTCTGTTCCACAGCTTTATCAAGAAATGTCAACAAACTGTCATAATAATTATTGATATTCAACAAGCCCACAGGTTTATTATGGATATTAAGTTGTGCCCAAGAAACAGTGTGAAAAATTTCTTCTAATGTACCAAAACCACCTGGTAGTGCGATAAAAGCATCAGAATTTTCAATCATTTGAGTGATTCTTTCATACATAGAAAAAACTTTTAATTTCTCCCCAATCGTAACACCTGTAATATTTCCTCCAGCTAAAGCTGTAGGAATAATACCCAAAACCTGACTACCTCCAAGATGAGCAGATGTTGAAACAAATCCCATTAACCCAATATTACATCCCCCATTTACCAAGTGAAATTTTCTCTCAGCCAATATCTTTCCAAAATTATTCACTGCTTCTACAAACACTTCATTTTTTCCAGGACCCGACCCACAAAATACACAAATATTTTTCAATGTTTGTGTAGAGGATCCAGCCATGTTTTTACTTTCTTTTTTTTGTCTGCGAAAATAGAGAGAAAAATGAGAGATTTTATAGGGAAATATGTTATCATGACAAAACTATGAGTCACAGCTGTAAACAGAATAAATAGTAAAAAAAATAATGACACACATGCGTATAAACAGTAGTGTAATTGTGGCTCACAATTTTCCTCTGGTTTTACGTCCAGAAACGGCTTCAACGCTTTCTATGAGTCGAGGATATGCTTCCCATCCAATCTTCTTATAAATTGGCAAACAGGGTCTTTTTTAGTCAGATTCCCAAGACTATGAAGCTCATCTTGGAATTGTTTCCATAAACGGAGAAGTTCAATATGCACATGTCCACTAGAATGCATCTCAAGAGTCAATAAGATGTTATCTAAAGACTCCTTACTCAGCCCATTCTTAATGAAACCAATTTATCTTCTCTGTTATTGGAAACACATCCCAAAGATCTGCATCGTTTGTCACAAGTCCATCTTGCACACTTATGACAAACCCCTAAATTTTGGCCCTTCGTTTTTCCGCATAAGTGCTTTTTCCTAATCCAGGCAAATACCGAATGAGCAATGATTGTGGAACTTCTCCTCCTACTCGGACCTTAGCTTCTATTACAAGACGAATATCTTCTGGAATTTCTTTCTGCATTAGCAATCTCAATCTTTCACACCTTCCCAATTTTTGACAATTTTCACAGATCTTGCAGATTTCGTGGGTGTCTTTAAACCAAGTGGGCCAATAAAATCCACACTGCAAGATTTTTGCAGCTGTTTTCTTTGAAGAAAAATGTCCTCCGCATGCTTCTCATTCAAAAATTTTCTTTTATCCTGAGAACTCCATTGCGGTGGCATTTTTCCTGTCACAAGAAAATTTACTATGTTAGCAAACCAAGGTGTAGTAGTAACTGAAAATAGATGTTCATCAGGAAAATTATCGTTAATTGGTGTCATTTCACAAGATGATCCTGTTACTAGTCTCGATAAATGATCGGCTACGACATTCTCGGTTCCTTTTTTTATCTTTGATCACAATGTCAAATTCTTGGAGCAACAAAATCCATCGTATCAGTCGTGGCTTTGCATCCTGTTTGGTCAACAAATATCTAATAGTAGAATGATCAGTAAACACAATAGTCGTTGATCCAATCAAATAAAAACGAAATTTATCTAATGCAAATATTACAGCAAGTAGTTCTTTTTCAGTTGTGGAGTAATTCATTTGAGCATTGTTTAAAGTTCTACTTGCATAATATATCACATAAGGCTTACCGTTTCTTCTTTGACCCAATACTGCACCGACTGCATAATCACTCGCATCGCACATGATTTCAAATGGTAAAGATCAATCAGGAGGTTGCATGATAGGAGCTGATGTTAAATGTCGAATGATTTTATCAAAAGCATTTTGACATTCTTGAGTCCACTCAAATGCAGTGTCTTTTGTTAAGAAGTTACAAATGGGTTTAAAAATTAAACTAAAGTCCTTTATAAACCTCATATAAAATCCAGCATGTCCCAAAAATGAGCGAATTTCTTTAATGGTTTTTGGAGAGGGTAAATTGGCAATGACATCAACTTTTGCTTTATCAACTTCAATTCCATGAGATGACATGACATGTCCCAAAACAATTCCAGAAGTAATCATGTAATGACATTTTTCCCAATTTAAAATAAGACCTTTTTCCTCGCATCTTTTTAAAACTTTTTCAAATTTTCAAGACAATTATCAGATGTATTTCCAAAGACAGTTAAATCATCCATGAAATTTTCAAACAATTTTCAACCATGTCGCAAAAAATGCTTAGCATACATCTTTGAAATGTTGCTGGGGCATTGCATAATCCAAATGACATCCTTCTAAATGCAAATGTTCCAAAAGGACATGTGAATGTAGTTTTATCTTGATCTTCGAGTGCAATGGGAATTTGATAATAACCTGAATATCCATCAAGAAAACAGTAGTATGGATGACCTGCTACTCTTTCTAAAATTTGATCCAAAAATGGTAATGGAAAATGATCTTTTCTAGTGGCGTCATTTAATTTTCTATAATCAATACACATCCGCCAACTAGGTGGGACTCGACTTGTTAACAATTCACCTTTTTTATTTTTTATCACTGTGATGCCAGATTTTTTTGGAACTACTTGTGTTAGGCTTGCCCACTTACTATCAGAAATAGGGTAGATAATCCCAACATCAAGTAGTTTGAGAACTTCAGTTTTCACAACATCTTTCATGTGTGGATTTGATCTCCTTTGTGGTTGTTGAGATGATTTTGCATTTTCTTCTAAGTAAATTTTGTGAGTGCAAATTAGTGGATTAATGCCCTTGAGATCTTTTAGTGTACAACCAATTGCATTTTTATGTCTTTTAAGCATATCAACTAATTTACCTTCTTGATCACTTTCTAGTTTGGAAGAAATTACCATCGGATATGTTTCATCTTCTCCAAGAAATGCATACTTCAATTCTTCTGGCAAGGGTTTTAACTCCAATATGGGTGGTTCGTCTTTGTTCTCATATTTTGCATCAAATTCTTTCTCTGATCCTGGTAACGAGTGATACCTGATAAAATCATCAAGATCAATTTCAATATTTTCTTTAACACTTTCAATTGAACAAATATCTAATTGATCACGAGTACTCCCTCCTTGAATGTTTTCTTCCACAAGAGTTTCAATAAGATTTTCATCTTCACTTTCATCTCCTTTGTCATGTGGTTGCTTACAAAGATTAAAAACATTGAGCTCCAAGGTCATGTTACCAAATGACAACTCCATTATTCCATTCCTGCAATTTATAAGAGCATTAGAAGTTGCTAAAAATGAACGACCCAGAATTACAGGAATTGCATTACAAGCTTCGGTAGGTTGTGTATCTAAAACTATGAAATCGACAGGATATACAAAGTTATCAACTTGGACCAATACGTCTTCTACCATACCTCTTGCACTTTAACAGATCTATCGGCAAGTAAAAGTGTTACCGAAGTAGATTTTAACTCGCCTAGATTGAGTTCTTGATAAACTGAATATGGAAGTAAATTCACACTAGCTCCAAGATAAAGCAAGGATTTTTTAATCTTTCGTTCTCCAATAATACATGAAATAGTAGGACAACCAGGGTCTTTGTATTTCAAAGTATTATTATTTTGAATGATTGCACTTACTTGTTCGGCTAAAAATGCTTTCTTTTTCACATTCAATTTTCTTTTCATAGTGCACAAGTCTTTCATAAATTTGGCATATGATGGTACCTGTTTTATTGCATCTAATAAAGGAATATTAACTTTTACTTGTTTAAAAATATCATATATATCAGAATTCAAATTTGATTTTTTTGTATTTTTCAATGCATGAGGGAATGGTGGTGACACTGTCTGTTGAACCTCCTCTTCGCAAGTTATGGGTTCCACTTCCTTACCCTTTGGAGTTGATTTATCATCATCTTCACAAGGTTCAAGAATGGATTTTTCCACAACCTTACCACTTCGAAGGGTAATAACAGATTTTACCTGATCCATCGGTTATGTTCCAGAAGTTCCAGTTTGTGAATGATGATCCTTGGGATTAGGCAGAGGTTGTGAAGGAAATTTTCCTTTTTCATGAACATTAAGTGCAGATGCAAATTTAGCAAGAGTATCTTTCAAATCTGTCATGGTTTGAGCAGTTTGAGTATTGATAGACTCTTGCTTTGCAATGGAAGAATTCAATGTATCTTCCAAATTTCTTTTAAGTGGAGGAACATAAGGTACATAATTTTGAAAATTTTGTTGATTTTGGAAATGTGGTTGTGAAAATTGTGCAGCATTATCATTCCTCCAACTACAATTTGGATGATTTCGCCAACCTGGATTGTAATTTTGAGAAAATGGTTCAAAATTTGGCCTTTTGAAATTGTTCAAAACATTGTCTTGTTCATGGAGACATTCTTTAAAAGAGGGCAAAGTGGGACAATCTTTTGTAAAATGATCACTTGTATCACAGATGTGACACACAATTTCTTGAACAGATTTTAATTGACCATTCTTTTTCAATTCAAGTGCCTCAACTTTTCTTACCAAAGAGGTAAATCTAGCTTGAAGATCATGTTCATCTTTGAGAGTGTACATACCTCCACCAAATGTAGGAGATTGAATCTTGTTTGATGGTTAGATTGTACCTATAGTGTCCCAATTTTGAGCATTTTCAGCTAATGAATCGAGATACTCAATTGCCTCGTTTGGATCTTTATCTTCAAATGTTCCATTACACATAAATTCAACCATTTGCCTATCTTTAGGTGTTAAGCCTTCATAAAATTGAGAAACAACTCTCCAAATTTCAAAACCATGATGTGGACAAAGATTAAGAAATTCTTTGTATCTATCCCAACAATGATAAAAAGTTTCTCCTTGTTTTTGAGTGAAAGTGATGATTTGTCCTTTTGAAAGAATTTGTTTTATGAGATGGAAAAAAATTTTTCAAAAATTGTTGTTTCAATTCATCCCAAGTTCGAATGGATCCCGATCTAAGATTTTGTAGCCAAGTTATAGCTTTACTTTTAAAGAAAAAGGAAAAAGCTTAAGTCGAATGGTGTTCATGCTAAAATTTAGATCATTATATGTGTTGCACACTTCTTCAAATTCTCGTAAATGCATGTATGGATTTTCAGAATCTAAGCCATGAAAATTGGGTAAAAGTTGGATAATACCAGGCTTAAAATTGAAATGAGATGCATCAGGGGGAAAAACTAGACATGAAGGTGCACTAGTACGTGTAGGATTCATGTGATCTCTAAGTGTTCTTCGTCTATCATGATCATATTTAGATTGAATTTCAACTTCATTTTCTTGGATGAGTTCTTCCGCCATGTTTTGTAAAAATAAAGGGTTATTTCGAATGAGTCGACCACTAAGTGTACGTGACCAAATGCTCATGCAAATGCAAATGCAAAAGAATAAAAACACACAAAAACAATAAAAATTCAAATAAAGAAAAATAAACTATAAACAAAATTAAATAGACTTGAAATTAAATTATACTTCCCCGGCAACGGCGTCAAAAACTTGTTGCGACTTTGATTGTTGCACTCCCAAGAGCAGGTTGTCCACTAGTATAATTCGGTGAGTCCAAATATCGTATCCACACGGAAGCTAAGGTAATTACAAGTCCACTACAATGTCTTTTTATTTATTTTTTTTTTAGTTGTTTGAATCTTTAATTGGTAATTTTTAATTGTTCAATTTTAATTAAGTAGTTGAGATTAAAGGATCCACTCTTGGTATTCTAATAAAGTTAACAAATAATATTGAAATCCACTTAATAAAATGGTTCCAATATAATAAATAATCATATTTATATTATGTTATATATTATTATCTCATAAGTATATAATATATATCAAAACTTATAAATGTGGTCAAGTATTTATTGTGCTATATATATTTGTAAACACTAAATCAAGGTTCCCACTTTAAATGGTTGGTAAAACCAAACAAACATTTAAATGGTACCAATAAATTAATATTATGATATATTTATATATAGTAAATCAAGGTTCCCACTTTAAATGGTTGGTAAAACCAAACAAACATTTAAATGGTTCCAAGTAATTTAATATTATAATATATTCATATATAATAAATCAAAGCATCCACTTTAAATGGTTGGTAATACCAAACTAACATTTAAATGGTTCCAAGAATTTAGTGTAACATATAGCAACAATAAATCAAAACTCCCATTTATAAGTAGGGTATAAAAATGCTTAAAGAAATAAATATAACATAAACAATAAATAATGATTAAATAATATAAAACATAGATTCTTACCTTTTAGTAACCTTATTATCATGCCAAGAGTTTCACATTTTCATCTCAACTTTAGGAAGTTAGCTATTCATTATTCAAAGTGTAAAACTTTGAATATGAAATTAACATCCTAATTATATTTAAATGAAGAAATAAAGGAAAAATATAGAGAGAAATATTATGAACTCAAAGGTTTGTTCATAGAATGAGGGATATCTCAATACATTACAATGCATCCCTATTTATAGCCAAATTTGGGGAGACAACCACAAATAAAATATTATTTTTTTACACATAAGTCTTCATTGGTGTTTCAAGATATTATATTATATTACACATCACTTTTGAAAATCTTCTTCTCCGAATTTGCTTCTTCACATAAAAAAAAACATGTGGATAATTGAGTTGTCTAGTTGTGGTATTTTTTTCAAACCATTTGACCAAGTAATTTGAGAGATATGGTCAAAATACTAGAGCATGGTAAAACTGCCACTCCTTTGGTAACTTTATTTGTTGCTTAATTTAATCCCAATTGTGAGAGGATTTTTATCTCATGCTTGCCACCAATATTGTAGATATTAAAATCAACTTTCTACAGGTCTTAAGAATCATCTTAATCTCATTTGCAACGCCAAGTTTATTCTTGTTTTATCGAACCTGTAAAAAATAGTAAAAACTTATAATTACACAACAACTTATATTTTATACAATTTATTATAAAACATATAATATTTAAACATTTAATAAAACAAAAACTATGTATTTATATTATAAAACATTTAATTAATGTACAATTTTTATGTTTATCAGTGATCCGGTAAGTCTCGGGCAAGGAGGCTCACGGCTCAGTATGGGGCTGGGCTGGGTGGTCTGGAAAATGCCTTAGGATGGTTCAGTGAGGGATGGGAAGGGCTGGGCTCGGTGGTGGCCTAGGTAGAAACCCCCACGCAAAGAAAGCATAAGTAGCCAAGGGAAGTACGCGTGGCTCTTGTTCTGACGGCAGTGGTCACAGTACTGGTCTAGGGTCTTGGGCTGGGTTCGGTTGGGGTTGAGCTTGGTCCAGGGTCTGTGAGGGCTAGAGGTGATCGATGGTTAAGTGACTAGAGGCGTCCTAGTTCGATCAAGAGTCCTCGGGAAGAAGCTTCATATGCGCAACACTCGTGTCTTGGTTGCAGGGCTCGTGCGCAAGCTAGTGTTAGGTTCTATGAGTCAAGGGTTGTTAGGGGGGTACCTAGATGGGTTGGCTAGGGTCTAGCTCGGCCGTGGCTCAGTGGAATCGAGAGATGGCTCGGTGGTCTTGATAATGGGTCAAAAACGAGAATTAAAGAACAAAGTCTTGAACCATGAGTCCACAGGGGTGGTTCATGTCTCACAAGGGTAGTTTAGGTAATAAAAGTATATGTTTAAAATTTGTGATCAAAATATTAAAGCTTGAATTTATTCGAAAATTTAACGTCTCGCGAATTGTTAATTAAAGAATTTAATGAAATGCCTCGAATTAAACTGAATAAACTTATGAAAAATTAGATTTAAGCTTAAATAATTATTTGGGATAAGCCCATATCATTAAAAGTAAGAAAAAGTTAAAATCGAGAAATTTAAGTCTAGGGTAAAACAGTCATTTTACACTTAGTAATTTCTTAAAATCTAGCGTCCCAAAGGATCATAATGCATGTTAAATGATATTTTATGATTTAAAATAATGATTTTTATGAAAATATGATACTTTATGATTTATGGTAAAGCTATGCAATTTTTACTGTTAAAATGTTATTTTTGGAAAGTTACGATATTTTATGTTTTAAAAAGAAAAAGCAAAAAAAATATTTTGAGGGATGTGAATTGACTGTGAAAAATGATATATGATATGTGGGGCATCTGTTTTAAGAAGTAACGGTGAAATTACAATTTTGTTGAGATGTCGTGAGGGAAAAGGCCCAGAGAGAACCCATTTATGGAAAAAGATCCTAAAGGGAACCCGTCTATTGGAGAAGGCCCCGAGGGAGCCTGACGATCGTAATTTCACGGCGGAGCTTAGTGCCCGCCCCCATGGGCCATGTGGAGCTGAAGACTGATCAGTCGACCTGTAAGGCCCGAGATTTTATCCTGTTAATCTGAAATGATTTGGTGATACTTAACATGATTATAGACAGATCATCCCGAGACCAGATTGGGCAAAGCATAGGAATGACACAATTTTTGGAATGAAAGTTCGGCGCCCGGGCGGTAGTTTTTGACCGCCCGAGCGCCATTGAATAATATGAAGGGGGCCGAACATTCTGCGCCCGGGTGGAAATTCATGACCGCCCGAGCGCCATTGTATAATACATGAGGGCCGAACATTCCGCGCCCGAGCGGAAATTCATGACCGCCCGAGCGCAGACGGAAATGCAAGAAAATGATGACACGTAGCTTAACTGCAACTATGATATATATACAACTTTCATTCTTCAGCATTCAGAAAAAGGAAAAGAGAAGAACGAGAGCTCCGGGGAAAAGTTTTACTTCTTGATACTAGAATTGTGATTTTGTACAATCCGTCCGTCCGACTTTCAATCCGACTTCAGTACTATGTTCCTATCGACGCAGGCTACAACTGGACATAAGTTTTCTTCTGTTTTGATATGTTTTGAAATTATGATACTATCAGAATCGGATATGATTCATATATGGTGTTCTCGACATGTTAGACATTGTATAATCGAAACCGGATTGAAGAACAGATACCGTATAGAATTGTTATGATTTTCAGAGTTGATTCGATTGTGATTAGACCGATTTGATATCAGAATTATGTTGTTATCGATTATGAGATGTTGGGATTGATATCTGATTGATACTGTATTGCTGGGTATATTGATATTATTCAGATTTGGATCAGATGAGTTGTTGATTGTATATACTGATATTGTATTGCCGATATTTCGAGATTGTACAGTTATGCCGTTAAAACATTTGATTGAGTTCTGATTATATCCAGTACTGATTTGATTGAGGAGTATATTGATGTCTATTCGATATTGTCATTGCCAGATTAATATGGACAGATTTGAATTTGAGACTTCGACTTCGTCAGACCGAGAAGAGAAAGATATAAATTAATGTTGATTCGGGATTGCACAACTCGAGTTTGATTTGACTTGAGTTTCCCAAAATCACATACTTTATCTTATTGCATTGATATTTGCAATTGATAAGTTTGATATGTCTAGGCTATGGATGTATATTCTAGTATGTGTTGTGATGAGTCAGTGGCAAGACATGCCAGGGCGGATAGGCCTAGTCTTTGGCAGGATATGCCAAGACACCGGACGTTTGGTCATATTGATAGTGCATAGGAGTGGAGCAACTTCTATAGAGAGATTCAATATGGACAGGACCAAAGTCCGTAATAAGAACGTACCGCCACCACGATCAGGAGAGTAGGTGGGAGATTGTTGCGTTCTTATTCAGATCGGGATCCCTAGATTAGGAATGAGTCGAGTCAGAGTCTCAGAGTCACAGAGCGTGATTTACCGCTTGATATTGATTCATGTTTTCTGATTTTGATACATGTTCAGAGTGTGATTTACAGTTTGATATTGATTCATGTTCCTGACTGTGATACATGTTATAGATATCTGCTTCATACTTTTATATCTGTTTATATGAAATGCATGTATACATGGTTTATACTGGGAATATAATTCTCACCGGAGTTATCCGGCTGTTGTCTTGTTTGTATGTGTGCATGACAACAGGTGGGACAGCACCAGGGTCAAGACGAGGACGAGAGAGGACTAGTTTAGCGTGGAGATTCGGACCTAGAAGTAGATCTGTTTCATCACCTGACATGTAGCGAATGAACAGTAGTTGTTATGATATAATTTTGTACAGGACTTGTACTTAGATCTGGATATTGATCTTGTAAATGAAATAAGATTTATTTCATATGTTTCCGCTTTTGTATTTTAAAAAAAAAAAT
Organism: Primulina tabacum; assembly: GCF_025594145.1. Lineage (NCBI taxonomy): Eukaryota > Viridiplantae > Streptophyta > Magnoliopsida > Lamiales > Gesneriaceae > Primulina > Primulina tabacum. The sequence continues at coordinate 14,975,554 of NC_134556.1, read as the reverse complement.
TTAGACCCTGTTTATTTAATTGTTTTAATTATTCCCAAAGATGATTAAGAACTGAAGTAGCATCCGGGTCCCCACACGACAAGAGGATAAATGATAGTCACTTTCAAGGATCAAACTTCACCCAAAATGATAAAGGATTGAAAGATTTACGATTTTACGATTTTATGTTATAAGATTCCTTTATGCTGAAAATTATTTCAAATTGTTTATTTATGTTCAAAAATTTTTTTAAATAAAAGTATGATTTTATTGCATGTGCTTGTATATGTATTACTTGTTATTCATGTTTAGAACATGCTGAGTAATTAGACTCCCTAGGTTTGAAAGATGCATGATTTGATGATATGAGGAGGCGCTGACGCTTGAGTAGATCGAGTGCGGCATCACACTCCTGAGGGACATTTATTTTCCGCACTAGTTTGTTAGATAAAAGATTTAAAGGATTATGGTTAATGAGTTTATTAGGGATTTTATGCTTTATTTTATTGTTAGTTGATCTTTTTAAGGGTCGACGTATGAATTTTGGTTAGTTGATGATTTAGGGATTTTTATGCACTTGAAATTTAAAATATTAACTTATTTTGGTCAATCAAAAAATGTTAATTTAGTTTGAATGGTATTTTCGAAGTTTATGTTTTGAAAAAAAAAAACTGTGTAGTAGAATTTTAAAGCAAAGAGCAGTGGACGTTCCATATTCACCTCAAAGTTATGAAACTTAGGAACAAGTATTCACAATTGAGCAATAGACGAACCTTCAAAGAACTGGTCCTTGACAATCCGTATGAGATCAACAAACAAAAGCCACAAGAATAAATCCTTGAGAAGTTTGATTTTAAGAACAAAGCAAGGCTTTGAATGTTTGAGAGAAAAACTGTGAGAACCCGAATTTAATTATTCAGTATTTGGCAAGAATTAGAAATAATTATTTTAAAGTGCTAAATTAAAATAAGTAAGCCAAATAATTATACTTGTCTATTAAACATATGTATTAGAAAAATATTGGGATTATAGACGATATTAAAATACATATCGATGTTTAATAGCACACGGGAGTTGTAAATATTTGGACCGGGTCACATTCTAGCTTTTGGGCTAATTAGATATATGTATATATGTGCATATGTGTTATAGGAAACCTATTTCCCCAAGCCCAATCCATTTCATCTCAACCTTCTCGTTTCTTCTCGTTTTTTCCCTTTGCATCTATTTTGTTCTCTTTCGTGCTTAGCTTTCAACCCGCTGCTCATCTCTTCGCCTCCAGTAATCGCAATGTCTTCTTCCATGAAGATAGTTCAGCAGCTCAAAAGTTGGTTTTAAGCAAGAGCAAGTAAGCAACAAGCTCCCTAATGAGCCCTTGCTGTTATGTTTTCTTTTCCAGCCTTCATTCTTGCGTAATTTGTGTACTTTAAGGCTTGAAGATATCATTTACAACTCTATTTCACAGTTCAAGGGAAGCTTTTGAAGGTAATCCCTAAGCCTAGTTTTTTAAATTTTGTTCATGGTATTAGAAGTTGGTTTCTGTTTTCGAGTTGCAGGTTTTGGCTTCTGATTTTCGGGTTTTTGTGTGGTTCACACTAAGAATCTTGACTTGTGGTCCAAATAGAACTTATAATTCTCTGTGTAAGCTTTTTGTAGGCACTGACAAAATGGAATTCCAATTAAAAATGGATTTGATAGGATTTTTCTATCAAAAGGTGTCAAAAGGGAATTTTGTGTGGGAGCTGCGTAGATTAGATACTGTATTTCGAGTTTATGACATTTATGCGCTCAAATTCTGAACTTGTGATTCAAATACGAGTTGTAGAGCTATGTATTGTATTCGTATTGATACAAGAATCGTTAAATTCGATTAAGAATTGAAATAGTTATGCTCATTTTGCCGAAACTGCTCAGTACAGACTGCTGTCCGCGAATTGTGTTGGTAGTAGCGACTTCTTGATAATTATGCGATTTATCTATTAGGATTCTGGAAATGGTTTCTCCTAGGAAAACGTAATATTTGATTTTCTTTCATCTCCAATTGACGGATATCGATTTGAGTCAATGATGAGTTAGATATGAATTTTATACTCATAAGTGTCAAACTTGGATCTGTCACAGAACTGATTTCTCATGGTTTCTAGTTTTGGGCATTTTTCAGTGTCGAGATGATTGAATTTCTTTCTGATGTCTTCTGATGAAATATGGGATTTTGAGTTAGGATTCCAGCCATGTATGATAAGTGTGTTTTGGTAAAGTTTTGGTTGAGTTATGACCTTAAAACCGAGTTTAGGTCCAAGCTGGAATTAGTAAATTGTTTTTGTCTAAGAGTCGAATCTTTATTTTATGGAAATACATTATTTGCCACAGGTTTTAATAGCCAGGAAGCTCTAAGGAGTTCGTAAACTATTGTGGTAATTGAATTTGAAGGTTAAGGTACGGATTGATCGATTTTTTACAGCGTCTGTAACGACGTGTAATTTAATTAATGTGATTTTTTGAGAATTATGTGTTTATGTGCTCTTTGTTATATTTGGGTGTATTTTAAGATTATTCATCATTTCTTAAAATAAATGGGTTTTTTTTAAATATATTGGAATAATCTTTGGATTTATATGCATTGTTGAGCATGCATTCATATCGAGCCATGACTCTGTTGCTTCCGAGATTTCTGTTTACTCTTGGAAGAGTTATTTAGACATCAGAGCCGAGGGCGTTTAAGCGTCACACCTCTGATGACTAGCGGAAGGGCCGAGCAGTTCTGCAGACTGACACTCCTGACGCATATGTGCAGGGCCGAGGGCGTATTTGACACGTTACACCCCTGGCACATGTGGCCACATTTGTTACTATTGCTTCTTTGGATCCAGTTTAATACCCGAGATTATTGGTACCCTACATGCACTGCATTGCATTGATTTCATTACATGTCATTTATTTATGCTGTAATTTATTTGATCTTCGTACTGCGGTTTGACCCCTGTCCCTCGGGGCTGCTGTGGTTTGTTTTGTGATTCCATAGCAGGTTATAGAGGTGGTTCTGATGCAGCTAGCAGAGCGTCTGCCAGTGGAGTCCAGTGAGTCGGTTTGAGTTGGGAGTCCCCAGATATTTATACTATATATTTAGTCATTTTCCGAGGATATGTCTCGTGTATTTATATGGTTGTATTATTGAGTGTTGGATCCTATTTTGTGTGATCGGACCTGGCTAGCTCTGTGTGCGATTGGTATTCTGTTTGTTTTAACAGACTCTATTTTTTAGTATAAATGTTTTGTTGTGTTGTTTTAAAATTTTTGGTATGTTCTATTTACGGGGAGGTCATGTCAAAATTTCTGTAGGCCCAAAATGGAAAATTTTTACTCTTTTTTGCTGTTTACGCTAATAAATCTTGGTTGTTTGATAATTAAAAATTAATCAGGAGCACGGGACCTCACAAAAACCTCTAAACTTTTGAATAAACTCAATAATATAATGTTTACGATGATAAATTTTCGTGTATATATTGTTAACAAATCAAAGAGATATAAAAAATAAGTTACCAACTAATCTAGGACTCAAAACTAGGTAACTAGGTATTTTCCACGCAGGCGCCGCGCTCGGGCGGTAGGATTCTGTTGCTCGGGCGCCAGGTCTTCTGAAAATTTCGCACTCGGGCGGTAAAGTTTGGCTGCTCGAGCGTGGGTCGTTCTGGAATCATCTCCTTGACAGTGATATTGACGCTCGGGCGGTAGGATTTGACCGCTCGGGCACTAAAGCTTCTGTATTCCTCTTAGTTTAACACTTGCACAATGATCTTATGGCCCCCAAGCTCATTTCCATGCTTTACAAACCCTTCGAGGCTTGGAATCTTGCTTGCAAGCTCTTCTCAATTGCTCATGAATCCACGCAATGCTTCTTTGAACCTCCTTCCAATCCTTTGAACGCCATGCCCGGTCACATTCATATCTTACTCCACTTCTTCAAAAAGATTTGTCCTCAAATCTTATCTACCTACACAAAAACGAAGTAAGTTAGTAATAACATGGATTATGTTATCAACATGCTTACCTTTAAACTCAAGTTTGTAGATGCCATCGCCCACATGCTCCATCAACGTTTTGAACCCTAACTCCATGGTTGCCTTCATTATCAACTCATCAACCTCAACATACACCAAGTAACAATTGACAAAAAATGATAAAAATTAAGTTCATCCCCTTCTTAGACCTAGTTAGCAGCATAACAAAATCCATACAAATATACGACCATAGTTCACTAGGAATAAGATATAACTGATGCATGAAATAGGAATACAGTCGACATGTCATTATCCCATGTGGAATGCATGTATCACAATCAAACTCAACATGTCGTCACATATGCAACCAACACATATAATCATGCATTATGTCAATTACCAAGCTTCTACAATACGCCTCAATAGCGAGTAACTCATAAAATGGATATAACATGAACAATTTATTCTCCTTAAAAATATATTCCTCATGAACATATAAATTCTTATATTCATTCATTCTCTTTCCAAATGCACCATCACCCAAATATAGGCCATGCAAATAAAGTACACTAAATATACTCTCCATGCAATTATTTAAAACCTCACAAAGGTTTGATTCTAGTGCATATAAATCATTGTCATGACAATGTCTCATCAATTTGATAATTTTTAAACACTCAAAATCAATAACATTTGAATATGATTCATACAATATATCATCATTCTCAATGCTATAACACTTAGGCAAAAAGGTTAAATCAGAGTCAAACCTCCTAAATATCACATGTTCAACCAATTCTCCAACCCCTTGAAAACAAAACAACAATGACTTAAGGTAATGATGAAAGTCATACCTCATGGCTGTTGCGTTGGCAACTAACCTTACCTCTCCTTGATTACTTCCAATGTCATGTTATCAACACATGGCCTTCCTTCGCCACCAGTTCTTACTTGTCTTCTTATCATGACATCTCCATAATCCTGTAAAGGAGAAATAACAATGCTCGAGAGTGAACCGGACGATATCATCACCATATGAATAAACCACTCTTTACAAAGGTACATGAAAGGGTTTATACAAAATTAAATACCTCTTAACCTTACTCTTTGGGCCTTCAAATTATTTTTCCTTTTCTTTTCTTTGGCCTCTTTTTCTTTTTCTTTTTCTTTCATCTCATTTTTTTCATCTTTTTTTCTTTTCATGGCCATCTCACTATTTTTTTCTCTCTTTCTTTCACCATATCACATCTCTTTTCGCTCAATTTTTGAATAAATTTCAATTGATCCTCAAAAAAATTTGGATTCAATTGAACAAATGAAATATTTTGTTCCTCAACAAATTTATGCACACTAATTTCTCCTTGCCTATTCTCCTCCTCCATAGTAGACAAAATTAGGCACCTCTTTCCCACCTAATGATTCGTTCTCCACTTTATATCGTTCAACAACATTCAACTCAACAACTAGCGGAATACCATCATCTTCAACTCTATTAACCACAACCTCAAATTCAGGTTCCACTACAATCTCAACTTCATGTTCAAGTCCAACAACAACCTCAACCTCCACTTGAGATTCAAGCTCAACCGCAACATCAACCTCCATTTGAGATTTAAGCTCAAATGGCGATTTTATAACTGTCATCTCCTCATGTGTACATTGGCTAATACTATGGCCAACTTCTAGACACCAACAACATTTAATATCAACAGTATGAGGACTAGAAGTGTTAGATGTACCTCGATGTTCATGCCTTGTAGCTTCATGCCTCGACTCTACCATTGGTCTAGCAATGATTTCCTCTTCCAATCTCGTTCGCAAGTGGATGTCAAAGGATTCTCATACAAGCCATGCTCATCTCTCCTTCCACATCTCCTATTGTCGTGATTTGGAACAAATTTCTTACTCATCACCCTTTTCATCTCATCCCACGTAACTATGGAGTCATGCCCACATCGTCCCCTACCCAATACTAACTCATCCCACCAAGAAGTAGCATAGTCGGTAAACTCACTACAAGCTCGTCTTATCTTCATTGCCTCGGTATAATCCTCCTGGCCCTCAAATATACACTCCATCATTTCCTCACACTCAAGGTACGTCGATACTGAAAGATGTAACAGTCATCTTAGTATCACTTCTCTTATTCTCTTTCCAGCTTTTATACCCAATATTCTCCTCATATCGCCTATCATCATCATGATTCACATGCCACGCCCTATTTAGATCAATTCCTCTACCTTGCATATTCTCACTAACTCGTCTATCATACGTCCCTTCTTCCTCGCACAACCTATACCTCTCACGTAGAGGCTTAAACTCCTTCTTCCACATTCTATCGAACTCCCCTAACATCGTTTGAAATCGACGATCGCTAGACATTAAAAGAAAAGGTTAGTAGAAAACAATGAAGTATAAAGTTTCCTCACCACAAATCCTCATGGTCACTCCCAAAAAAATTGCACTCATCTCTCTATTTTTTTTTCTCACTTCAAATACTGACATGTCACTCAAAAGGAATTCACTCGCACTCAAGTATTTTCACTCGATTTCGAGAGTTCTCTCAAAGGTTCTCAAGCTTCGCATTTGGATATATATCAAACAATCAAGTTCAGCTTGTGAACAATTGTGATCGACTCACTTGGACTGCGTAGACAATAAATTTGAAATTTTTTTTTACTCTGAGAGACTATTGAATATGACTCACTATAGGGAACAATATTCAATGCTAAATAATAGCACAATATTTTTTTTTTGATTGTGAGAGACTTGAATATGACTCCCACAAAAGAATAGAACATAATACCAAAACCAATTTTTGGTAAATTTTCGATTTTGTTTTTGGGATTGCACAAGGGTGGCTGTGCAAACTCGAAAAAAAAGACAAATAATGACTCACAAAATTTACAGAATTACTGACTCAAGAATGACAGGATAAAACAGATCTGATAAACGAAGGATAAACACAGATCTGATAATAAAAATATAAACTTACTTGAATCAAAGAAACCAAAAGCTCTGATGCCAAATGATGCGAATCCTCAAACATAAGAGAGGCAAAGACGATTAATTGGAATTGTGTCCTCAATTCAATAACGAACAAGGATCGTTGTTGTCCCGATCTTTTGAATCAAGTATGATTTTTGTGAAATTCACCTCTAAGTTATGAAACTTAACAACAAATATTCACGATTGAACCAATAGAGAAACAGACGAACCTTCAAAGAACTGGTCCTTAACAATCCGTATGAGATCAACCGACAAACGCCACAAGAATAAATCCTTGATAAGTTTGTTTTAAATAACAAAGCAAGGCCTTGAATTTTTTAGAGAAAAACCTCTAAACTATTGAATAACTCAATAATCTAATGTTTACAATGATAAATTTTTGTGTATATATTGTTAACAAATCAAATAGATATCGAAAATAAGTTACAAACTAATCTAGGACTCTAAACTAGATAACTAGGTATTTTCCATGCAGGCGGCATGCTCGGGCGGTAGGATTCTTCCGCTCGGGCGCCAGGTGTTCTGGACATTTCGTGCTCGAGAGGTAAAGTTTGGTCCGTTCGGGCGCGGGTAGTTCATGGAATCATCTCTTGGACAGTGATATTGGCGCTCGGGTGGTAGTACTTGACCGCTCGGGCGCGGAAGCTTCTGTCTTCCTATTCGTTTAACACTTTCACAACGATCTTATGGCCCCCAAGATCATTTCCATGCTTTACGAACCATTCGAGGCTTGGAATCTTGCTCGCACGCTCTTCTCGATTGCTCATAAATCCACACAATGCTTCCTTGAACCTCCTTCCAATCCTTTGAACACCATGCCCGTTCAGATTCATATCAGTTGTTTTTTTGTTAAAGACAACGGTTTTGCAACGGATAAAAAGATAACGATAAAAACAGTTATCTTTGACATAAAAGACAATGATTTTTATCAGTTGTCTTTGAGCTGACTTTTAACAACAGTGCTTATGAAAATACTTTTTTTTCCACATAGACAACAGATCCGTTGTCTTTTGATGTTTTTGTTTTCGATCATATAAACGCAAAGGCACAAACTATACCTCATTTTTCTCATCTTTCACATCAATATATGCTGGTTTGTATGTTTTTCATGCGGAACCATTGATCTAGCACATTGTGTAAAGTTTTATACAGTTTTTGACATGAAATATGTGTTTTTCTTGCATGTATTTCACGCTTTTGTGTACTGATGGTAAGGGGCTTCTTGGACCTTCATGTGAGGACTCATTTACAACAGGTTTTCATTGTGTCAAGTGGAGAATTCAGTTCACGCCAGGGCTAGAGGAAGGGGCCGATTGTTTGGGTCACATGTTGCACATATCAGCTAGATCTGGCAGAGTGGGGGAGAGCAATCGTGTGTGGCTCATTCAATGTTCTGGTTTGGGTCATGAGGGGTCCATGTTAGGACTGGGGATGGTCCTTGGTCGGCTGGCAGGGAGGCTAAGAGCGTATCGAAACTTGATGGCAGGTTAGGACGTGTTAAGGCTAGATCGCCCACTCCTTTAGAAACCGAGGGATTCAGATGCATGGAAATGTTGCCTGTGGATAGGTCGATCTAAGAGGGTCCAGTCAGGACCTAGGGGGTCTAGTCCGAGGCTGGTCCAAGCCGGTCAGGTGCAAGGTTGACCATTTAGCTTGTTAGTGTGACTACGGTTCGGTCCTCTAGGGTGCAAGAATTTTCCAGCAGCTGTAGGGTCTTTTCTAGGGGTCCTAGATGGTCGGAAATTAGTGGTTTATGGCTGGTCATGTAGGTTCAAGTCATGGTTTAATTTGGGAAAAATTTTGTTAGGTTTCGGGTTAAAACCGAGACCCCAGTCCAAGTGTTAAAATGGAATCGTATAAGTTACGGAACGGGCTCGAGGTTACTTCTAGGAAATGCTTATAAACATGTTTTGAGGTTTTTTAAGGAGTTTGGTTGGATTCTGGTCGAAATTTTAGGTCCCGGGTTAAAATGGTCAATTATGGTTTCCATGGCCAAAATGGCCATTTTGCATCCGATTCGAGTTTTTAGTCCTGGCAGCGCCCTAAACACGATTTTACATGTTTTAAATGTTTATGTTATAATGAATATGACTTTTTATGAAATTATGAAAAATATGTTGCTTGCTTGATTTTAAAGAAAATTACGTATATGCATGATTTTACAAGTGATGAATATAATGACACGTTTTGAAGGAATGTAGTTGGTTGTGACCAATATGTAAATGTATACGATGAGCTATAGGGCCAAGGCTCAGGGGATGGGTAATACTATCGCTGATGTCGCCGCCGTCGGGACACCACAATTATACGTAGATAGATCCATCGAATAGAGCTGATACGATAAAGCTGATACGAAAGTCACAACTAATGAACGAAATTCAATTAAATAAAATTTATTCATATATGATGATTATGATGAGACATGTTTTGACACGTTATGCTTTTATACATATGTTATGTTTACATTTTAAAGATCATGAAATGTATTTTTATTAATGTACTTTTCATTGTTGCATGTTATGTATATGTACTTTCTATAACGGTTCAAGTGTGTTGAGTCTTTAGACTCAGTAAGTGTGAATGATGAGGTGAGCATGATGATGTGGAGACTATAGGCGCTAGAGACTGAGTAGGCGGAGCTGGGTGGTACACTGGCTAACCCGAGGACCTTGCGTTTTTCCGCATAATATGTTCATAAGACATGGGTTTGAGAAACATGGTTAAATGTTTTGAATCTTGGTTTACATTGATGATTCATCGAATTGTTGTTATATGTTCGAATTTCTCATTTAAATCAATAGACTAGGAGATTGATTTCTTTTTAAAGATTTAACTAATTGTAGTTATTTTTATTCAGAAGTTTGATTAACTTTTAAAAGCATGTTTATCTTATTTAAATGTTTTTGAGCGTGTGTATTTTTCGCCTTAGCTTAGCTTTAAAAAAAATTTCAATAGAATTTTAATTTTTTCAGTAGAATTTTAAAGTGAGCAGACATTACAGTTGGTATCAGAGCAAAGGTCCTGTATGGGGTTGTGTCATCGCCAGCTTCAGTTGCTCAGTCTTCAAGCATCAAGTCTGTAAGTTTTCATGTTTTAAATGTTTTGAAATTTTTATGTCATTACCTGGATGTTTACATGGTACACGTTTTACAATACATATTTAGCTGTCTATTTGCATGTTGCGACATGGAATACGAAATTTTATGATTTTCATGCATGCTGGCTTTGTGGTGGAATTGAACATGATTAAGAATTTGGCTAATGGAAATTGGGAAAGGTTGAAAATGATTAGACTAAATTGATTTTTGGGTATTAGTACTGATGTTCTACTTTTTGGGTCATAAGTTAGTAATGAAGATTATGAATGATTTTGGGACATGTAGATTTTCTAAGAAAATACCGATATTTTTTGTTACTAGTAGAGTTAATTTTTGAGAATTACATATAAGGAATAATTATTCGAAGAATGCATCGGTTTTTAGAAGTATAAAATGTATAATTTGGGATTATAGGTTTTGATGAAAATGTAAGATTGGTTATGAGAATTGATTTTGGTTTTAATAGGCTTAAATTATTGAACTTTATGTTTGAAATGTATGAAGTGGAATTAGAAACGCCAAGAACTTATGAGTTAATTGTGGAATTTTTGAAATTTAGGATCAATTGGATAATTTTCGAGAAAATTAGAAATTTACTTTGTAATTGTTAAGAAATTTGGAGACCAGTTTAACAATAAGTGAGAATTGAATTGCCTAAATGATAAGGAAATTTTGATGATTTAGGCTTCAAAGGATATTTAGAACATTGAAATATCTTGGTTATAATGTTATACGGAATATTAATCGAGAGTATTATAGGATGAATCAATATTGAGCTTGAAAATCTAAGCGTTAGTGGAATAATGTTGTCGCAAATTAAGAATTTAGAGTGATAACTTTTTAAGATAAAGTTGATCAATTAGTCAAGTTATAAGAGTAGACATTTAGTTAACCTATTTTTTTTGGGAACTTAAGTTTGATGTATCATAAGTTTTAGTCACGATCTTAAAGAGTTAAAATTATACCTTTGTTAGGGTTAAATTCTTTTTAGAAGGTGGGGTATGATGAATGGTTAGGTTACTTGGTAAACATATGTAATAAAAGAGGTAGACACCTTGTCTTGACGAACATTTGGAAAGTCATTAAGAAATTTGAGAATAAGTAAATATGTGTATTGGAATTATGTAATTTAATACTATTAGGGTTGTACAAGCTTGAATTTCAAGTTTATGAGATAAGTGTTCATACAAAAATTTTGGACGAAATAAAAACTAAAAGGAATTTGTTGTGTTCAACGTAGGTTACCAATGAATGAATTATTAAAAATTTTATCGAGTAAGAAATCCAAAATCTTGATAAGGGGATTCTAGAATTCTACGAATTTTAAGTGAAGTTGAATTATTAGAGTTAGTCTAATGCTAACATGGGATAACTTATTAAGTTTTATACGCTAGTATGTATTAAGCATTGAGGATACGTAAGAATGCAACATTCATTTCAATGAGTAAAGTCCAAGGTCTTAGGCCTCAAATATATTGTAATTGGGTAAGAAATAGTTTAAGCTTGATGCTAGAAGGGTTTTATTATTTAGGTAAAAGATTGATATTGTATATTTTGGATTTTATGTATTAACGTTACCTGAAATTTAAGATTTGCAACAATTTTATATTTGGGATATACCTATAAATAGTTAAGTTACGTTAGTTGTTGTCGTAAGATAAAGATTCGATTCAAAGATCATAGGCTAATATTATTATGGAGTTGAGATAAGGTTTAACTTTTAAATATATTTGTTGAAATATTTCAGGTTCGCAATCTTGATTTTGATGATAACAAAACTTGTTATTTTGTTTCTAATGATTTACCTAAGTACGCAGGAAGCTCGAACTGATTAGGCGTCGAACTGATCAGTTATCGAGCCAAAAAATTGAAGCCATCGAGACGCAAACTGAAAACGCCAACTGATCTCCCAAACTGAATCAGTTCAACTGATTGTCCAGCAGATAGGCAGTTTAGAAGAAGACTTTCAGAAGCACGACCAGCTGATGAAGAGTTCAACTGATGAAGAGTTTAGCTGACTAGTTCAATTGAAGCAAATAAATGAGTTCAGCTGATGAGCCAACGGATTTCATCGAACCAGTTCAAGATCAGTTCAACTTACCAGTTCAGAACATCAATTAGGAATCAATCAGTTTGCAGAACACGACAAGCTTATTCAATGGAATCCAGCTGTGTGCACTAAGGAAAAGTTATTGTACGATCAAAGGTACAATAATGGATGTTGCAGCAAAGCTTAAAGACAAAATGTTCCATCAAAGATGTCGAAAAATTGAGACACGAATCACAAGGAACACATCAAGCTGCAACGGATACAATTATTGAGTCTCACTGTACGATCAGTTTCCCGCCTATAAATATAAGATCAGTGAATACCAATAAATTAAATGTGTGGAAAAACAGAGGAAAAGGGCACTGCTTATTGCATATCAGCTTTGAAGAAGCAATCAGCCTAGAGGGAACACTTCATCGTGTTATCAGCTTAGATTAGAAGCACAATTCCCTCAGTGTGTGAGAACACTTTCGTGTTGTACTCAGAGATCAGTTTTCTCACACACACACACCACCACTAAAATATAGTCTTGCATAGTGAAAATAAATTTTTGTATGTAATCTTTGACACACAGACATTAAACAAGTGTTGTCTGGAAGGTGATGCCTTCAGTCTAGACTAAGAGTTCAGTTAGGAAGTGGGTAAGTCCTAAGCTGGTGGGTTTGTACAATGTGTTGTATAAATCAAAGTCTTCTAGTGGATTCTACCCGAGGTGGTAGAAGGGGTGACGTTTGAGCAGTTGAATTCTCCGAATATCCGTAAACATATCTTGTGTATTTAATTGTTTAGCTATTGTTTTCAACTGATTTGATCAGTTAGAGTATCCATCAGTTCAGTTTTCATCAGAACTGAACTGATATATGCCACAACTGATTCCATTTATTTTGAGTTATTCAGTTATACATGATATAAAATATATCAGTGTTTCTTAACGAATGATTATTTCGAGAGTTTTTCGCTTGATTTATTATCAAAATCGATTTAATTCATCGGTGTAAACATTCTTAGAACACGAGCTATTGTAGCTCATTGAGAATATTGTGTTTGAAGCACCTTAAGATGCCCAGCACACAATCCATCAGTATTACCGAGGATAGAAGTCGATTAATAACTTTTAATGCTAAGATCTTTTAAGGCGAACTGCATAAATGCTAATATTTGGATTTAAATCCTTAGCATACCTTGAGTTCAATAAATTTAAGAAAGGATGTTGTTGAGATTTTTGTAATGAAAGATAATAGGTCGATAAACATCTTGGGTATAGTATAAGGAAAGTAAGATTCGCTAAGTTTGGACTGCCATTACTAATATTGGGAATTGTGAGAAAAGTCAAAATTCTAGGTCATAGTAAAATAAAACTAAGTCACCATAGGTCGTTTTAAGTTGAGTTTCGCAAAGGAGGATTTTGAAGACAATTTAATTAGGATTGAGACATAAGGTGTAATGCCCGAGATTTTGATTATATTAATTTGAGATGATTGATTTTGAATTGATATGATTATAGACGGATCATTCCGAGACCAGATTGGGCAAAGCATATGAATTATGCAATTTTTTGGACAGAACTGTTGGCGCCCGAGCAGTAGTTGTTGACCGCCCGAGCGCCAGCGTTCATCAAATATATGTTTCGGGCAGAAGGTGCGGCGCCCGAGCGGTAGTCTAGTGACCGCCCGAGCGCCAATGTGCCATAAGAAAAGTGCTTGGACAGAACATGCCGCGCCCGAGCAGTAACTTGCAACCGCCCGAGCACAAACCGAGATTCAAGAAAAATAGACACGTATCTTACACATGCAAGTTGGATATATATATGTATATAACAAGTTCATCCCTCAGAATTCAGAAAGAAGTAATCGAGTAATCTTTCAGAAAATCCTTACGCCTTTATATTTCGATCCGTCCGTTAGATTTTGAATCCGACATCAGTACCGGGTTGCTATCGACGAGAGCTTCAACTGGACATAAGTTTTGTTACGTTTTGTTATCATTTAAAATTATGATACTGCCAGAATCGGATATGACTCATATATGGTGTTTCTGATATATTAGACATCGTATAATCGAAACCGGATTGAAGAACGGATACCGTATCGAATTGTTATGATTTCTGAGTTGATTTGATTGAGATTTGATATCAGATTTGTGTTGTATCGATTATGAGTTGTTGGAATTGATATCTATTGATTTGTATTGCTGCGTATATTGAGATTGTACAGTTATGCTATTGAAACATGATTTGATTAAGTTCTGATTATATCCAGTATTGATTGACTGGGGTATTGATATTGTACTCCTCGTTATTGTCATTGCCAGATTGAGTATTGACAGATTTGAGTCCAAGACTTCGACAGAATCATATTGACAGAAAGAAAGGTATAAACCAATGTTGATCCGGGATTGCACAACTCGAGTTAGATTCAACTTGAGTTTCCCAAAATCACATACTAAATGATTATTGCATTGATATTTGCAATTCTTGATATTGATATGCTTATTCTATTGATTTATAGCAAAGCATGAGTTAGAGTCTTGGGCAGATATGCCTAGTCTTTGGCAGAACCGCCAAGTCACTGGACTTTTGGGTATATATCGATGTGCTTAGGAGTAGATCGACTTCTATTGCAGATATTCGATATAGATAGCCAAAGTCTGGGAATAAGAACGTACCACCATCTGGCTGGGGAAAGTAGGTGGGAGAACGTTGCGTTCTTATTCAACCGAGATCCCTAGATTAGAGATGGGTCGAGTCTGACATGACGAGTCCAGAGTTTTATTTATAGCTTTATATCGATACGTGTCTTTCAGATTTGATACATATTATTGATATGTGTTCAATGTTTTTATATATGTTTTTATATGACCGCATGTTACATTGTTTATACTGGGATGTATTTCTCACCGGAGTTATCCGGCTGTTGTCTTGTTTGTATGTGGTACATGGCAACAGGTGGGACAGGATCAGGGTCACGAAAAGAATGAGAGATTCAAGATTAGCATGGAGATCCGGACTTAGAGTAGATTGATTTTCAGTACTTGATTTAGTGGCTGAACCTTGAACTCTAGTTGCGATAAACATATGTTGTACATGATTTGTACTTTATGTTGATATTTATATCAGATTGATTACTTTACGTTTCCGCATTTGTATTTTAAAAAAAAAATTTAGACCCAGATTAATTAAATGATCCTAATAATGATTAAGAAGATGGATTAGGTTCAAGTCCCCACATAAGGACTGCTTAACAGTTATTTTATCAGAGTAGCGCAGCGGAAGCGTGAATTATTGGGATACTAGAATTAAGAGTCTAAATTTTTTATTATCGAGGATAAGCCTATTTCGGGGACGAAATTAAATTTAAGATGATAGATTGTAACGTCCCGAAAATTTGAAGGCCCACGTGAACCACATGCGTGCAAATTACCAAATTCCTTATGTATTTTATTAAATTCTTTTAATGCATTAAATGCATGTTTGTTTCATTAATTTGTGTTTTAATTCATAGTTTATTAAAGCTTCATGCATAAGAGATTTTAGTAGTTTTTTCGTTCGAACGAGGAACGGCGACCGGGGATAATTAAAGAAAAATATTTTTATTAAATAATTAAAACTAATTATTTAATATATGCTGTATTTATAAGTGATTTTTGAAAATGGGCATTGGTTGGGTATTTTTACCCGCAGGGTCATATTTTTAACCGATACGCAAAATTTAGCGAGTCGGGGGACTTTTTGAAGGCTCGGGTAATATCTTCAAAATCGTATCTAAACAAAATATTTTTTGGGAGTGTTATTGGGCTTGATGAGATTATTTTATTTCTTAGTGGGCCTAAAATCCTTTTAACCTCTTAATTTTAATTAAGGGCCCATTATACACTAATTATTAAATTAAACCCACTATCCAAAAACCCTAATCTCCTACCCTAATGTTGGCCGCCCCTCCTCTCCGTTTTATAGCAGAAAGTTTCAAAAATCCAGCAGCTCCCCCCTTAGGTTTTCTCAAGCTTTTTCCAAAAAAATCGTTCCCCACCTCTCCGGTGCACGTTTGACATAAAAGACAATGATTTTTATCAGTTGTCTTTGAGCTCACTTTTAACAACAGTGCTTATGAAAATACTTTTTTTTCCACATAGACAACAGATCCGTTGTCTTTTGATGTTTTTGTTTTCGAGCATATAAACGCAAAGGCACACCCTATACCTCGTTTTTCTCATCATTCACATCAATATATGCTGGTTTGCATGTTTTTCATGAGGAACCATCGATCTTGCACGTTGTATAAAGTTTTATACGATTTTTGACATGAAATATGTGTTTTCCTTGCATGTAACTCACACTTTTGTGTATTGCTGGTTAGGGGCTGCTTGGACCGTCGTGTGAGGACTCATTTATAGCAGGTTTTCATCGTGTCAAGTGGAGAATTCAGTTCGGTCCATGGCTAGAGGAAGGGGCCGATCGTTTGGGTCACATGTTGCACATATCGGCTAGATCGGGTAGAGGGGGGAGAGCAGCCGTGTGTGGCTTGTTCTATGTGCTGGTTTGGGTCATGAGGAGTCCATGTCAGAGCTGGGGATGGTCCTTGGTCGGCTGGTAGGGAGGCTAAGCGTGGATGGAAACTTGATGGCAGGTTAGGATGAGTTAAGGCTAGATAGCGCACTCCTTGAGGAACCTGAGAGATTAACACGCATGAGTTTGTTTCCTAGGGCTAGGTCGGTCTAGAAGGGTCCATTCAGGTCCTAGGGGGTCTAGTCGGAGGCTGGCCCAAGCCGGTCTGGTGCATGGTTGAGCATTTAGCTTGTTAGTGTGACAAGGGTTCGGTCCTCTGGGGTGCATGAATTTTCCAGCAATTGTAGGGTCTTTTCCAGGGGTCCTAGGTGGTAAAAAAATTAGTGGTTTAAGGGCTGGTCATATAAGTTTGAGACATGGTTTAAGTTGGGAAAATTTTGGTTAGGTTTCGGGTTGATTCAAGTTAAAACTGGGACCTCGGTTCAAGTTTTAAAATAGATCGTATAAATTACGGAACGGGCTCGAGGTTACATCTAGGAAATGCTTATAAATATGTTTTGATGTGTTTTAAGGAGTTTAGTTGGCTTCGGGTCGAAATTTTTAGGTCCCGAGGTAAAATTGTCAATTAGGGTTTCTAGGGGAAAAATTGTCATTTTACATCCGAGTCGAGTTTTTAGTACTGGCAGTGCCCTAAACAACACGATTTGACATGTTTAAATGTTTATGTTATCATGAATATGATTTTTTATGAAATGAAGAAAATTGTGTTGCATGCTTGATTTAAAGAAAATTACGTATATGCATGATTTTGATAAGTAATGTATATCATGTATGTTTTGAAGGAAGGGAGTTGGTTGTGACTAATATGTATATGTATACGATGAGCTGTAAGGCCAAGGCTCAGTGGATGGGTAATGCTGTCGCTGATGTCCCCACCGCCGTGTACCACAGTTATACATAGATGGATCCATCGAATAGAGCTTATACAATAGAGCTGATACGAAAGTCACAACTAATGAACGGAATTCAATTAAATAAAATGTATACGTATATGATGATTATGATGAGACATGTTTTGACACGTTATGCCTTTATACGATATGTTTACGTTTACGCTTTAAAGATCAATAAATGTATTTTTATTACGGTATTTTTCATTGTTGCATGTTATATATATGTACTTGCTATAACAGTTCAGGGTTGTAGAGTATTTAGACTCACTAGGTGTGAATGATGCAGGTTAACATGATGATGTGGAGACTGGAGGCGCTGGAGATTGAGTAGGTGGAGCTGGGTGGTGCACTGGCTAACCCGAGGACCTTGCGTTTTTTCGCATAATTTGTTTATGGGTTTAAGCAACATGGTTAAATGTTTTGAATCTTGGTTTACGTTACTGATTCATCGGACTGTTGTTATCTGTTCGAGTTTCTCTTTCAAATCAATAGACTAGGAGATTGATTTCTTTTTAAAGATTTAATTAATTGTTGTTATTTTTATTCAGAAGTTGGATTACATTTTAAAAGCATTTTTAACTTAGTTAAATGTTTTTGAGCATGTGTATTTTCCACCTTAGCATAGCTTTTTAAAAAAAATGTTTCAGTTTAATTTTAAAGTGAGCAGATGTTTCATCACCGATATTATTAGTGTTAACAATTCGTTATAATATAAAAAGTCATAATTTTCAAAACCACGGAGTCCAAGTCAACCATCCAGTGACTCTAATTTTAGCAACTGTCAATTTTGGAACACCTTCACGAAATTTTACCAGTCGTACTCCGCTCACAATTTAGAAATTATGCTAACTCTCACAACTTCCAAATATGGAATCTGCTCATAAACCTTTTTATTAGTCAAATGTTTTATCTCCATCAAACTTCAATCACCAAATACAATTCTTTAAATTTGATTATCTCAATGTGAAAATATAAATCAATACTTGTATGAACTTCAGTTGTTCAATAAACAACTAGTCCACTACAAGAAAAAAGCCTAAAGATAACGGTGAAAAACCGTTGTCATAAGCCCTGAAAAACCGTTGTTAAAGCCCCTGTCGTTAAAGAGTTCGCTCAAAGACAATGGTTAAAAACCGTTGTCGTAGATCTACCACAACGATTTTTCACCGTTGTTAAACCGTTGTCTTTCCGCGGTATATACAACCGTAAAAAATTGTTGTCGTAGTGAAAGACAACGGTTTTACAACGGTGAAAAACCGTTGTCGTTCAAAGACAATGGTGAAAAACCGTTGTCGTTGATCTACGACAACAGTTTTTCACCATTGTCTTTGAGCTAACCATTTAACCACAAGGGCTTTAACAACGATTTTTCATGCCTACGACAACGGTTTTTCACCGTTATGTTTTTAATATTAAAAACAAAAAAAATTAATATATAATATTCCAGTATTGTAAATCATTCAAAATTGAAAATAAAATTTAATATACAATTTTCATAAACTATTATAAATCACTCAATATTCAAAATTTGAATCCTAATTACATTTACACTAGAAAATAGAGTTATGCATAATCTTGATAAACTTGTAATCTTCCCTTCAACGTAGATTAGCACCAGACTCGAGCTAGTACTGATTTCAACAAAAAAGCAAAATTAGTAACACAATTCAAATAATGAATCAAATAAAACATCTAGCGAATAATATCTTCAAACTCATAATTAAATAAATTTAATCTGACAAATACTTGACGAGTCACAATGAACAACAAATCACAAAAAGTCATATTTAAACCAAAAATTACTGTTAATGCCCATCGTAGAGAGCAGGGTCCCAAGCATTCCTGGAGGCATAAAAAATACAAGAAAAAGTAATCAACAATTTAGGACATAACTGTAAATAGAGCCATTAAAATATCATAGCGATCGGGACAAAAAATTACATCAACTTATTTAGTTCCTTTATCCATTAGATCTAGGTTAGTCAGCATCCCAAATGTGTGTTCACCTGCATAATTGTAAATAGAGCCATTAAAATATCATAAATTCTATCTAGGACATATTCATTTATAAATAATAATAGAAAATGGGTTTATGATTTCCAGCTCCACGGTAATAATGTTAACTCTCAATGTTTACATTAATTAATTTTTCCAGCTCCATCAACTAATTTTCTGAATCCAATAAATCATTTGAACTCTCTCTTGGACATTAAAACAAACACTTTGAATGCTCTTTCATTTGCATTCCCTTTTATATAATTGAGACATATAAAAGCCTCTGACATACAACAAAGTGTATACATACATAACATGAATCGAGTGGAAGGGAATAGCACGTTAAAACCATTGAAATACAATACATATACTTCATGTGAGCACAAGAAATGAATTCCTCTTACAACCAATGGAAATTTTGATTCTAATCTTTTGGTATAAATCCTACAACAATAAATCATCTATTGAACCATCAACAACTTAATAATCAAATAACCAAACCATAAAACTCAAAAAACCAACACAATCATAAACCCCATAATTTCCCCAATACCATAATCCAAGAATATCTAAAACCATAAGATTACCTTAGCTCCTTAAACCCAAAATGATCTTGCTTTCACTTCAATAATCCAACTAGGAGCTTGAATCAAACGAACAAAAGAAAGAATTAAGAACCCTAGCTCTCCCTTGAGCTGAAGAACCGAGAAGAAGGGAAAAGAATGAGAGAAAATGAGCCAAACCCTTGTATTATATCACTTAAAACTCCAAAACACGACTTTACTGTTCACGCACCGCAGGTGCGCTAGCCTCTTCACCGCGGATGCACTACGTAGATTGAACCACATCCGAAAATCCAAAGGAGACGAATAGTTACCACCCTGGGAAGGCGAATGTTATAGAAGATGCATTGAGCCGTAAGTCGAGTTCCTCTTTGAGTTCTATTATCCAGAAACCGTTGTTGTTAGACTTGCAACGAGAAAAGATAGCTTTGGTATTAGCGGGAACCATTGCTCGCTTTTCAGCATTGATCATTCGGGCTACATTGACGGACAGAATCCGTAGAGAGCAGGCCAATGATGCACAGTTGACAGAGATGAGAGTCAGAGCAGAAGAGAGAGGTAATTCAGAGTTTGGGATGAATAAAGATGGTTTGATGACATTCAGAGGCCGTATATGCATTCCTACTGGTGATGATATTCGACGAGTCGTCTTGACAGAGGCACATACCGCGCCATACTCGATACATCCAGGTAGTACCAAGATGTATCAGGATCTTCGAAGACTCTATTGGTGGCCAGGTATGAAGAAGGATATTGCCATGTTTATTTTTCAGTGTTTAACTTGTCAGCAGGTGAAAATCGAACACCAGAAACCTGCTGGGACATTGCAGTCATTGCCGATTCCTCAATGGAAATGGGAGCACATTACAATGGAATTCGTGATTGGTCTTCTTAGAATGCAGAAAGGCTATAACTCTATTTGGGTTATTGTTGATCGGTTGACCAAGTTAGCGCATTTTCTCCCAGTCAAATCAATGTATTCCATGAACCAGTATGCCGAAGAGTACATAGCAGATATTGTCAGACTTCATGGTGTTCCTGTGTCGATCGTGTCTGATCGTGACCCTAGATTTACTTCAGAGTTTTGGAAGAGTTTACAGAAAGCCTTGGGTACACGGTTAGCATTCAGTACAACATATCATCCCCAGAGCAACGGTCAATCAGAGATAGTTATTCATATTTTGGAGGATATGCTCAGAGCTTGTACTATCGACTATCCTGGTACTGGGATTCCAAATTGCCTCTTGTTGAGTTCACGTACAATAACAGCTACCAAGCGACGATTGGCATGGCACCGTATGAAGCACTTTATGGCAGAAAATGTAGATCCCCCTTATATTGGGACGAGATTGGTGAGAGAAAGATGTTGGGTACAGAATTGGTCCAACAGACGGCTGATGTTGTTGCTGTTATTCAAGAAAGGATGAAGACAGCACAGTCAAGACAGAAGAGTTATGCTGATGTAAGGCGAAGGCCGTTGCAGTTTGAGATTGACGATCACGTGTTCTTGAAGATTGCACCTCTTAAAGGTGTAATGCAGTTTGGCAAAAAGGGAAAGTTGAGTCCAAGGTTTATTGTCCCATTTGAGATCTTGGACAGAGTCGATGATCGAGCTTACAGGTTAACCTTACCACCAGATCTTGATAGAGTTCATAATTGTGAAGAGAGCCTAAAACTCCTTTCTTGAAAATTTGCGGAAAATTAAAAATTTTTCTTTTTAAAAGAACTTAAATGGCCTCATTCATAAAATCACTGGGGAATCAAGTTCAATATTTCAAAATATTACAGCGGAAGAAAATTAAAGTTTTGCCAACAACAACGATTTAAAAATATCCAACGACTGATAAAATTGTTTGCGGAAAAAAAATAACAACTGCTGCTCTGAGGTCCTCGGGTGCCACTACTGCCGACCCAAGCTGGCTCACTGGTTCCCGCCCTCGGCCCTGGCCTCATCAGTACCTACAACAATCAAGTCTAGTGAGCCTAAAGACTCAGCATGCATATATCACAGGTAACGAGTAAAAATCTGAATTAAAAATATGCATGAGTTAACATATCCTGTCCTGAGGCATACTGAAAATAATCTGTACTGAGCAATTATAATACGTGCATAATTGAACTGGAAATCACTGTAAAAATATTTGCTCCTTGGAGCCTGTACTGAAATATCTGGTAAAATTTTCTGTTGAGATTATGTTTTACGCCTGTGGCCACTGCACTAAGCTGAACTGATCGGTAACTGGCTACCGGGGAGGCTGAAACTGAACTGAGCTGGCCGGTCACTGGCGACCGGGTGGTACCATACTGAACTGATCGGTCACTGGCGACCGTATAAAATAACACTCCCACATAGTGAATGAACCACAAGCCATATCGCATAAATCTCAAAAATAATCATTTTCTATTTAATGCACGTAAAATAATTAACTGGCATAATGAAAATTCCTGTAATTTAACCAACTGGATTGGATTGGATCGTTCCCAGGCTCGCTGCAACCTAACTGTGCCATGAAAAATATGCAATAGCTTAAACTTGACCAACGATGCAATTTACGTTCAAAAGATGCGACTATGACGCCTAATGACTTCGCATTTAATCATGACTCCGATCCAACCTGAACCGACACTGAACCGACGTATAGTCATGATTAAAATACGCTGAAAAATCATAGAATAATGTTCCTAAAATGATAGGGTCGAAATCTAGGTGGAATGGAGGCCAAAACACGAAACGCTCTTTCGAGAGTCAATTTGGCACATCGCACCGTAAATTCTCGTACGACCTCAAAAATGATCCGAATGACGAACGGTCGAAAACATGACCTTCCTAACTCAATGAGGCACTGTCCAGTCCAAGGCCATGGGCTAAAAGCCAACCAAGAACTCGAACGAGCCACCGAACCGGCACAGCAACTTGCTGTAATTTTCCAGCAACTGCGCAACTACAAGACTTGCGTTGGTTTCGAGGCTATCAGCCATTAGGGAAGTGAACCACCGACCAGAGACTCTTACCAACATCCCAAGGAATGATTTGAACCATGGCTAAGGGCCCTAGGCCAGCCACAATCCGCATCATACCAAAACTCAACCGAAGGGTCCAACCGAGAGCAACGTGCATGCGTGTGTAGTGTTTATGCTATGATCGATGTCTCGTGTCGTTCCAATGGCCATTTGATTGACCATGGCACGATCTAGACATCTAGGAGCATGATATGAACCGTGGATAAGGGCCATAGGCCAACCAAGATCCATACCAAGCAACAAAAGAACGAAACCATATGCTGAAAAATGGAAGGGGCCGAATGGGGAAAGGGGCTGTTTTGACGTTTTGATTAAAAACCGATGAACCATGGACCAAGCCACCAAAAGGGCAACTTAGTCACGTCTTAGACATGCTAGGGAAGTGATCCAACCATGGCTATAGGCCCTTGGGGCAGCCAAGATCAGATCCTTCCTCCATGACAAGAAACTGAATTTTCGAACAACATTTTCTGCACCTATGGGGACTTGCTGTCATTCTGAATTTCCAGCAAGCATGGGGCTGGTTTGAATGGACCAACATGGTCCTAATGCATCCTACTACATGTATATAAGCCGCCTTGGGAGCCTGGAGTCGATCCAATACCTGAAACTCACAAAACAAAAGAAACCGTGAAGCTTGCCAAGGAATTCGAAAATTCTGCATGTGTGGTTTCAAAATGTTTTGAATTGGATCTCAATTTTTACTTGAATAAACATGATCATGTACTGAAAAATAAATGATAATATGACTTGATTGAGGTTTGAAAGAAATCTAGACATGCCTGGTTTCGTTTCGAAAGAAAACGAACGAAACAACGACGACGCGGCACGGAGGAGGTGGAGCGCTTCTCTTTTCTACCTTACCTTGCTCTCGATTTTTCTCTCTTCTTTTTGGCTAGGTACCTCACGATTTTTCTACTGAAAATGAGTGTGAATTCACTCTGAATTTTCGAAAAGGAGAGGGGGGGAAAAATGGTTATGAGGGGTGAGGAGAAGGGTGCACAATATAAGGAAGAATCAAGACCAAGTCCACTCCCCTTTGAATTTTAAATTTTGAATTGATATCAAATGAGTTGGTGGATGCTTCTAGGAGGTAGTGGCCGAAATTTTGCTTATTTTCTAGTCTAGGATATGTCCATTAATTAATTAAATTGTGCTCCCAAAAATCCTAGAATTATCCTACTAATTACATGCAAAGAATTGGTCAAAGTTGATGAGTTGGAAAATGAATCTTCTAGCACTAAGGGTGGCCGAAAAATACATGATAAAATAAAGAGAAATGTTGATTATCTAGTCAACTAATAATCCTTGAAAGCCTTACTAATCCTTTAAATAATTTTAGTGAGCTAACCCCTTAATTAAATAACTTAAATGAGTTCATTTCTTAATCACCTCAAATAATTAAATTAAATCCTCAAACCTCCCTTTCTAACTTAAATGAACTTGGTTGCTAGCTAAATTAACTTCTGGAAATATTTCTCGAATCTTAAATTCTATCTCAAAACTCCAACTCCGGTCCGGCCTCACTGAAATAACTGAAATGCTAAAGATCAAACTACTGAACTGAAATAATAAAATAATTAACTTCAAATAAATGCATTTAAAATAATTATGCAATGAAGTCGATTAAATTTAAAAATCTAGAATTATGCATGGCTTATACGTCTACTGATTTACGGGTGCTACAATAATGTTTTTCATGTCTCCATGCTCAGGAAGTATATTGCAAATCCTTCCCATGTTCTTCGTCACGAGCCATTGGATTTGACGCCGAATTTGACGTACAAAGAGATTCTAGTTCAGATTCTGGATCACAAAGTTAAAGTATTGAGAAACAAAGAGATCGGCATTGTTAAAGTCCTTTGGAGAAATCAATTGATTGAAGAAGCCACGTGGGAACCAGAGGATGAGATGAAAGAAAAGTATCCTGAGTTGTTTGCGCAGTGACGTCAATTTTGGAGACGAAATTTCTTTAAGGAGGGGAGATTATAATATCCAAGCTTGGTGAATGGTACGGTTTAAGATTTCTTATGTTTATGGACTATTTGATCGAGTTTAAGTATAGTTTAGATGTTAAGAATTTCGATTTATGATTTATAGTATTGTTGATTTTAGATGATGTGTAGTTATATGGTAGCGTCGTTACGATTAAATTCATGATAATTTGTATGTTAAGCCAATTGGTATGAGGCCAATCGGAGTGGCTAGATAAGACATAGAGGTGCAACTTTCATGTTGAAAGTACTGCCAAAATATGAGGAGAAGTGACGTTGCGATTCGATTCTAGTTGCAAAGAATATTTGTTGGCTACAGAGGAGACTGCACCCGCGCCAGGAAAGCTACCGCACCCGCGGTGAGTGGGCAGAATGGCCATCGCACCCGCGGTAGAAATGCAGCGCACCCGCGGTCGTCTCCTTCGGATTTTCGGATGTGGTTCAATCTACGTAGTGCACCCGCGGTGAAGAGGCTAGCGCACTTGCGGTGCGTGAACAGTAAAGTCGTGTTTTGGAGTTTTATGTGATATAATACAAGGGTTTGGCTCATTTTCTCTCATTCTTTTCCCTTCTTCTCGGTTCTTCAGCTCAAGGGAGAGCTAGGGTTCTTAATTCTTTCTTTTGTTCCTTTGATTCAAGCTCCTAGTTGGATTATTGAAGAGAGAGCAAGATCATTTTGGGTTTAAGGAGCTAAGGTAATCTTATGGTTTTAGATTTAGATATTCTTGGATTATGGTATTGGGGAAATTATGGGGTTTATGATTGTGTTGGTTTTATGGGTTTTATGGTTTGGTTATTTGATTATTAAGTTGTTGATGGTTCAATACATGGTTTATTGTTGTAGGATTTGTACCAAGAGATTAGAATCAAGCTTTCCATTGGTTGTAAGTGGAATTCATTTCTTGTGCTCACATGAAGTATATGTATTGTATTTCAATGGTTTTAATATGCTATTCCCTTCCACTTGATTCATGTTATGTATGGATACACTTTGTTGTATATTAGAGGCTTTTATATGTCTCATTTATATAAAAGGGAATGCAAATGAAAAAGCATTCAAAGTGTTTGTTTTAATGTCCAAGAGAGAGTTCAAATGATTTATTGGATTGATAAATGGATAGTTAGATATTGCATGCAATTAGTTGATCAACGACCATAGGCTTATATCCCAACAGAGTAATCGATTTACATCGATGGGATATAGGTACAGAGACAGAGATATTGTTTAGATATCAATCCACCAGAGAAAAGAGAAATATCATCATTATTGTCATGTTATACTATGTTATTCATGTTTTAAGAGTTAGATGGTATTTAATGATTTCAAAGTCATGTTTTACAGAGTATGATATGTATACATTGTTATGTAAGAGTTTCACTTGCTGAGTTTTATACTCATTCCAGTTATTGCATGTGATGCAGATAAGAGTGACGAGTCGGGACGTTGATTGGAGCCGAGGTCATATGTATAAAGAGATGGAAGGAAGAAAGATATTTTGTTAGCATTTTGACATGAATACAAAATGATATTTTGTATTTTGATGCAACACTTTATTGATCCCGTTTATACTTTTGATTGTATATATATTGGGAATATATTCATGTCAAGAAAATTTTAAATCCTTCTTTCCTCTGAGTAAATTTTTTTTAAATTCCGCTGTTATTTTATTAAATCAGTCAAGGGCGTTACTTTTAGTGGTCCACTACAGTTGAACGGGTGAAATGGACGATAGATTGCACAATTCCTTCAAGCATATGCCCAACTGGGTTTGGAAGCTGTTTCAGGTTATATAATTAGTAAGAAGCTCCCTCGAATATCATATATACGTAAAGCAAACACGTATATGCACCATTTAGATGTCAAGATGCCTGGGAACGTTTCGGTGAAACATATGGTACACTCTGGTCTTCACAAATATTCTGCAATATTTATCAGAATCAATTCAACTCAAGAGCAACAAAAATAGAAGCTTATAAGTACAGAAAGTAAAACATGTCTACCAGGCTAAGAAGGGCATTTTGTTGCAATTATATGAACGGAAGTCAACGGTTAACAAATTAATCAACGTGGAATGGGGAAATGGATAATAAATTTGAATTATTGTTTAACTTGGCTGATTTATTGGAAAATAAACTAGAACTAGCATACCTGCAGGTCATGGGGTAGTTCTTCTGATACTGCGAGTGTATAGCAACCAGGAATAAATTTCCCTGAATTTTTTTGAAGGCGCCATAGTTGATTTGATCAAGATCCAAGCTTCCATAATAACAAAAAGATTATAAAAATGACAAAAATACTTGTAGTAGCGAACAACATGAAAATGAATGGAGTGATGCATTAATAAAGTTTTGATCATTAAAATAACAAAAACTTAGCAGGAAATAACAAAATGATCTTCCATGAGTGACTTGGAGCAGTTAATAAATTTTCAACATAGAATTTCAAGTACCAAAAACAAAATCCTTCCAAAGTTTTCAGAAGAGATCCATAATCAAATCACTTAGTCGTTAATGTGATTTCTCTTCCAGTCTTCAGTCCTCGCTTAAGCGGTCATCTCCCTCAATGTCGTTCACTAGTTACAATGACGGATAACCCATGTCTCCAACACAGGGACAGGCAGGCAGTTTGCTTAAAAATGGGTTTGAAAAGTAAAATCAAGCACTCTGCTTAAGTAAAAATTCACTTACCTAGTCAGTTGAAATGATGGGAAATATTGCTTAGAGCCATCTAGGAAAAGTCACTTGTAAAGGCCCGTATTTCGTATTCATAATTTTGCGAAATTATTAAAATTTTTCTAAATAAATAAATAACTTGTCCAATTTATAAAATAAACATGTAAATAATTTGGAAGTCAACATTGTATTTCAAACAACAATTTAAAAATAATCCAACATAATAAAATCGAGTTTGAATGATAAAAGGTGCATAAACTAAATCATGAGATCCTCGGGTTTACTACTGCTGCCACAAGATTGCTCACTGGTCTACGTCCTCCGTCTCGACCTCATCAGTACCTACAACAATCAAGTCTAGTGAGTCTAAAGACTCAACATGTATATATCGTGAATAACAAGTAAATATATCATAAAATCGCATGCAACGTAAAAATTAAAGTATCGTAAAGCGTATGGTGAAAATCGTATCATGAATAATTATATCTACGTGTATATCTGAAAATCATACGTAAAAGCTTTGCTCAATAGAGCTCTGTCATATCATATCATAATTTTCTGGTAGAGATAATGTTTCTAAGCAAGTGGCCCATAACATAACGTGAGCACCTGATCACACTAAACCACAATATACTGGGCGGTAGAGATCAATCACAGCCCTTGGACTGGATGTCCGTACCCATACATAATCATAAACCGGTCGTAAGTCACCGGGCGGAGTGGCCCTCGGTTGCGCCTACCGACTTCCAAACCCATAAACGTTAGGTGGCCACAAGACATATAGCATATATCTCAAAAATAAACATTTTATATTGTTATGCACGTAATATAATTATAACCTTATTTTTACCGGATGAGTTGGATCGTTCTCAGGCTTGCTGCGACTTACTACTAATATGTGACACATGCAATAAATCTTAACTTGACAAAATTTTAACAATAGAACCAAAAACGAGACGATTCGGACCAACAACTTGATTTTTAACCATGGCTTCGTACCAACCCGAACCAACATTAAACCGACGTTTAACCATGATTAAAAATACCCCAAACATACTGAAAAATATGCATCATAACTGTAAAACACGAAAATAGGTGAAAGGAATCCAAAAACATAAAACACTCTTTCGAGAGTCATTTTGGCACCTTTCACCGTAAATTCTCGTACGACCTCTAAACTCGACCAAATCACGAACGGCCAAAACATGACTTTCCTAACTCATTGAGGTACGGTCCAGTCCAAGGCCATGGGCTAAAATCCAACCAAGAACTCAAACCAACCTCAGAAATCGAACTCAAAGTTGCTGTCAAGAACCGAAATTACAGCAGCAAGTATGGTGTATGTTTTGATCAATTTATGAAACTAATGGCCTTTGGGGCTTGAACCACCAACCAGAGACTCTTACAAACATCTTAAGGCATGACTTGGACCATGGCTAAGAGCTAAAAGCCAATCACAAACCAAGCCACTACCTAAGACCCTCACAGCTCCCACTCGAGAGCACCCTTTTGGGGTGTAGTGTGATGTAATGAAATATTTGATTGTCTTGTGTCGTTCCAGTGGTCATTTAATCGACCGTGGCTCGATATAGACATGATGGAGTGTTGTATGAACCATGGCTACAGGCTAGGAGCCAACCATAATCCAATCCACACCCCAAAACCGAAACGCACTCACACAGAAAATGGAAAAACCGAAATATGTTCTTGTGTTGTTGCTTAAAAGTTTTGAGGGAACCATGAACCAAAACTTGAAATGACACCTTGGTCACGTCTTCGACATGTTAAGGGAGAGTTCTAACCATAGCTACAGCCCCTAGGACAGCCAGGATTCGAACATCCCTTAAACAACTCAATGACAGAAAATCATGACCCAATCTGTGGCTTGTGGGAAAACATTTGCTGTCATGCTTTTGTTTGAAATGTTTGGACCCAAATAAGTGAAACAATAACTCCCTAACACACTCCAAAACATTCCTAGAAGCAGCCACGACGGCCTGGAATCGAGCAACTCCCTGTAACAATATAAACATGTAAAACCGTGAAGCACAAAGCAAAAGAGCCAAGAAGGCTGTACAGAATTTATTTGAATATTGCTGTCAAAATTTCGAGTTGCTGCTTGAATTATGAATATATCATGCTTTAAAATATTTATAGGACTTGATTGAAGAGAAAAGGAACATCATATACATGCCTGGAATTTGTTTTGAAGAAAACTAATCAAAACGACAATACGACGCGACGGAACAAAGTTGGATTTCTTTTCCTTGTTTCCTGCTGTAATTTTCACGGTTTCTAAGCTGCTGTTTCTACTAATTTTCGAAGGTCAGGGTGTTGCTATGATAGACAAGGAAGGTGGGTGTTATAAGAGGTGTTAAAGTAGCCATAATATGCAATAAGGTGGGAGGTTACAACTCTAGAAGTTGAATGGTTTGAAATGTTTTCTTATTCCTTGCTAGCCTATTCTTTTCCCTCATTTTTGTTGCATACACACGTTTATATGCTAGGTAGTAAGTTGAGGATAAATGTGGTGTGCTATAATATTTGAATTACTATTACTTGGTGAATTAAGAGGGTAAATGAATACACCATGAAGTACAATTAGGAATGGCTTAAATGGGATGTTACTAACACTTTGAATTTGTTTAGGCATGGACCGAAATTCATCCACCATTTTGCACGGTATGACCTTGATTAATTCTTGTATTTAAATGTTTAGGGTTTAATACACCAATTATATATTTTAGTGAATTAACATATTATTTAGAATAAATTCTTGCATTACATTGCATGGTTTAAAAATTTAAGTATTTAAATGCTATGTTGAATTTCTTGACTATATTATATCTAGATTACTTTATCCCCATTTGTTTACACATTTTATTTTAAGCTTTAATTAAATATTGAACCTAAAAAAATTTATTTCCTAACTTGATTCCAACTAATTTTAATAAATCCTAAAACATTCTATTTCTTTAAATTAAATTATTCTTTGACTTAAATTAAATTTAGGAATATTTATCTTATTATTAATCTTATTTCTAATCTCCAAACTCCGGTCCGGCCTCGCTTATTTATCCTGAAAAGATAAAACTAAACATCTTCTTTTAAAACAAATAAAACACTTCATATTTTCTTAAAAATTCACTTTTAATTTAAATAATAGAAATTATGCATGACTTATACGTAATCTGATTTTCGAGTTCTACAACTCTACCCCCCTTAAAGAAATTTCGTCCCCGAAATTAAAACTTACCAAATAACTCGGGATAACAACTCTTCATCTCTGGCTCAGATTCCCACGTAGCTTCCTCCTTCGAATGATTGAGCCATTTGACTTTCACTAACTTGACCATTTTATTCCGAAGCTTTTTCTCCTGTCTAACTAAAATTTGCACTGGTCTTTCCTCATAAGACAAGTTCGGAGTGAGTTGCAACGGTTCAAAGTTCAAGACATGTGATGGATTCGCCATATACTTCCTCAACATGGAGACGTGAAATACGTTGTGTACTCCGGCCAGATTCGGCGGAAGAGCAACACGATAAGCTAATGTCCCAACTCTGTCGAGGATCTCAAATGGTCCAATGAATCTCGGACTGAGCTTTCCTTTCTTTCCGAACCGAATGACACCTTTCATCGGTGCTATCTTCACAAAAACATGGTCACCAACAGCGAACTCTAAATCTCTTCTTCTCTGATCCGCATAACTCTTCTGTCTACTCTGAGCAGTCCTCATCCTATCACGGATCTTGACTACTACATCAGCAGCCTGCTGCACAATCTCCGGACCCAATTTTGCTCTCTCCCCTACTTCATCCCAATGAATAGGCGATCTACACTTACGATCGTACAGTGCTTCATATGGAGCCATACCTATAGACGACTGAAAACTGTGGTTATAGGTAAACTCCACCAACAGTAACTTTGATTCCCAACTCCCGGAGAAATCAAGAACACATGCACGGAGAAGATCCTCCAAAATCTGGATAACTCTCTCGGACTGACCATCTGTCTGTGTGTGAAAAGCCGTGCTAAACAACAACTTCGTACCCATAGCTGAATGTAGACTCTTCCAAAATGATGAAGTGAACCTAGGATCTCGATCAGACACTATAGAAACGGGAATACCATGGAGTCTAACGATCTCCCGGATATATAACTGGATCATGGAGAAAGTCGTCTTAATAGGCAAGAAATGAGCTGATTTCGTAAGACGATCGACAATCACCCATATAGCATTTGACCCTTTGACTGACTTCGGCAGACCGACAACGAAGTCCATGGTGACATTCTCCCACTTCCATTCGGGAATAGGAAGAGGCTTGAGCATGCCTGTTGGTCTCTGATGCTCTGCTTTCACTAGTTGACATGTCAGACACTCAGACACAAAACGTCTGATATCCCTCTTCATTCCTGGCCACCAATATAATAACTGCAGGTCTTTGTACATCTTCGTACTCCCAGGATGAATAGAGTATGACGACATATGGGCCTCAGATAAGATATCCTCTCGAATAGAATCGCCGCTAGGAACCCACGTTCTGTCTCGATATCTGACAATACCATCTCTAACTGTGTACAAGATACTGCCCTTGGCTTCATCTCTCTGTCTCCACTTAGCCAATTGCTCGTCTGCTAACTGCCCACTGCGATTACGGTCTAGAAGAGAAGACTGAATCGTCAAAGTCCGAACAAATAATGTCTCCAAATCTTCAATGCAAATACTACGGCTGCCAACTCTAGATCATGGGTAGGATAATTCTTCTCATGAATCTTCAACTGATGAGAAGCATATGCTATCACCTTCCCATGCTGCATCAATACTGCGCCTAACCCGAGTTTCGAAGCATCGGTATACAGAACAAAATCTCCGGGTCCTGAAGGCATGGCCAACACTGGTGCTGAAATAAGAGCTTGTTTCAATGTATCGAAGCTCTTCTGACATTCCTCGCTCCACACATACTTAACATTCTTCTTCGTCAATGATGTGAGTGGAACTGCGATGGAGGAGAATCCCCGAATAAACTTCCGATAGTATCCTGCTAGCCCAAGGAAACTACGGATCTCTGATGCATTTTGCGGCACAACCCAATCTCTGACTGCTGCAACTTTCGTCGGGTCTACCTCGATACCACTGCTAGAAACGACGTGGCCTAAGAACGTCACTTTCTCTAGCCAGAACTCGCACTTGCTGAACTTCGCGAATAGCTTATGCTTTTGTAAGGTCTGCAATACTGTGGTCAGATGTCCACTGTGATCCTCTTGATTCTTTGAGTAGATGAGAATATCATCTATGAATACTATCACCAACTGATCAAGATATGGCTGAAATACGCGATTCATGAGATCCATGAAGATCGCTGGCGCATTCGTCAAACCGAACGGCATCACAAAGAACTCGAAGTGGCCATAACGAATCCTGAAAGCAGTCTTGAGAGCATCGGCGTCTTTCACTCTCAGCTGATGATAACCAGAACGCAGATCAATCTTGGAGAATACTGAAGCTCCCTGCAACTGATCAAATAAATCTTCAATCCTCGGGAGTGGGTATTTGTTCTTCACTGTAACTCTGTTCAACTCCCGGTAATCAATGCAGAGCCTCATAAAACCATCATTTTTCTTCACAAACAAGACCGGTGCGCCCCATGGCGAAAAGCTCGGGCGAATGAACTCTTTGTCAAGAAGTTCTTGAATCTGCTTCTTGAGTTCTGCCATGATGCAAACGTGGTTGATCAAGCACCAAAAAAACATGGGAGTCGTTGGAGTTGCCCGAATGACCTATAACGAGGGGACGTAGCAAGAAGTTTAAAGAAGCACTTCAAGGATTCATGATGAGCTACCAAAAAGGACCTACAAGTTGGATGTCTAAAATAAAAGAGCTTGGGGAACATGGACACAACAATGGAAGTGTTTGGAATGTTATTCAATTGTTAAATGACCATTAGGACAGCAGTATGCGCGCACCAGCACAGGATCTCGTGCAACCGCGCGCAAATGGACAGCAGGTGACGCGCACCCGCGCCACATTTTGCGCGGCCGCGCGCGCCAGCGTGCGAGTTCTGGCGCGGCCGCGCGTCGGGTGTTGCATGAAGGCAGTATAGCGCGCGCCCCCGCGCATGATCCGGCGCTACCGCGCGCCCAGGGAAGAAAATAAGGCAGTATGCTGCGCGCCCCAGCGCGAGATCTCGCGCCACCGCGCGCACTTCCGTGTCAAATTTGCTAGTTATCTTATTTAAGCATTTTCACACAACTTTCTTGTTATTTTATTGTATTTATATGCATTGTATCAAGGTGGAACAAAAGAATTGAAGGATATATCAAAGTTCTTGAGAATTCTCTCAACTTTACAAGGCAAAAACTTTGTCTTAAAAATCAAATCAAACTTATCAAAGATTGCATCTTTGTGGCGTTTGTCGATTGTTTTTCGCTCGGATTGTCAAAACAAGATCTTTGAAGGTTCGATTGAAATTCAATTGTTTTATCGTTGATATTTGTTGCTAAGTTTTAAAGAGGTGAATATCACAAACCGTTACTTATTTCAAAAGATCGGGACAACAAATCGATCCTTGTTTGTTATTGAGTCGAGGTTGCGATTTCGATAATCGTGTTTGCTTCTCATTCGTACGAGGTTTCGCATCATTTGGTATGAGAGCATTGGCTCATTGAATTCAAGTAAGTTATCGTTGTTGTTATTTTTCAGATCTGTCTCAAATTTCAATCTGTTCTCAGATCTGTGGTATCCTTTTGTTTCTATTGTCATAACTACCAAAAACAAAAACAAAAATTCGTTCTATTTCAGTTTTGTGTTATCCTTTGTTCGATCTGCGTTATTTCTATCATCCTTTGTTATTTGATAATCCATAATTCTCGAAAAATTTGTTCTGTGTTATTCTATCGTTCTTGTTTTTGTGCAATCCAAGTGAGACAGTTGCAAGTGTTCACAAGTTGAATCTTGTTAGATTGATAAAATATATATATATATAAAGATTGATCACATCTTTGAAAGAACTATCAAATTCGAGTGAAAAATATTTGAGTGCGAGTGTTATTTCTTTGGAGTGATCGTGAGAATTTGGGTAAGGAAAATCTTTTATTTCTACTAACATATTCTTGCAGGTACAAAATCTAAAAGTAAAATGGAGAGGGAAGTAGGAGAAAGTTCGAATCGGGGGTTGTCTAAGGTCCAAATGGAGGCTTTATATGGGTATTTTAGTAGAATGATGAGGGCTGAGTTGGATCCTTTATATGAGAGGTTGGATAGGCTTGAGGTTAGCACTAGTGAAAATAAATCTATGCCTAAAGGTTTGGGTACAGTTGAAGAAGAAGAGGATGATTATGATTTGGGTGTAGAAGAGGAAAGTCAAAATGAGAACTGGGGTAGGAGCGGACGAAGTAGAGGAGGATTTGGTAGG
The DNA here is from genome assembly GCF_025594145.1 of Primulina tabacum. Lineage (NCBI taxonomy): Eukaryota > Viridiplantae > Streptophyta > Magnoliopsida > Lamiales > Gesneriaceae > Primulina > Primulina tabacum. The sequence continues at coordinate 14,940,307 of NC_134556.1, read as the reverse complement.
GGAAGAAGAGAAGCCGTACGGGGTAGGTACAATGATGGGAATAAGGAAGATAGTAACATAGGAAGCATTAAAATGAAAATTCCGTCGTTCCATGGTAAGTCAGACCCTGAAGCTTATTTAGAATGGGAAAAGCGAGTTGAATTTGTTTTTTATTGTCACCATTATTCTGAACTCAAAAAGGTTAGGTTGGCCGTGGTTGAATTTGTTGATTATGCACTTATTTGGTGGGATCAATTAGTGACCACTAAAAGAAGATGCAATGAGCGACCTATAGAAACTTGGGCTGAAATGAAGAGCGTAATGAGGAAGAGGTTTGTACCAAATCACTACTATAGAGAAATGTTTAAGAAGTTACAAACCTTGAGACAGGGTGTGAAGAATGTTGAGGACTACTATAAAGAGTTGGAAGTAGTCATGATTAGAGCAAACATAGATGAGGATAGTGAGGCTACTATGGCTCGTTTTATGTGTGGTTTGAACAGGGAAATTCAAGACCAAGTGGAGCTTAGACATTACTTGGATCTAGATGAAATGGTGCAGATGGCGATAAAAGTGGAGCAACAACTCAAGAGGAGAGGAGTTGGCCGTACCACACAAGCTGGGAATACATCAACACCTTGGCGTTCCAACGTTGTTAAACGTGAAGAAAGCAAGGTAGTGGTCAAGCCCAAAGTTGACATTAAACATGAGGCGCCTAAGCAGGGAATGCATGGTAAACCTGAAACTCCTATTAATCGTTCTAGAGATATTAAATGTTTTAGGTGTCAAGGAGTTGGACATATTGCTAGCCAATGTCGCAATAAAAGGGTGATGGTGTTGAATAATTATGGGGAGTATGAATCTCATAGTGAGGGAGATGATGGAGAGGGTGAAGATGAGATGTCTGCATTAGAGGATCCTGATGAGGGATATGAGGCAGTTGTGGGTGAAGCGTTAGTGACTAGGCGTATAATGAGTACCCAAGTCAAAGAAGAAGAAACAAACCAAAGGGAAAACTTATTCCATACTAGGTGTTTTGTCAATGGCAAGGTTTGCAATCTTATTATAGATGGAGGAAGTTGTACCAATGTTGCTAGTCTTGAGATGGTTGAAAAATTGAGCTTGCTTACTTTGAAACATCCTCAACCATATAGGCTACAGTGGTTGAATGATTGTGCTGAAGTGAAAGTGAACAAACAAGTTTTGATTGCGTTTTCAATTGGGAAGTATGTTGATGAGGTTTTGTGTGATGTAGTGCCAATGCATGCTTGTCATATTTTGTTAGGGAGACCATGGCAATATGATAGGCAAGTGACACATGATGGGTTTAGAAATAAATATTCTTTTGTACTCAAGAAAGAACCCATTGTTTTTCTTCCTTTGTCCCCAAAACAAATAATGGAGGACCAACGAGAAAAGAAAAAAAGGGATGAGGCCGAAAGAAAGAGTGAATTAAAAAGTGAGATGGCCTTTGAAAAGAAAAATGAAATGGCTAAAAACAAAAGTGATAAAAAAAATTGAGATAGCCATACAAAAGAAAAATGAGGAAAAAGAAAATGAGAGGAAAGAGGCTAAAAAGAAAATATATATGGCCCAAAAGAGTGATATGAAACAATTGTTGCACACACATGATACACTTGTGTTGATTCTGTACAAAGAGATTCTCTTTAACACAAGTGATATAGCCGGAAATCTTCCGAGCATTGTTGTTTCCCTTTTGCAGTAGTTTGATAATATATTTCCGGAGGAACTACCTCAAGGAATACCACCATTGAGGGGGATTGAGCACCAAATTGATTTTGTGCCCGGAAGTGCATTGCCAAATCGTCCAGCTTATAGAAGCAATCCGGAGGAGACTTAGAAGCTTCAATGGCAGGTAAGTGAGTTGTTAGATAGGGGTTTTGTGCGTGAGTCCATTTCTCCTTGTGCTGTACCTGTTTTATTAGTTCCTAAGAAAGATGGTTCATGGCGTATGTGTGTGGATTGTAGGGCAATCAATAATATAACCATCAAGTATAGGCATCCCATACCTAGACTAGATGATATGTTAGATGAGTTGCATGGTGCATGTATTTTTAGTAAGATTGATTTAAAAAGTGGTTATCATCAAATTAGAATGAGGGAAGGTGATGAGTGGAAAACGGCATTTAAAACCAAATATGGGTTATATGAGTGGATGGTCATGCCTTTTGGCTTAACTAATGCTCCTAGTACCTTTATGAGGTTGATGAATCATGTTTTGCGTGCTTACATAGGAAAATTTGTTGTGGTTTATTTTGATGATATTCTTGTGTATAGCAAAGATTTGGATGAGTATGTTAAACATTTAAGACTTGTAGTGATAACACTTAGGGATGAACAATTATATGCTAATCTTAAGAAATGTGATTTTTATACAAGCAAGCTTGTTTTTCTTGGTTTTGTGGTAAGTTCAAAGGGGATACAAGTGGATGAGGATAAGGTAAGTGTTATTCGAGATTGGCCAACACCTGCTAATGTTAGTCAAGTTCGAAGCTTTCATGGTCTTGCAAGCTTCTATAGTAGGTTTGTAAAAGATTTTAGCACACTGGCTGCACCGATGACGGCGGTGATTAAGAAGAACATTCCATTTCATTGGGACGAGGAGCAAGAGAAGTCTTTTAATATTATTAAACAAAAATTAATTAATGCGCCTTTACTTGTTTTGCCTGATTTTTCTAATACTTTTGAAATTGAATGTGATGCTTCAGGTGTAGGTATTGGTGGTGTTTTGATGCAAGGAGGACGACCAGTGGCGTACTTTAGTGAGAAATTCAATGGAGCAGCGCTGAACTATCCAACGTATGACAAGGAGTTGTACGCGCTTGTGAGAACTTTGGAGATGTGGCAACACTACTTGAGGCCTAAGGAGTTTGTGATCCATACCGATCATGAGTCTCTAAAGTACCTTAGGGGACAACAGAAACTGAACAAGCGGCATGCCAAGTGGGTGGCATTCATAGGGACATTTTCCTACATAATCAAATACAAACAAGGTAAGGATAATGTTGTGGCCGACGCACTATCACGGAGGTACGTACTAATCTCTACCTTGGATTTGAAAATCTTGGGATTTGAGCATGTGAAAGAGTTATATTTATTGGATGAGGATTTTAAGGAGATATTTGAAACATGTATGCATGGTCCACATGATAAATTTTATTTGCATAATGGTTTTTTGTTTAGAGAAGATAGATTTTGCATTCCTAAGTCATCGATTCGTGAATTATTTGTGAGGGAGGCACATGGTGGGGGTTTGACGGGGCACTTTGGTGTGGCTAAAACTTTGAGTTGTTTGCATGAGCATTTTTATTGGCCACATATGAAACGTGATGTTGAACGTGTTTGTGAAAAATGCATTACTTGTAGACAAGCAAAGTCTAGAACACAACCACATGGGTTGTATAAACCACTTCCTGTTCCTAGTGAACCTTGGATTGATATTTCTATGGATTTTGTTTTAGGTTTGCCAAGGACTAAGAAGGGGAGAGATTCAATATTTGTTGTTGTTGATAGATTTTCTAAGCTGGCACATTTTATTGCTTGTAACAAAACTGATGATGCATCAAACATTGCGGATTTGTTCTTTAAGGAAGTCGTTAGGTTGCATGGTATGCCTAGGACAATTGTATCTGACCGTGATGTTAAATTTTTGAGTTACTTTTGGAAAACTTTGTGGGCTAAACTTGACACTAAACTGATGTTTTCTACTACATGTCATCCACAAACGGATGGACAAACGGAAGTTGTTAATAGAACTCCAGGAACACTTTTGCGTGCTATACTCAAAAAGAACTTGAAAAATTGGGAAGAATGTTTGTCATTTATTGAGTTTGCTTATAACCGTAGCGTGCATTCTACTACGAATTATTCATCATTTGAGATTGTTTATGGTTTTAATCCTTTAACTCCTTTGGATTTGATGTCTTTGCCTGTGAGTGAAAGGTTGAACATGGATGGCAAAAAGAAAGCTGAATTCGTTAAAAGTTTGCATGAGAAGGTCAAGGATAACATCGAGAAGAAGAATTTACAATACACGAAGCAAGCCAATAAGGGGAGGAAAAAGATGGTTTTTGAAAAAGGAGATTGGGTGTGGTTGCACTTGAGGAAGGAAATATTTCCAGAAAAACGACGTTCGAAGCTCTTACCTAGGGGTGATGGACCATTTCAAGTGATTGAAAAGATCAACGACAATGCCTACAAATTAGATCTACCAGGTGAGTACAATGTTAGTGCTACTTTTAATGTTAGTGATCTTTCCTTGTTTGATGTAGGAGATGATCAAGATTTGAGAACAAATTCTTTTCAAGAAGGGGAGAATGATGCAAACGTGGTTGATCAAGCTCAAAAAAAAACATGGGAGTCGTTGGAGTTGCCCGAAGGACCTATAACGAGGGAACGTAGCAAGAAGTTTAAAGAAGCACTTCAAGGATTCATGATGAGCTACCAAAAAGGACCTACAAGTTGGATGTCTAAAATAAAAGAGCTTGGAGAACATGGACACAACAATGGAAGTGTTTGGATTGTTATTCAAGTGTTAAATGAGCATGAGGACAGCAGTATGCGCGCACCAGCACAGGATCTCATGCAACTGCGCGCAAATGGGCAGCAGGTGACACGCACCCGCGCCACATTTTGCTCGGCCGCGCGCATGGCACGCGCGCCACCGCGCGAGTTCCGACGCGGCCGCGCGCCGGGTGTTGCATGAAGGCAGTATAGCACGCGCCCCCGCGCATGATCCGGCGCTACCGCGCGCCCAGGGAAGAAAAGAAGGCAGTATGCTGCGCGCCCCAGCGCGAGATCTCGCGCCACCGCGCGCACTTCCGTGTCAAACTTGCTAGTTATCTTATTTAAGCCTTTTCACACAACTTTCTTGTTATTTTATTGTATTTATATGCATTGTATCAAGGTGGAATAAAAGAATTGAAGGATATATCAAAGTTCTTGAGAATTCTCTCAACTTTACAAGGCAAAAACTTTGTCTTAAAAATCAAATCAAACTTATCAAAGATTGCATCTTTGTGGCGTTTGTCGATTGTTTTTCGCTCGGATTGTCAAAACAAGATCTTTGAAGGTTCGTTTGAAATTCAATTGTTTTATCGTTGATATTTGTTGCTAAGTTTTAATAACTTAGAGGTGAATATCACAAACCGTTACTTGTTTCAAAAGATCGGGACAACAAATCGATCCCTGTTTGTTATTGAGTCGAGGGTGCGATTTTCGATAATCGTGTTTGCTTCTCATTCGTACGAGATTTCGCATCATTTGATATCAGAGCTTTTGGTTTTTTTTTATTTAAGTAAGCGTATCCGTTCATTTCCTCGTAGGATTTTCAATACCGATTTTCGTGTAGCGATTTTCTTCGAATTTGTTGGATAAAAAAAACAAAAAAAAGGTCATCATTTGGTATCAGAGCTTTGGCTCATTGAATTCAAGTAAGTTATCGTTGTTGTTATTTTTCAGATCTGTCTCAAATTTCATTCTGTTCTCAGATCTGTGGTATACTTTTGTTTCTATTGTCATATCTACCAAAAACAAAAACAAAAATTCGTTCTATTTCAGTTTTGTGTTATCCTTTGTTCGATCTGCGTTATTTCTATCATCCTTTGTTATTTGATTATCCAGAATTCTCGAAAAATTTGTTCTGTGTTATTCTATCGTTCTTGTTTTTGTGCAATCCAAGTGAGACAGTTGCAAGTGTTCACAAGTTGAATCTTGTTAGATTGATAAAAAATATATATATATATAAAGATTGATCACATCTTTGAAAGAACTATCAAATTCGAGTGAAAAATATTTGAGTGCGAGTGTTATTTCTTTGGAGTGATCGTGAGAATTTGGGTAAGGAAAATCTTTTATTTCTACTAACATTTTCTTGCAGGTACAAAATCTAAAAGTAAAATGGAGAGGGAAGTAGGAGAAAGTTCGAATCAGGGGTTGTCTAAGGTTCAAATGGAGGCGTTATATGGGTATTTTAGTAGAATGATGAGGGCTGAGTTGGATCCTTTATATGAGAGGTTGGATAGGCTTGAGGTTAGCACTAGTGAAAATAAATCTAAGCCTAAAGGTTTGGGTACAGTTGAAGAAGAAGAGGATGATTATGATTTGGGTGTAGAAAAGGAAAGTCAAAATGAGAACTGGGGTAGGAGCGGACGAAGTAGAGGAGGATTTGGTAGGGGAAGAAGAGAAGCCGTACAGGGTAGGTACAATGATGGGAATAAGGAAGATAGTAACATAGGAAGCATTAAAATGAAAATTCCGTCGTTCCATGGTAAATCAAACCCTGAAGCTTATTTAGAATGGGAAAAGCGAGTTGAATTTGTTTTTGATTGTCACCATTATTCTGAACTCAAAAAGGTTAGGTTGGCCGCGGTTGAATTTGTTGATTATGCACTTATTTGGTGGGATCAATTAGTGACCACTAAAAGAAGATGCAATGAGCGACCTATAGAAACTTGGGCTGAAATGAAGAGCGTAATGAGGAAGAGGTTTGTACCAAATCACTACTATAGAGAAATGTTTAAGAAGTTACAAACCTTGAGACGGGTGTGAAGAGTGTTGAGGACTACTATAAAGAGTTGGAAGTAGCCATGATTAGAGCAAACATAGATGAGGATAGTGAGGCTACTATGGCTCGTTTTATGTGTGGTTTGAACAGGAAAATTCAAGACCAAGTGGAGCTTAGACATTACTTGGATCTAGATGAAATGGTGCAGATGGCGATAAAAGTGGAGCAACAACTCAAGAGGAGAGGAGTTGGCCGTACCACACAAGCTGGGAATACATCAACACCTTGGCGTTCCAACGTTGTTAAACGTGAAGAAAGCAAGGTAGTGGCCAAGCCCAAAGTTGACATTAAACAGGAGGCGCCTAAGCAGGGAATGCATGGTAAACCTGAAACTCCTATTAATCGTTCTAGAGATATTAAATGTTTTAGGTGTCAAGGAGTTGGACATATTGCTAGCCAATGTCGCAATAAAAGGGTGATGGTGTTGAATAATTATGGGGAGTATGAATCTCATAGTGAGGGAGATGATGGAGAGGGTGAAGATGAGATGTCTGCATTAGAGGATCCTGATGAGGGATATGAGGCAGTTGTGGGTGAAGCGTTAGTGACTAGGCGTATAATGAGTACCCAAGTCAAAGAAGAAGAAACAAACCAAAGGGAAAACTTATTCCATACTAGGTGTTTTGTCAATGGCAAGGTTTGCAATCTTATTATAGATGGAGGAAGTTGTACCAATGTTGCTAGTCTTGAGATGGTTGAAAAATTGAGCTTGCTTACTTTGAAACATCCTCAACCATATAGGCTACAGTGGTTGAATGACTGTGCTGAAGTGAAAGTGAACAAACAAGTTTTGATTGCGTTTTCGATTGGGAAGTATGTTGATGAGGTTTTGTGTGATGTGGTGCCAATGCATGCTTGTCATATTTTGTTAGGGAGACCATGGCAATATGATAGGCAAGTGACACATGATGGGTTTAGAAATAAATATTCTTTTATACTCAAGAAAGAACCCATTGTTTTTCTTCCTTTGTCCCCAAAACAAATAATGGAGGACCAACGAGAAAAGAAAAAAAGGGATGAGGCTGAAAGAAAGAGTGAATTAAAAAGTGAGATGGCCTTTAAAAAGAAAAATGAAATGGCTAAAAACAAAAGTGATAAAAAAAATTGAGATAGCCATACAAAAGAAAAATGAGGAAAAAGAAAATGAGAGGAAAGAGGCTAAAAAGAAAATATATATGGCCCAAAAGAGTGATATGAAACAATTGTTGCACACACATGATACACTTGTGTTGATACTGTACAAAGAGATTCTCCTTAACACAAGTGATATAGCCGGAAATCTTCCGAGCATTGTTGTTTCTCTTTTGCAGGAGTTTGATGATATATTTCCGGAGGAACTACCTCAAGGAATACCACCATTGAGGGGGTTGAGCACCAAATTGATTTTGTGCCCGGAAGTGCATTGCCAAATCGTCCAGCTTATAGAAGCAATCCGGAGGAGACTAAGGAGCTTCAACGGCAGGTAAGTGAGTTGTTAGATAGGGGTTTTGTGCGTGAGTCCATGTCTCCTTGTGCTGTACCTGTTTTATTAGTTCCTAAGAAAGATGGTTCATGGCGTATGTGTGTGGATTGTAGGGCAATCAATAATATAACCATCAAGTATAGGCATCCCATACCTAGACTAGATGATATGTTAGATGAGTTGCATGGTGCATGTATTTTTAGTAAGATTGATTTAAAAAGTGGTTATCATCAAATTAGAATGAGGGAAGGTGATGAGTGGAAAACGGCATTTAAAACCAAATATGGGTTATATGAGTGGATGGTCATGCCTTTTGGCTTAACTAATGCTCCTAGTACCTTTATGAGGTTGATGAATCATGTTTTGCGTGCTTACATAGGAAAATTTGTTGTGGTTTATTTTGATGATATTCTTGTGTATATCAAAGATTTGGATGAGCATGTTAAACATTTAATACTTGTACTGATAACACTTAGGGATGAACAATTATACGCTAATCTTAAGAAATGTGATTTTTGTACAAGCAAGCTTGTTTTTCTTGGTTTTGTGGTAAGTTCACAGGGGATACAAGTGGATGAGGATAAGGTAAGTGCTATTCGAGATTGGCCAACACCTGCTACTATTGGTCAAGTTCGAAGCTTTCATGTTCTTGCAAGCTTCTATAGGAGGTTTGTAAAAGATTTTAGCACACTGGCGGCACCGATGACGGCGGTGATTAAGAAGAACGTTCCATTTCATTGGAGCGAGGAGCAAGAGAAGTCTTTTAATATTATTAAACAAAAATTAATTAATGCGCCTTTACTTGTTTTGCCTGATTTTTCTAATACTTTTGAAATTGAATGTGATGCTTCAGGTGTAGGTATTGGTGGTGTTTTGATACAAGGAGGACGACCAGTGGCGTATTTTAGTGAGAAACTCAATGGAGCAGCGCTGAACTATCCAACGTATGACAAGGAGTTGTATGCGCTTGTGAGGACTTTGGAAATGTGGCAACACTACTTGAGGCCTAAGGAGTTTGTGATCCATACCGATCATGAGTCTCTAAAGTACCTTAGGGGACAACAGAAACTGAATAAGCGGCATGCTAAGTGGGTGACATTCATAGGTACATTTCCCTACATAATCAAATACAAACAAGGTAAGGATAATGTAGTGGCTGACGCACTATCACGGAGGTACGTATTTATCTCTACCTTGAAGTCGAAAATCTTGGGATTTGGACATATGAAAGAGTTGTATTTGTTGGATGAGGATTTTAAGGAGATATTTGAAACATGTATGCATGGTCCACATGACAAATTTTATTTGCATAATGGGTTTTTATTTAGAGAAGATAGATTGTGCATTCCTAAGTCATCAATTCGTGAGTTACTTGTGAGGGAGGCACATGGTGGTGGTTTGATGGGACACTTTGGTGTGGCTAAAACTTTGAATTGTTTGCATGAGCATTTTTATTGGCCACATATGAAACGTGATGTTGAGCGTGTTTGTGAAAAGTGCATTACTTGTAGACAAGCAAAGTCTAAAACACAACCACATGGGTTGTATACACCACTTCCTGTTCCTAGTGAACCTCGGATTGATATTTCTATAGATTTTGTTTTAGGTTTGCCAGAGACTAAGAAGGGGAGGGATTCAATATTTGTTGTTGTTGATAGATTCTCTCAGATGGCACATTTTATTGCTTGTCATAAAACCGATGATGCATCAAAACATCGCGGATTTGTTCTTCAAGGAAGTCGTTAGGTTGCATGGTATGCCTAGGACTATTGTATCTGATCGTGATGTTAAATTTTTGAGTTACTTTTGGAAAACTTTCTGGACTAAACTTGGCACAAAACTGTTGTTTTCTACTCATGTCATCCTCAAACGGATGGACAAACTGAAGTTTTTAATAGGACTCTTGGAAAACTTTTGCGTGCTATACTTAAAAAGAACTCGAAAAATTGGGAGGAATGTTTGTCATTTGTTGAGTTTGCGTATAATCGTAGCGTGCATTCTACTACGAATTATTTACCATTTGAGATTGTTTATGGTTTTAACCCTTTAACTCCTTTGGATTTGATGTCTTTGCCTGTGAGTGAAATGTTAAACATGGATGGAAAGAAGAAGGCTGAATTTGTTAGGAGTTTGCATGAGAAGGTTAAGGCTAATATCGAGAATAAAAATTTACAATACACGAATCAAGCCAACAAGGGAAGGAAAAAAATGGTTTTTGAAAAAGGAGATTGGGTGTGGTTGCACTTAAGGAAGGAAAGATTTCCAGAAAAGCGACGTTCGAAGCTCTTACCTAGGGGTGATGGACCATTACAAGTGCTTGAAAGGATCAACGACAATGCCTACAAACTAGACCTACCAGGTGAGTATAATGTTAGTTCTACTTTTAATGTTAGTGATCTTTCGTTGTTTGATGTAGGAGATGATCAAGATTTAAAGACAAATCCTTTTCAAGAAGGGGAGGATGATGCAAATGTGGTTGGTCAAGCACCAAAGAAAGCATGGAAGTCGTTGGAGTTACCCGAAGGACCTATAACAAAGGGACGTAGCAAGAAGTTTAAAGAAGCACTTCAAGGATTCATGTTGAGTTACCAAGGAGCGATTACAAATTGGGTGTATAAATTAGAGGAGCTTGGTGAACATGGGCACAATGATGGAAGTGTTTGGAATGTAATTCAAGTGCAAAATGACCATGAGGACAGCAGCACACGCACACCCGCGCAAGAAGACGCGCAGCCGCGCGCGCATTGGCAAGAACAGCGCGCGCAGCCGCGCCAAAAGTGGCGCAACCGCGCGCCCTGCGCGCGCTCCAGCGTATGATTGCACGCGACCGCACTCCCCGGGGATGGACCAAGGCAGTAGCTAGCGCGCCATCGCGCGTGTTTTCGCGCTACCGCGCGCCTCGCGCTCGCCCCAGCGCATGATCTGGCGCTACCGCGCGCCCAGGGAAGAAAATAAGGCAGTATGCTGCGCGCCCCAGCGCGAGATCTCGCGCCACCGCGCGCACTTCCGTGTCAAATTTGCTAGTGATCTTATTTAAGCCTTTTCACACAACTTTCTTGTTATTTTATTGTATTTATATGCATTGTATCAAGGTTGAACGAAACATTATGGAATGATATATCAAAGTTCTCGAGAATTCTCTCAACTTTATAAGGCAAAAACTTTGTCTTAAAAATCAAATAAAACTTATCAAAGATTGCATCTTTGTGGCGTTTGTCGATTGTTTTTCGCTCGAATTGTCAAAACAAGATCTTTGAAGGTTCGTTTGAAATTCAATTGTTTTATCGTTGATATTTGTTGCTAAGTTTTAATAACTTAAAGGTGAATATCACAAACCGTTACTTGTTTCAAAAGATCGGGACAACAAATCGATCCTTGTTTGTTATTGAGTCGAGGGTGCGATTTTCGATAATCGTGTTTGCGTCTCATTCGTACGAGGTTTCGCATCAGAAATTCATCCACCATTTTGCACGGTATGACCTTGATTAATTCTTGTATTTAAATGTTTAGGGTTTAATACACCAATTATATATTTGAATGAATTAACACATTATTAAGAATAAATTCTTGCATTACATTGCATGGTTTAAAAATTTAAGTATTTAAATGCTATGTTAAATTTTTTGACTATATTATATCTAGATTACTTTATCCCCATTTGTTTACACATTTTATTTTAAGCTTTAATTAAATATTGAACCTAAAATAATTTATTTACTAACTTGTTTCCAACTAATTTTAATAAATCCTAAAACATTCTATTTCTTTAAATTAAATTATTCCTTGACTTAAATTAAATTTAGGAATATTTATCTTATTATTAATTTTATTTCTAATCTCCAAACTCCGGTTCGGCCTCGCGTATTTATCCTGAAAAAATAAAACTAAACATCTTCTTTTAAAACAAATAAAACACTTCATATTTTCTTAAAAATTCACTTTTAATTTAAATAATAGAAATTATGCATGGCTTATACGTAATCTGATTTTCGGGTTCAACATCACTGCTCATCCGCCGTGAAATTAGCTAGTTTGGATGAACAACAAAGATAGTTGTAGGCAAGAATCATATGTAAGTAACCTACATTATGCTTTGGAGGATAATTACCTGTTACCGAATTTCTTAACCATTTTATACACAAAAAAATTCGAATAAACAATAATGAAAGCAATATCACGCATTTTAACCGACGGAAATGAATTAAATCGAAGGGGACAAAATCTCGATTTTGGACAGCTTGCTACTCGAGTGATAGGCTGGAATTTGAACTTCATACACCTCAAAAGTAAAAACTAGAACCGATCTAGTAGGGGACAACAGTGGAGGATGGTGGTCGCACGCATTAGAACTCGCTGGGAGAACCCAAACATGGCTATACAGTGAAGAAAACGAGCTCGAATTCTCAGGTACACTAGCTGGAACAACAGGGAACTTTGGGGCTTTGATTACCCACTCAAAACACCACAAATCAAACAACGTAACGAAGCTAGAACTCACCTAAATCGGACCAAGAAATCTCGCACGCATCTCGCTGAATTTAAGCTGGAAAATAGGGGAACCGAAATGGCTTTAATACCCAACATCAAGCTGCCAAAACAACAAGGAAACGAGGCCAATATCTCACCTAAAGAAGGGGTTCGACGCGCGGCAGAAGAAGCTGGAAAGAAGGAGATGCTCGATGGAAGGCAGGGGAGAAATTTGAGATGGTTACGGGATGAGTTTTTGGAGAAATGGGTTGGGCTTTTTATTTTTCTCTTTTTAACTACAAATATTATAAAATAATTCAAAGACAATGATTTTTGTAAAACGATTGTCTTTCATTATATAAAACAATAAGAAAAGACAACGGATTTTTGTTGTCCTAAAAAAAATCCTTTTAAATACAACGGTTGTATTTGACCCTTGAAAAAAACTCATATAGACATCGGTTTAAGAAAATCGTTGTTGTAGTCCAAAAAAACCCGTTCATAGACAACGATTTTTAAAAACCGTTGTCGTAGACACATCAAAGACAACGGTTTTTAAAAAACTGTTGTCTATAAGCGGGTATTTTTAGGCTACGACAACAGTTTTTGTTAAAACTGTTGTTAAAAGAAAAAACACAACGGTTTTTATAAAAATCGTTGTCTTTTGAGTGTTGTTGAATTCATATTTTTTTGTAGTAGACGTGGGTTTACACTCATGTGATTCGAGACAACACATGTCAGCCTTATTCTATTTATCAACCATTTGATAATAGGAATGTCATAAATCATTTCTAATTATACACATCGAATCATGATAAGAGCGTCCACTAACATTGCCTCATGATTCACTTTTATCACCGATATAGCCTACAAAAACTTGTAGGTTATGATTAGTATACAATATGAGATATCGTATATCTTGATTGAATATGAAAATATTGGTATATCGAGGGCTGCAAATAAATTTGATAACGATGTGATGTATCTTTTAGTGTTCATAGTGGCATCGCATGTGCAACTAGAAAACTACTTTTTTCTAAACCACATCTCATATTTTTTCCAAAGATTTCTTGTAGTATTAACTCATCAAATCACATTGGATATCCACACACAGGTGAGTGGTGAATACCCGTGTAACGCCCCGAAAATTTAAAGGTCCACGGGAACCACATGCATTTGAATTATTAAATTCTCCTGTATTTTAATTAAATGTTTTAATTGCATGAATTAATTATGTTATGCATATTTACATGTTTAAAATATATTTTTCTACATGTTGCATTAAAATGGTATTTTTAAGGAATATTCAAGTGATGATCGAGGAACGGGGACCGAGGGCTGAAAAATAAAAAATATTTTTATTAAATAATTATTTTTAATTATTTAAAATATGGTTGTTGCTTTTTAGTAGTTTTGAAAATAAAGGGTTTTGAAGTGATTTTATACGCCGGGACGTAAATTTTATCGGTGTTGGTTTTTCAACTAAAATACAAACTTTTGGGCAACCCGGCTAATAAATTCACAAACTTATTTAAGCAAAATTATTTTTAAATCTTTTAAATTTTTTTAATTAAGCATTAATGGACCTAATTAATCTCTTAATGGGCCTAAGCCTAATTAGTGATTAATTAAACTATAAAATACTCAAAACCCTCCCATTAATTCATTAACTCACGCCCACCTCTTTTCCTCAATTAAAACTCTTCCTTGGCACTCCATATACACGACATCACACACAAATTATTTTGGAGAAAATTTCGAAGGAAGTTTCAAAGGTTGTCAAGACTAGGCCCTCCGCGTCAACGTTCTTCGTCGTCAACGTTTATTCGTGCGTTTAAAAAGCAAAGGCACGCCATACTTCTTTCTTTTCTCATCTTTCAGACCATAGTAATTATTTAAAATTATTTTACATGAAAAACAAGGAACACCTTGTTAGATTTTCGTTTTTCAAGTGTATGTGATTTTTGAAGCATGATTTTTTATTCAAAAACATGTATATTGGGTTGTTAAGGGGCTGCCATGATTAGGAATTGATAAAGGATGGTTTTACACAACTGATAAGGCCCTATAAATACACCACACACGCTGTAAGAATAATAAAGAAAACTAATCTGGAAACCGTGAGTTTTGGTTGGCTTGTTCAAGGTTCATGGGTTGTTTGTGTTGCATGGGACTTAGGGGCTCGACCAGGTCTTGAGAAGGGTTCGGTTGGGACGTGGTTAGGTCCTAGGAAGGGTCCTAGAAGGGCCAGGGCTCGCGCTAAGGGGGCTGGGGAGAGTCCTCACGACAAAGGGCACTTCCCACGCATGCTTGAGGGTGGCCGAGAGATTTATGAGGGTGGCTCGAGAGAGGGCTGGGCTAGGGCGTCTGGATGATGGCTTAAGATGGTCCAGGGAGAGTTAGGAAGGGCTAGGTTCAAGGGAGTGGCTTGGTCCAGCAAGGGCTGAGCAAAACGTGGGAACGCAGGGGGAGGGGTGATCGCGCATGCTGTCTTCTGTTTCAGTTGCTTCATGCGCGGGTTCCAGGGCATGGGATGGACTTGGTAGGATCTAGACGTGGTCCAGGGATGGTTAGGGTGTGCTGGGCTCGGTGATGGCTCGGATGGAAAAGCCCAGGCTAGCTGGGAGTGTCGAGAGAAACAACAGCTTGTGCGCAGGTTTTGGGGGCAAAGTTCAGTGGGTTTTCGAGCGGGCCGGGGCTTGTTCTTTGGGCTGGGCTTGGTCAGTAGGGTCCCTAGTAGGTGAGTTGGCTAGGTTTTGGTTCAAGGTGGCTCGGACGTGGCTCGAGTAAATCGGGAGATGGCTCGGTGGGTTCACTTAGGTGTCATATTTCGAAATTAAAGAACTAAAAATGAATCCAAGGGTCCACGGGGGTGGCTCATGACTTGGAAGGGTAGAATAAATCATAAAAAGGTTATGTTTAAAATTTGGGATCAAAATATTGAGTTTTGGATTTATTCTGAATTTAATCGCCGCACGAAACGCTAATTAACGGGTTAATTGAAACGCCTAGTTTTAAGCTTAATAAAATTATGAAAAATTAGGTTTAAGCTTAAATAATTATTATAAGTCTAAGTTTTAATTTGGGAATTTTATATTAAGGTTTGGTTTAATTCGGGATTAAAACGCATTAATACGTCACATTTAAAGATTAATTGAAAAAGTCTAAGTTTTAAGCCAAATAAAATTATGAAAAAATTCATGTCGGCTTAAATAATTATTTGGGACATGTTAGAGTCATGAAATCAAGGAAAAAGTCGAAATCGTAAAATATCGAGTCCAGGGATAAAACGGTCTTTTTACACCTAAAAATTAGTAAATGTCATGGCAGTGCCCTAAATGCTGTTTTTATGATATTATGTTCATTTATAATTGTTTATGAAATGTTCACGATTAACTTGTGATTTTTAAATGCATAAGGGATTTTTATGATTTAAGGTTGACATTTAAAAGACGTGTTGCATGCTTGGTTTCAAAAATGAAAAATGTAATGATATTCATGATTTTTCTAAGTGATGTGAATGAAAAATGTTGAAGGATGTGAAATAATTGTGACTAATTCGTTAATGTTGGCGACGTCGTGAGGGTGATGGTCCCAGTGGGAGCCCGACGATCGTGTTTTCATCGTTGCAAATATGTGGTAACGGATATGTGGTAACGATTTTGTGGTAACAGAAGAATAGGAATATCGTGAGGGGAAAAGACCCCAGAGGGAGCCCATTTATAGGAAAAGGCCCCAAAGGGAGCCCCGACGATCGTATTTCTATTCGAATCATGATAGGCCAGGGCCCAGTTGACCGGTGAGAGTGTTGCTGGTGTCCCCCGCCGCCCAGTACTGTGGTTTTATGTAGATGGATCCATCGACCCTCATGAGCATGATCAGGAAAGTCACAATTAACGATCTGAATCCAACAAAAGAAAAGAGAAAAAGAAAAGGAAAATGTTCATGATCATGTTAAAGGTTTTATGTCATGTCATGTTAAGGAAAAAGGAAAAAGTTAAGGTTTATGATTGCATGTCATGAAAATGTTTACGAAAATGTTTATGTTTATGCATCTTCATGAAAACGATATTTTAAGTACAAGTATTTTTCACTGTTATATGTTAGCTGTATTACGTAGTACTTGTTATAAAAATTATGGTGTGTTGAGTCTTTAGACTCACTAGGTGTGATGGATGCAGGTTATCATGATAATGCTAATGGAGGTCTTGATGGTTGATCCGACTGGACTGAAGGTGCACATGATCCGAGGATCGACGCTAGTTTTCGCATATATGTTATGATTTATGTTAAAAGATTTTATGATTTTTATCATGAGTATGAGTGGTTTTTTAGAGGTTATAGTATGTGCTATACTTTTCAAATGTTATTTTTAGATTTAGAAAAATGTTAGTTGGTTGTTTATTTTAAAATGATGTCAAAAATATTTTATGAAATTTTATGGTTCGGCCGAATGCTATGTGAGGTTTAAAAAAAAAAATTTTTCTAGTACTTTTAAAGCAATAAAAAGGGCAGACGTTTCAACCCGACTACAGTGTATTGGCTCTTACGTATACCGATATTACACCCGATCGCACCAATTGATGACCCTCGTGGATCCTGTAAACGATATAAAGTTCATCACAAGTACGTACAACCTCTATGTTGTCTCGAGTCGTAAAGATTAATGATGTACAATCATAACCACGGATTTATCAACTCGATAATGATAACCACTTGGAACAACCCATTATATGAGCACTCATCATGTATGATTGGACATCCTCATGTCCTTATTAATGAAACGTAATACAAAACATCAAAGATGTTAGTATCGAGCTCGAGCAACTTTTATCCTTATTTTTGAAGGCTGAATCGGCAAGCAACAAGTTTATAACATTAAGTAACTTTTAAATGTGTTTCATGATTGCCATCATATGTAATATGTCATTGTACTATAATATATTCAAGATCTTTATCTATGCAGTTTGCATGGGTATATAGATAAAGTAAATGCCGTAATGTGTAAAACGTTAAATATTATTAAAATAAATATTGTTTGTAACGTAAGAGTCAATAAAGTTTAAACAAGAAGTTTGACTTGCTGTCACCTATTCTAACAATATATCACTTAAATGACTGCTAAATTTGTAAGAAGTGTACAATTACCTTAAATAAGGTGAAAATGTTCCAAAATTGAGTAAGTAGAAAGTTGAATTTTGAACAGTTGACTTTAACTCGGTGGTTTTTAGAAAAATTTGATTTTGCATAATTATACCGAGCTTTTTATTCTTGTCACATCGATGATATCTGATCGTCGATTTGGATTATGACAAAATCACGATCATTGTTTGTTTGATGAATTAGGCTTAAAGTATCTTGGTAAAACCCTAAATAGCATGCGTCCTAGTTAGACAAAACACATAGCAGAAGTTTTTTACTCATATGAACTAGTGTGGGAACCCAGACGCTAATTCATGTCTTAATCATTATTAATGTCCAATATAACAATTAAGAAAAGTGAGACTAAATTTTTTTTAAATATAAATGCGGAAACGTAATAATAATCTATCTAATACACATGTCAATATAAAAGTACAAGTCATGTACTACATGTATCTATCATAACAAGGTTCAACGACTAGACATCAAGTGCTGAATCCTATTATGCTTCTGGGCCCGGATCTCCACGCTAACTATCCTCTCTCATCCTCTTTCTGATCCTGATCATGTCCTACCTGTTGTCATGCACACTTACAAACAAGAAAACAGTCGGATAACTCCGGTGAGAATTACATTCCCAGTATAAATCAAGTATACATGCAATCATATAACAAATATAAAAGCATGAAATAGATATTCATAACATGTATCAAAATAAAAAACATGAATCAATACAAACTCTGAATCACACTCTGTGACTCTTAGACTCTGACTCGACTCATCCAAATCTAGGGATCCCGATCTGAATAAGAACGTAACAATCTCTCACCTACTCCCTGGGTCGTGGTGACGGTACATTCTTATTACGGACTTTGGTCCTAGCTATACCGAATATCGGAAATAGAAGTCGCTCTTCTTCTAAGTCACATCGATATGACCAAACGTCCGGTGTCGTAGCGGTTCTGTCCAAGACTAGGCACATCAGCCCTGGCATATCTTGCCGAACCTCTGTGACAATGTGCAATGGCCCAGCGACTATTCTATCACTATCAGGCCCCTCCGTCACGAGATCAATCGCCTAAGACTAGGCGCATCAGCTTATGACTCAATACATAAATCAATAGACCAAAGATAACAATCACAACAATTGCAAATATCAATGCAATAAGATGAAGTATGTGATTTTGGGAAACTCCAGTCAACTCTAACTCGAGTTGTGCAATCCCGCATCAACATCAATTTATACCTTTCGTTTCGTTCGGTCGATCTGACTCTGTCGAAGTCTCGAACTCCCTGCCTATCAAATCAATCTGTCAATAACAATATCGAATACACTGTATCAATGTATAACTCAATTCAAGACCTGTTCTGATCAATACTCAAATCAAACATAATCTGATCCATATCAATGATATCATGATACAATCTCAATCAATACTGAATCTGATCAAAATCAATCTACTGATGTTTCGACAGCATAACAATACAGTCTCGGTAACCCCGTCAATCTCAACATCACAGATACAATATCACGATTTATAATCAATATCTGTATAATTTTGAATTTAACTCAAACTGTAAGGCTCGAGATTTATTAGTCTTCATTGATGTGATATTCGGAAGATATGAGTATGCATGACATGTAATGAGAGGCACTAAATGAGATTATGAAGTGTTGTTTGAAGAAAGAGACCGCACCCGTGCTACGAACAAGACCGCACCCGCGGTTGATGGGCAGAAAGTTGGCCATTTTTACAATAGGGTCACCGCACCCGCGGTCCAGAAGCAGCGCACCCGCAGTGCATGGACAAAAAGTTGAATAGAATTACAGTAGCAACACCGCACCCGCGGTTCCAGAGGCAGCGCAACCGCGGTGCTGCTACAGTGAGGTCAACGCACCCGCGTTACAGGACTAAGCGCACCCGCGGTCGAAGCTTTCGGAAAAGTTGATGTATATCATTACACTGAGCGCACCCGCGGTTATGGAATGAGCGCACCCGCGGTGTGACGTGCAACATGGAAAATAAGCCACGTTTCCTGTTGTTGCATGCAGTATATATATAAGAATTGCACGCCTTTCCTTCAAAAAAATTCAGAAAAGGGTCGAAGCTTTGAGAGAAAAATCCTTACGCCTTCGTAGATTTGTGATTGTGAAAGATCAGCCCGTTAGAATTTTAATCCGACTTCAGTACTGTGTTCCTATCGACGCAGGCTACAACTGAACGTAAGTTTCGTTATGTTTAGACATGATTTGAATTTATGATATTGTCAGAATTGAATATGAATCAGATATGATGTTTCTGCTACAGTAGACATGGTGTATAACTGAAGTCAGATTAAAGAATAGACTGTTTATGAAATTGTTATGAATTTCAGAGTTGATTTAGTTGAGATTCTATATCAGAGTTGTGTTATTATTCAAATTATGAGTTGTACTGGTACTGGTTATGAATTCTGGTATTATATCTGTGATGTTGAGATAGACGGGGTTATCGTGAATGTATTGCTATGCCGTCGAAACATCAGTAGATTGATATTGATCAGATTCAGTAATGATTTCGATTGTATCGTGATATTATTGATATGAATTAGATTGTACCTTGTTCAGATATGGATCAGATTATATACCGATTTGAGTATTGATCAGAACAGGTCTTGAATTGAGTTATATACTGATAGGGTATTTATATGATTGTCATTATCAGATTTTGATATGGACAGATTGGAATACAAGACTTCGTCTTCATCAGACCGAGAAGAGAAAGGTATAATTCATGTGAATTCGGGAGATACGACACGAATCGGATTTGGTTGGAGTTTCCCTAAATCACATACTAGATTTGTTATTTATATTTGATTATGATTATGTCTTGTTTATAGATTTATATTCAAGCATTGAAATAGGAGAGTCATTGGCAGACTTGCTAAACTAGACGTTCGGTGGTATCGACGCTTCGGATCAGATTTAATCCGATTGTAGACATTCGATACAGACAGGACCGAAGTCTAGGAATAAGACGTACAGTTACCCCGATTGGGAGGGTAGGTGACAGACAATGACGTCTTATTCACACCGGTATCCCTAGAGTTAGAGTCGAGTCGAGTAAAGATATGAATTGAATTGAGTTGCATGCTTATTTTATTTTGATTCCAGAGATTATGGAATCCATTGTTATTGCATGCTTATTTTGATTTGGTTTCCTAGACTATGAAACCTATTGTTATGAATTTTATGCATGATAATATGCTTTATGATTTATATTGTGTATATGCATGTATACATGTTTTATACTGGGATTTATTCTCACTGGAGTATCCGGCTGTTGTCTTGTTTTATGTGTGCATGACAACAGGTGGGACAAAATCGGGGTCAAGAAGATGATGAGAGATCGAGATTAGAGTGGGGATTCCGGACTTGGATGTAGACTTGGTTTAATACTTGAAATTTAGTAGTTAAACCTTAGATTAGTTTGAACTAGAAGCATGTTGTACAAGATTTGTATTATTATACTGGTTTGTATAATAGATTGATTCCATTACCTTCCGCATTTTAAAGAAAAAATTTTTTTTAGATCCTGTTTATCGTAATTGATAATTAAATCCCAAAGATGATTAAGAAGATGATTAGCGTCCGGGTCCCCACACAAACTCAACGGCATAACGGAATAATCTCGATATCCCCGTCAATACAATATCAACAGATATCAATTACAATCCATAACCAATATCCAATACCATCTAAAATCAATCAATAATCCAAATTTGTCCAATATCAATCAATATACTTCTGAAAAATCATAACAATTTCATAATCAATATGTTTCTCAATCTGACTTCGATTCTATGATGTCTAACATGTCAGGAACATCATCTATGAATCATATCCGATTCTGACAATACCATAATTCCAAGACATATCGAAACATAGTAAAACTTACGTCCAGTTGAAGCTTTCGTCGATAGAAATACAGTACTGGAATCGGATTGAAAATCAGACGTGCGGATCTTGCACAATCACAAATCTATAATCTGAAAAGGCGTAAGGATTTTTCTAAATGTTTTTCGCTTCTTATCACTGAATTCTGAAGGAATACACATGTATATATATATATATCCATTGCATGTCCAAGCTACGTGGCCTATTCTCCATGATTTTCAGTCGACGCTCGGGCGATTAATCTTTATCGCTCGGGCGCGGCACATTCTGTCCGAAGCCTTAACTTATCATCTACTGGCGCTCGGGCGGTCAAAAACTACCGCTCGGGCGCCAGACGTTCTGTCTGAATACTCAAGTTATTATACACTGGTGCTCGGGCGGTTACAAACTATCGCTCGGGCGCCATACTTTCTGTCCAATTTCTTCTCTTTTGGTGCATTGGCGCTCGGGCGGTCCTATTTTACCGCTCGGGCGCCAGATGTTCTGTCCAACATCTTGATTTACAATGCCCCGACGCCCGGCTTTTCCTCTCACGTCTTATTTGGCTCATGTAATCTTCATTATTTGCAATTCTGATAATTAATCCATTTCTGATTACAGTAATCAAATCTCAGGCCTTACAATTCTCCCCCTCTGAGATACGATTTCGTCCCCGAAATCATAGGCAATCATTCATATCAGAAAGAAATGCATAAAAGAATCAATTAGAAAACTCACAACCATGAAACACTTCTGGGAATCTCTGTCTCATGTTTGACTCAGTTTCTCAGGTAGCTTTTCCAATGTCATAATAACTCCACTCACTTCCCAAGTGGAATAATCTTCATTCTGAATTACCTTTCCTTCACGGATATCTGATTCCAATCTGGAATAATAATTCAAGAAGTATAATATCATAATACCACTCGAAGTAACGCTGATAAAATCAATCTCAAGATACTGGCTATACAACATCCGTATATACCAATCAACATCTCATAACAAATCAACACTATCATAAGCTACCAAATTTGTTTAATCACTGTCAATTCAATATTCAATCTTTTGCCTCCAATACCAACAGTCATCGTCCGATGTTGGCATATTTAGTCTATCTATTCTGAGCTATCTTCATTTTCTTCTGAATCCGCTTCATTTTCTCAGTCATATCTCTGATCCCATCAGGTTCAATCTCATGTATCTCAGCGATATTATCCCCATACGAAGGAAATCTGTAGTTCTCACTGTACAATACCTCGAATGAAGCTATTTCAATACTCATTTGATAGCTATCGTTGTACCGTAATTCATAAAATGACAATGAATCTTGTCAATTAGTGCTAAAATCAAGCACTACAGTTCCACTGATATCCTGCAGTGTCTGGATAGTACGCTCCGACTATCCGTCGATCTGTAGATGATATGTGAAAGAGTTTGTTATACACTCCGCCAAAATATGAAATCAACTTAAAATCACGGTCTGATATAATCAACTTTGGCGCTTTGTACAATCTGACTACTCTTCTGACATAGATCTTAGTCATCTGGTCGTGTCTATACGTCTTTCTGTACAAAATAACATATGCAGATTTGATCAATCTGTCAACCACAACCACATCACATCACAATCTTGAAAAGATCCCAATAGTTTTGTCATAAAAATCATAGAAATGTACTCCCATTTCCATTCAGAAAGAGACAAGCTCTGTAATAGATCTTCTGGTTTCTATCTTTCTGTCTTTACCTGCTGGCATTTCAGACATTTCGATACAAATTCTGTAATATCTGATTTCATCTGTTTTTCTCAAAAACTGTTTTTTCAAATCACTGTACATTTTTCTGCCATCAGGACGATTACGGAATCGACTACTGTACATTTCTGACAATATCTGTCGCTTCAAATCTGAAATATTCAGTACAATAAGACGATTACTCGCATATAACACACTGTCACAAACCTGATATTCTGATCGATACTCTGTTTTGATGTCAATATCGAGTTTTGAACATTCTGATCAACATTCTGAACTGCTTTATTTCTCAAATCAGCTCTGGTTCGGACTGTACAATATAAATTCTCCACTGTTTACTATCTGTTTCAAACACGGATTCATATCTGTTTCAAACACGAATTCAGAACAACAGCAATATTCAATCAGATTCAAACATCACTCATAGATACTGATCTGCTAAACTCATAGAACGGTAATTTCTGACAATATTATCAGTCTCAGCCAATTGATCACAACTTCAACTGTGCTAAGATCAACCGATATACTATCTTCGGATCTAACATATTCCGAATACAATCTGTCTCGGCCAAGATTCACATTTCAACAGTTTCTGTATACAGCATTTCAATTCTCAGAATATGTAATACAATTTTCAAATGTTCAATCTGATCAGTCATATGCTTCAAATATCTCAGGATATCATAGATAAAACGAGCATAAAATCATCAGAATACTTCTAAACACACGGTTTATCAACCCACAAACATAGCTGAAGCATCCCAAATAGAAATACTCAATCAAATGTAACTCTCGGCTAGAAATCTTCTAACTGGTCTTTCAAGTCTTTCAATTCAATCGGTATCATTCTGTACTGTGTTCTAGAAATAAGAATAGTACCTTGCATTCATTCAATGCTAGAATATATCTTTCTAACTGGAAGCAACTCTGAAATTCCAATTGAGAAAACATCAGAAATTTCATATACTACTGGCAAATCAGCCAATGATAAACTCGATTTCAGTAATCAACTGAATGCATAAGGAATCCCTCTGTTCCTTTCCATAACAATCGAGTCCTCAACATCGTTCATATCCAAGGAATTCTAAATCTAGAATTCTTATCGTAAATTTCCGTTCATCAATCATATCTATCTGAATCTTTCAATCTTCTGGAAAAATCAACGGTAGTTTTGTACTTGGTCAACATATCAGTACCGATAATAAAATCGAAATCGGACAACCCAAGTACAATATGATCTATTTCAATCTCATATCGGTCATACTGTAGCATACAAGATCTAACAGATGTCACCGATACAAGACCACTTCCCAACGGAAAAGAGATCAATACTACAGCATATACTAACTCCATAGACAACGCATATATCAATGTAATTCATTTAAGAATAATCAGATGGAATGCATTAGTATTTATCAATACATATGCAAAATAACCATACAAGAAACGATTACCTGCCACTACCTCGTCAGGTGTGTCCTGGCCTTGGTTGTGATTGAGGAGTCGTCGGTGGTTGGGAGGAGTGAACAACCGGTGATTGTCTATCAGACGCTGCCACTAATCTAGATGGTTCTGCTCCCTGAGATCTTCGGGAACATCTCATTGGACATACCCTAGCAAAATGTCCTGGCTGACGACAGACGTTGCAACTACCAAATACTCCTCGGCATTGCTCTGTGGAATGTCTTCCTCCACAAGTGCTGCAATAAACTCCCGTATAACTCTGGCTAGAACCACTGGAGCTCGACGAACCACTCCCTAACTTCTTAAATTGTTTCTTGTGAGCTTTCAATAAATCTTTCTTTCCACCCCTGCTACTACTAGTCTCAAGTCCGAGAGGTGGTTGCTGTGGTCTCGATGCTGGAGGCACAAATGAAGCTCCTTTCTGTCTCATCAGATCGGCTTCGGCTCTCTTGGCTCTACTCAGAGCATCAACAAAATTATAGGGTCGGCCTGTGTTTACCAATGTCAATATCTAAGGGATTCAATCCTTTAACAAATTGATCAGTCACAACTTCATCATTCTCAGTCACGTTAGGAGCAAAACGTAGCAAGGTAGAAAATTGCGCAACATATTCTTCAATGTTTAGCTGAACCTGTTTCAAAATTTTTAAATTCTGCCCTCTTATTTTCTCGGTACGAAACTGGGAAAAACCTTCGATAAAATTCCACTTTGAAGATTTCCCAAGTAATCACTGTACCACGCTGTTCTAAGACTCCTTTGGTTGTAATCCACCAGCTCTTTGCGATCTCCTGTAACTGATGCCCAATTAGTTTAACTCTACATTCATCCGAGTACACAAGTGAATCAAACAATATCTCTATATCATCTATCCAGCTCTCACAATCAACAGTCGTCTCAGTACCCCTCATAATCGGCGGTGTCAATGACTGAAACTTCTTCAATTGTATTTCCATCGGAGTTTCTGACACATCCATCTGACTAGTCGAAATACTACCCGATTCTGAGATTCTTCGAGGAGGAATATCTGATTACCAAAATAATTAGTAACCAAATACAACAAACCTGTTTCAATCCTCCTCTGATCATATTACTGCCGATCAAGAATCGGTTCTGATTCATTTTCAAATAATACACATTCCCAATCAAATCAGATAAACAAGTAAACATGTATTAAAGCAGTAAATCATGCTAGCAATCAAAATCAAGGAAAGAAGACTTATTCTACCCCGCTCACTAGCTCCTATCTGAGTCTCAAGGATCTATCGCTCTGATACCACCTGTTGTGGGGACCCGGACGCTAATTCATGTCTTAATCATTATTAATGTCCAATATAACAATTAAGAAAAGTGGGACTAATTTTTTTTAAATATAAATGCGGAAATGTAATAATAATCTATCTAATATACATGTCCATATAAAAGTACAAGTCATGTACTACATGTATCTATCATAACTAGGTTCAACGACTAGACATCAAGTGCTGAATCCTATTCTGCTTCTGGGCCCGGATCTCTACGCTAACTATCCTCTCTCATCCTCTTTCTGATCCTGATCTTGTCCCACCTGTTGTCATGCACACATACAAACAAGACAACAGCCGGATAACTCCGGTGAGAATTACATTCCCAGTATAAATCATGTATACATGCAATCATATAACAGATATAAAAGCATGAAATAGATATTCATAACATGTATCAAAATCAGAAACATGAATCAATACAAACTCTGAATCACACTCTGTGACTCTTAGACTCTGACTCGACTCATCCTAATCTAGGGATCCCGATCTGAATAAGAACGTAACAATCTCTCCCCTACTCCCTCGGTCGTGGTGATGGTACGTTCTTATTACGGACTTTGGTCCTAGCTATACCGAATATCGGAAATAGAAGTCACTCTTCTTCTAAGTCACATCGATATGACCAAACGTCCGGTGTCTTAGCGGTTCTGTCCAAGACTAGGCACATCAGCCCTGGCATATCTTGCCGAACCTCTGTGACAATGTGCAATGGCCCAGCGACTATTCTATCACTATCAGGCCCCTCCGTCACGAGATCAATCGCCTACGATTAGGCTCATCAGCCTATGACTCAATACATAAATCAATAGACCAAAGATAACAATCACATCAATTGCAAATATCAATGCAATAAGATGAAGTATGTGATTTTGGGAAACTCCAGTCCAATCTAACTCGAGTTGTGCAATCCCACATCAACATCAATTTATACCTTTCGTTTCGTTCTGTCGATCTGACTCTGTCGAAGTCTCGAACTCCCTGCCTATCAAATCAATCTGTCAATAACAATATCGAATACACTGTATCAATGTATATCTCAATTCAAGACCTGTTCTGATCAATACTCAAATCAAACATAATCTGATCCATATCAATGATATCATGATACAATCTCAATCAATACTGAATCTGATCAAAATCAATCTACTGATGTTTCGACGGCATAACAATACAGTCTCGGTAACCCAGTCAATCTCAACATCACAGATACAATATCACGGTTTATAATCAATATCTGTATAATTCTGAATTTAACTCAAACTCAACGACATAACGGAATAATCTCGATATCCCCGTCAATACAATATCAACAGATATCAATTACAATCCATAACCAATATCCAATACCATCTAAAATCAATCAATAATCCAAATCTGTCCAATATCAATCAATATACTTCTGAAAAATCATAACAATTTCATAATCAATCTGTTTCTCAATCTGACTTCGATTCTATGATGTCTAACATGTCAGGAACATCATCTATGAATCATATCCGATTCTGACAATACCATAATTCCAAGACATATCGAAACGTAGTAAAACTTACGTCCAGTTGAAGCTCTCGTCTATAGAAATACAGTACTGAAATCGGATTGAAAATCAGACAGGCGGATCTTGCACAATCACAAATCTAGAATCTGAAAAGGCGTAAGGATTTTTCTAAAATTTTTCTCACTTCTTATCACTGAATTCTGAAGGAATACACATGTATATATATCCATTGCATGTCCAAGCTACGTGGCCTATTCTCCATGATTTTCAGTCGGCGTTCGGGCGGTTAATCTTTACCGCTCGGGCGCTGCACATTCTATCCGAAGCCTTAACTTATCATCTACTGGCGCTCGGGCGGCCAAAAACTACCGCTCGGGTGCCAGACGTTCTGTCTGAATACTCAAGTTATTTTACACTGGCGCTCGGGCGGTTACAAACTACCGCTCGGGCGCCATACTTTCTGTCCAATTTCTTCTCTTTTGGTGCATTGGCTCTCGGGCGGTCATATTCTACCGCTCGGGCGCCAGATGTTCTGTCCAACATCTTGATTTACAATGCGCCGACGCCCGGCTTTTCTTCTCACGTCTTATTTGGCTCATGTAATCTTCATTATTAGCAATTCTGTCAATTAATCCATTTCTGATTACCGTAATCAAATCTCAGGCCTTACAACTAGAGTATCCTAATCAAACTATATCTAGATAAGATTACATAATCTAGATAAGATTGCATTATACAGATAATATCCTTGTTCGATAAAACTACTAGTAGAGGTTTTGACTAGTTGAGCCGGAGGATCCCACTCAAACACCTACTAGTAGGATCCTAGTTGGTCGAAACTAATAATTGCATAGCAAATTTGCCCACAAGAAATTTCTCTCATCCTCTACACAAACAATTTTGGTCACCCCTTGTAAGAACTTTAATTTAATTAATAAATATTTGACAAGAATTAGAAATAATTATTTAAAGTGCAGAATTAAAAAAGTTAAGCCAAATAATTTTAGTTGTGTTAAAAATATAAGTTAGAAAATATCAGAATTATCGGCGATATTAAAATACATGTTGAAGTTCAATAGCACATATATATGTGTGTGTTAGATATTGCAAAGGAAAAAACCTTTCTCCCTTAGCCTCACAACTCCATTGTGCCCAGCTTCTCGGCTGCTGTTGCTGCCCAGCTTGAAGCCGAATTAGTAGCCCAAGCTTCTCTGTAGCTAGCCCAAGAAGTCCCGAAGGCTTTCCTCGCATAGAATTGAGGTAGAAGGGCTTGTTCTTGTTGCGCTATTTTTTATAGCTATTGTGCGCGAACTGTAGCTCAATTTTCATGTCTTTATTTCATTGAATTCTTGTGTTATTTAGGGCTTGAAGAGCTCCTTTTCAAACATATTTTGTAGCAAAGGGGTTGATAAAAGGATACCAATGTTTATGCTTCAAAATTTAGGTGTTTTGGTTCAATGTTGAGATTTGTTGTTTAATATGTCCGATTTTCGAGTTTATGTGATTTTTACATTATGAACTTGTAATTGTGGTTCAAATAGAACTTGTTGTACATTGTGTTGGCCATCAATGGATGCTCGAATAATCAAATTCTAGTAAGTAATCGATTTGATATGAATTTTCTACCAAAATGTGTCAAAACCATATTATGTGATTGAGGTGTGATGCAGAAGTTACTGTATTTCGAGGATATGAGTGTTTTGCACTCGGATTCTAGACTTTTAGTTTGAATGAAAGTTGTAGTATTATGTGTTATATTCATAATGAAACCAAAATCGTTTATTTCCGCTAAGAATTGAAATATTTATGCGTGTTTATAGAAACTGGTCAGTCACAGATATCTGTCTGCGGATTTCATTAGTTGCAGCGCGTTCTAATAAGTTCTGGGAAATTTTGGTTGAGATTCTAAAAATGGTTTTAACTAAACAAACGTAGATATTCTAATTTTCTTTCATTTACAATTGGGAGATATTCATTTGAGTCAATAATGAGTTAGACATGAATTTTGTGCTATTAGGTGCCGAACATGAAAATTGTATATGAGCATGTTGCACTTGGTTTATGTTTTTGGGTGTTTGAGCACGACATGATCGAATTCATTTTTAATGTCTTCTGATGAAAAATAGTAATTTTAATTTGAGTTAGGATTCTAGCCATGTATGATAAATATATTTTGGATAAGTATTGGATGCATTATGACCTTAAAACCGAGCATAGGTACAAGCTGAAAATTGTAACTTGTATTTGGCTAAGAGTTGAGTAATTATTTGATGAAAATAAATTTAATTACCACAGGTTTGGAAACCACGAAGCGCCAAATACTTCTTGAATTATTGCACTAATTTAATTTAAGGGTTAAGGTATGAACTGATCGATTTTTTACAACATCTATAGCGACATGTAATTTAATTGATGTGAATTAACTGATTTTATGTGAATTATGTGCTCTTTGTAGTATTTGAATGAATTTTAAGATTATTCCTCATTTTTAAAAATAAAATATGAATTTTAAATATAAGAGAATAATATGTAGATTTATATGCATTGTTGAGCAGGCGTTCGTACTGAGCCATGACTCTGTTGTTTCCGATATTTTTGTTTACTCTAGGATGAGTTATTTAGACATAAAAGCCGAGGACGTTATAGCGTCACACCTTTGATGACTAGCAAAAGGGTCGAGCAGTTATGCAGACTGACACCTCTGATGCAGATGTGCAGGGCTAAGGGCATATTTGACACGTCACACCCCTGGTACATGTGGCCACAATTGTTTCTATAATTTCTTTGGATCAAGTTTGATACCCGAAATTATTTGGTACCCTACATGCATTGCATTATATTGATTTCATTATATATCATTTATATATGCTGTAATTTATTTTATCTTCGTATTGGGGTTAGACCCATGTGCCTCATGGCTGTCGTGGTTTGTTCTGTGACTCCATAGCAAGTTATACAGGAAGTTTTGATGAAGATGACGAATCGTTTGCTAGTGGAGCCCAGTGAGTTGTTTTGAAGTTGGAGTACCCAAATATTTATACTATATATTGAATCATTTTCCGAGAAGATACCTCGTGTATTTATATAGTTGAATAATTGAATGTTAGGTTTTATTTGGTATGATCAAGCCTGACCGGCTCTACATGTGATTGATATTTTGTTAGATATATTGTACCCAATTTTCGAGTTTACATGTGTTGTTGTGTTGTTTTGTAGGGCCAAAATGAAATTTTTTTTACTCGTTTTTACTGTTTATGCTAATAATTCCTGGTTTTTTGATAATTAAAAATTAATTAGGAGCATTAACAGAGACGTATACTACTCATAATACTACTAGAATTTTTTTTTTGTAAGCTCATTTTCGAAATTTTTATCTTTATGCATGCATGCAATAATATATGAAAATTTCACATTTTAAAATAAAAGTAATCAAATAACATATGAAATTACTACAGTTTAAAAATAGACAATTCATCAACCCTCGACATACGTTTTAAAATGAAACAAATATGAAACGTGTGAAGTTCCTGATAACCATCAACATAATAAAGAAAATGATCATGAAAATGTCCATCCGCTCTTAACTCAAAACATAATGTGTGGAAAATACGGTCCTTGGGTTCACGTGCGCACAACCAACTCTGCCTACTCAGTCTTCGGCACCTCCAATCTCCTGATCAATATGCTCACCTGCATCATTCACAATTAGTGAGTGTAAAAACTTAGCACACCTGTTACGTTATAGGAAGAACATATACATAACATGCAACGGTGAAAAATACCGTAATAAAAATACATTTCATGATCTTTAGAACGTAAACGTAAACATAATAAATCATACGTGTCAAAGCATGTCTCAACATATCACCATATATGTGTTCATCTCTTTTAATTGAATTCCGTTTATTAGTTGTGACTTTCGTATCAGCTCTATTCGATGGATCCATCTACGTATAACTGTGGTACCCGACGACGGGGACATCAGCGATAATATTACCTATCCACTGAGCCTTGGCTTTATAGCTCATTGTATACATATACATATTAGTCACAACCAACTCTCATCCTTCAAAACATGTCATCATTTTCATCACTTATAAAAATCATGCATATAGGTAATTTTTCCTTAGAATCAAGCGTGCAACGTCTTTTTATAATTTCAGAAAAGTCATATTCATGATAACATAAACATTAAAACTTTTCAAAATCGTGCTTATGGTGCTGACACAACTAAAACTCAACTCGGGTGCAAAATGACCATTGACCGACGATTTCGGTTGAGAATAAATCTAGCAAGCGGACTAGGTCAAGTTATAATAAATGGATGATGAGTCCAATTATCGATCTCACATAGACTAATATTTAATTACTAGAATTTATATCACTTAACTTAAGCTAGACAAAATAAATAAAAAGATGATACGTGGATTATTAATCTAAATTATTAAATAAAATAATTACAATTAAAAACGAGAGATTCAGATATCAAGGATGGATTCAAATTCAAATAAATAACTAAGACACACAACGGTACCAAACTATACTATGTTGACACGTGTTAAAATACAATTAATTATTTAATCCTTGACAATCACGGTGAAATTCCCAATTTTATTTATTAAACGATTCCTCGAGTTAATAAACCTATTTAAATCTAACAGTTCAATTATTTCTAATTGAATTTAATTAAATCTAAATGCATTAAATCTTCGTAGAATTTCAGTTTTCACCTAAAACCGGACACTGAAATCGAATACTATTTCTAGTCAGTTTAACCATGTGTTGATGACGTCTTTGTTGCTATATTTAATCAATCATTTTCCGATTCGTGATTAATCAACAGACATGTAAATAGTTGATCAGGCTATTAACAAGAAATATTAAATCAACATCAATCAATAATTAAAATCAAGAAAAATAATATATTGAAAATAAAACAAATATCAAATAAAGTATTGTTTGGCCCTATTGTGGTCTTAGCCTAAATAAAATTACTCCATGAATTCAAAACAAAAGTGCAAACTCAGATTTAATTTCATAGAAGAAAACAAAAGAAGTAAATGAGAGGAATTCTCTGTGATTTAGCGGTGTGTGAGGAATTCCTCCAGATTTTGGCTTCTGTCTTCCTCCCTTTTGCACTTCCTCACTATTTCTGCTTCACTGTAGCCTTCTGTTCTACGCTTCCTTCCTCTTTTCCTCTTCTCTGCTGTTCAATTCCTCCTTATTTCCTGCACTTTCGTCTTCTCTTCTTTCCCTTCTGCTCTTCTCTCTTCCTTTCTCCTCCTCTCACTTCTTCTGCGCTGGTTTTTCTCTTTTGTGCGCCTACTTCTTCTATTACGCTTCTGCCCCTTTTTATTCTTCTCAATGAGCCTCCTTCCTTCTTTCCTTCTAAGCCCATGTCAAGTAAAAAAGGTATAGATGTTTATCAAGATTTACATAGATTTTTCAAGATTTCAATATTATCAGGAAATAAAAATATTTTATTTCCCTTCTTTTGATATTTTGTTTCATTTGAAATCTAGTAAATTTATTTTATCTCTTAATTTAAACAATTTTTCATTTTTATTCAAATATAAAATTATTAATTCAAATAATCACATAATTAGGGATAAAAATTCTAGATAAGGGCAAATATTATAAAATTAAATCCCTAAAATATTTGCAAGATTTGGCCTTATCAACCATTTTTCTCCAGGAAACCCTAATTTACCATTTTACCCCTAGACCTCAAAATTTCGAAATGAAGCCTACCAAACTCCTTAAAACATCTCAAAACAAAATAATAAGCATCTCTTAGACGTAAACTCGAGTTTGTTTCAAAACTTATACGATTTGTTTTAAAACTTGGATCGGGGTCCCGATTTTAATCCGAAATAACCCGAAACTCAACCAAATCTTTCCAAATTTAAACCATGACTTAGTAACACAAGACCAGACTTACAACCACCCAAATCGAGCCACTTATGACCTTAAAACCTAGCTAGAACTTGATGTAATTTTTCTGCACTAAGGTACCCAAAAACCCTAGTTAACTCCTGAGACAACTTATGCCCTAGTTTGATCCTAGTCCAACACCAGCCCGGATCGGACCCCACCAATTACCCTAGGTCCTCGACTAGACCCTCCTGGACACAATCAATCACGGCCAGTAGTACCACGCACGCAGTCGCGCGGCTATCACTCCAAAAAAAGTGAACCCGATGAATTCTAGGCTAGCGACCTGTCCAAGGACCACTACCAGCTGTGCACCGACCACCTAGGACCACGACTAAGACCCTCTATGGTCTTAACCACGGCCTGTAATATGCCTGCACACAGCCGTGAGCCCATACACACCAT
Source organism: Primulina tabacum (assembly GCF_025594145.1). Classification (NCBI taxonomy): domain Eukaryota; kingdom Viridiplantae; phylum Streptophyta; class Magnoliopsida; order Lamiales; family Gesneriaceae; genus Primulina; species Primulina tabacum. The sequence goes on along the minus strand of NC_134556.1, from coordinate 14,906,401 downwards.
TCCAACCCTAACGTGCCCATGAACAAAATCACTCGATCGACTCGTTCACGGTCCCATCCAGACCTGTTTCTAACATATCAAAACACTCCCAACCAGCTGTAAAACATGAACCGTACACTAAGCCTGGCAGCCCCATCAAAACCGAGGATAAAAATGTGAACATCAAAGCATGGGGGTTCGGTTTTCTTCATGTACATGCATTCGAAATTCATAAAAACGTCAGCTCTACAATATGTTATGTATAAACAATCGACAACATGTAATGACACGTCCTCTAATTTTTTTTATATATAAATCATAAACTCGAAAATTACTCATTGAAATAACTTAACGTTTCTACGAATCATAATAATTTAACATTTGAAATCTCAAGTGCATAAAACGTCGATCTTTAAAAATATCAACTAATATCAAAATAAAGCATAAAAAAATCTACTAAATATCTTTTAAATCTTTTATCTATCAAGCTGGTGCGGAAAATAAATATCTCTCGGGAGTGTACTGTGAAAGGGATCGATTTTAGGTGCCCGAATGCGCAACGGAAGTTTCAAATTTGTTTTTCAAGATGAAAAATTCGAACACCTCATACTAGATGTGTAGCAAATACAAAACACCAAAAATGTTATACATAGGGTATTTATAGAAATGTACCTATCAATCTTAAAAGATTGATAATGGCTCCAACTAAGGTGTAAACACCTTAGCTCTTGAAAGGATGACAAATCTTCAAGCTTCCCTTTGAGCCCACCTTGCTCAAATATTAAGCCCACCACCAACTAGGTAGATCCCCTCATATCTTGCACTAGAAAAATATGAGGATTTTTCAAGGAGAAGTGAATTGTTTCTCCAACAATTGAAGCACAAAAATTGAGAGAGAAAGATGATAGAAATTTCGGCCATATGGTGTGTGGAGTGAAGGGGAGACTTTTCTTGGTTGGTGAAAAAGGTGTTGTGGTGTCCCAAAAGCATGCCATGCCTTGGACATTGAAAAAGTTGTCTCCAACTCTTCACCTCCCCATGCACATTCTATTTGGGCTTGTAACAATTACAAGGCCCATGGTCTTTTATTTAAATGTCTCAAACACATTTGAGCCCATTTAAACTTTAACTTGATTTTACTCAAGGCCACTAGTTTAATAATTATTTATAATTGAGCTCTACAAGACCCATGGGTGTTTAATTAATCTAACACTTAACTTAATTTAATTATTTGGACTCTACTAGGTCCACTAGTGTTTAATTAATTCAACACTTGAATTAATTTAATTTAGTCCATAATAATGTATATGAAAATCATAATTTTTAAATACATTACTCATTTGACCAACTTTTAATTTAGGAACACATTCATAAATTAAAAGTCACATTTCTCTCATAGAAGTCATACTTCTATTTTTCCTTACGCTTATAAACTCATTTATAAGCCGTTCAACACTTTGAACTATTTTACTTCTCAACGGGATCTAGAAAGCTAGTACTTGTGTGGCCCTCAATGGTTCATTGATACAACTAGCCGTGGGTTCACATCTCCATGTGATTCGGACTAAACATGTCCTTATATGAGCATACCCCAATTGCTCCATTCTTATTTATCAACTCCTTGATAATAAGAACGTCAGAACTCAAGTTTGATAGTACCCAACCAATCATGTTAAACGCCTAGCAGCATCGCTTACATGATTCCCTAGGTATCAAATGATAGTTCCTGCAAAGAACCATTCAATTATGGTTAGCGTACAGTACGGTCCCTTCAACTCATATATCCCGACCGATTCGACAACCATTGGTATATCGAGAGCTGTCAATGAATCGATACTATGTGTCACGTCGTAGTTGCATTGATGGTGTAATCTATGAAACCCCTTTCATAATTACCACCATACTCTGATCAGAGATTTCAACCTACATACACATGAGAACACATAGGATATCCAAACCCGAAGATAAGCGGTGAATCCCCGACTACAATGCATCGACTCCTATATGTTTCGACAGAACACCCAACCTTGCCACCTGATGACCCCATGAGAGTCGGTAAACAAGTCAAAGTGTAATTCTAGCACATAGAGTCTCAATGTTGTCCCGGGTCATAAGGACTAATGGTGTACAACCATAAAGTAGGACGTTTCCACTCGATAAGTGAGAACCACTTGGAAAGTCCTTTATGGAGGGTTGTTCAATGCACTCTACCAGGAGCACCTATCTGCATGCTCGGACATCACAATGTCCCATACCAATGAAACATGGTACTCACATTGCAGATACTAGTCTCGAACTCGAGCGGCCTATATCCTTCTTAGCGGCGGCTGAATCGACTAGGAACTGTTTAGAATATACAGTATTCCGAATATGAGTTTCATGATACTCATCACATGAGCATCTCATATTCTTTCAACTATTTGTATATTCAAGGGCTTTATCTATGCAACTAGCATGGGTATACAGATAAAGATGTGCCAAAACAATAATTTCAAATATTATTAAAATAAAGATTGCTTATACATAGAGTTTCATTGTGAACACTCGGCCAACACTTGGCTCGACGGGCGCCTACTCTAACAATCTCCCACTTGCACTAGAGCCAACTACCCAAATGCTTCAAACCAATTGATTCGCGATGCATCTCGAATAATGGTCCAGGTAAAGGCTTAGCTAGTGGATCAACAATATAATCTGCGGAGCCGACTTTGTCAATCGACACTTCTCCTCTTTCCACAATCTCTCGGAGGATGTGGTACTTTCTCAATACGTGTTTGGATTTCTGATGAGACCTTGGCTCATTTGCTTGAGCTAAAGCTCCCGTGTTGTCACACAACACCGAGAGAGGAGCAACTCCATTAGGAATGAGTCCAACTCTTGGACGAAATTCCTTATCCAAACAGCCTCCTTTGCTGCATCTGATGCAGCAATGTATTCGACCTCTGTGCTGGAATCCGCAGTATTGTCTTGCTTGGAACTCTTCCAAGAGACAGCAGCACCATTGAGCGTGAATACAAACCCAGAGGTTGACTTCGAGTCATCGATATCGCTTTGGAAGCTAGAGTCGGTATAGCCTTCCAATTTCAGTTCTCCACCCCATAGACCAAGAACAATTTATTGGTCCTTCTCAACTACTTGAGGATGTCTTTCACAACTTTCCAGTGTGGAAGACCAGGGTTCGATTGATATCTACTCACTACACTTAGTGCAAAAGCCACGTCAGGACGTGTAGATATCATCTCATACATGATGCTACCAATCGTAGATGCATAAGGAATGCTTGTCATCGCCGCTATCTCTGCATCAGTCTTGGGAGACAGACTTGGATAGGGACACGCCATGACACATTGGTAGATGTCCTCTCTTGGACTCATCCATCGAGAACCGCTTCACGATGGTATCAATGTATGTGGACTGGGTGAGACCAAGCAATCTTCTTGATCTATCTCTATAGATCTGTATTCCCAATACGAAAGATCCTTCACCCAAGTCCTGCATCGAGAACTTACTCGCTAACCATATCTTAGTTGATTGCAACATTCCTACATCATTCCCAATGAGTAGAATGTCACAACATAAAGCACCAGGAATGTCACAACACTCCCACTGACCTTCTTATACACACAGGGTTCCTTAGGATTCTTAGTAAAACCAAACTCTTTGATTGTACTCTCGAATCTAAGGTTCCAACTCCTAGATGCCTGCTTTAGACCATAAATAGATCTTTGAAGTTTGCATACCATATGCTCACTTCCGATAGATGTAAACCCTCCAGGTTTGAGACATGTAAATCTCTTCCTTAATATCCCCATTAAGAAATATTGTCTTAACATCCATCTCCCATATCTCATAGTCATACCATGCAGCTATGGCTAGCAAAATCCTTATGGACTAGAACATTGCAACTGGAGAAAAGGTTTCCTCAAAGTCAACTCCTTGTCTTTGAGTATATCCTTTTGCCACCAATCGCGCCTTGAAGGTTAATACCTTCCCATCCGCCCCAAGTTTCCTCTTGTAAATCCATTTACACCCTATGGGAACAATTCCCTCAGGTGGATCCACGAGATTCCACATTTGGTTCGAATGCATGGAATTCATCTCAGATTCCATTGCTTCAAGCCACTTGGCTGAATCGGCATCAGATAACGCTTCCTTGAAGGTCCTTGGATCACATCCATGGTTAGGCTCATCATGGCCCTCTTCAAGAAGCAGACCATACCTCATAGGTGGTCTCGAGACTCTATCGGATCTTCTAGGAGCTTGTATCTCCTCTCTTGGATCCTCGGGTGTGGGTTCTACAACTGTGGGTGTCTCTCGAACCTCTTCGAGTTCTATCATCTCGCCTTTTCTATCTAATAGAAATTCCTTTTCCAAAAAAAAGGTTGCATTCCTAGAAACAAACACCTTTGTTTCTTGGGGATGATAGAAATTATATCCAACTGAATTCCTTGGATATCCCACAAAGTAGCATAAAATGGATCGACTATCCAATTTATCTTCCACTGCCTGCTTCATATAAGTAGGGCACCCCCATATTCTAAGATAAGAATACTTGGGAGGCTTACTCATCCATATCTCATATGGTGTCTACCTTTGAATGGACATTTAGTGGAATATCTTTCAATTTTAAGTTATAGAGATCGTTTTCAAGTTCACCAGTACCAATCAAACATTCATTCTTGTAAATATTGCAAACACCTTTGCTAAATAAACAAGAATATCCATTTTTATCAGCATAGAAATGGAAACAATGTTTTTCACAAAATTAGGTACAAACAAAACATCTCATACAATTAACTTAAAACTATTGTTCAACAATAAGTAAACATCTTCAACAGCCTTGGCAGCAACTCTTGCTCCATTGCCCATCCTCAAGAAGGTCACACCTTCCCTAAGCTTCCTACTTCTTCCCATCACTTGTAACTCATTACAGAGATGTGAGCCACAGCCGGTATCCAATACCCAAGAAGTAGAGTTAATTGAAATGTTTACTTCAATGTAGAACATACCGTTTCCAGAACTCTTCTGGGCAAGATATTCCCTGCAGTTACGCCTCCAATGTCCAGGCTTCTTGCAGTGATGACATACATCATCAGTCTTGTCAGCCTTAACTGGTCTGGCTGCCTCAACGGGATTCGGAGATTGCCTCATCAAGGGCATGTTCTTCTTGGGACGTTGGAAAGAACGCTTCTTTTCATTCCCATGTGGATCAATCTTCGTACCAGATGAAGAACCCACATAGAGAACCAACTTCTCTTTCTTGATGGTTGATTCAAACGTAACAAGCATATTCACCAACTCCTCAAGGGTCGGCTCCATCTTGTTCATGTTGAAGTTCACCACAAAAGGATCAAATGAGCTAGGCAATGATAACAGCAACACGTCGGTGGTCAACTCCGAAGGCAAGATCAGATCCATGCCAACGAGCTTGTCCACGAGCCCAATCAACTTCAGGCCATGCTCATGGACCGAGGCCCCATCTCGCATGCGCAAAGTGATCAGCTCCTTGACGGTAGCATACCTAAGAGGCCGTGTTTGCTCACCAAAGAGCTCCTTGAGATGCAAATGAATGTCAGCACCACTCTTTGCATCCTCAAAACGCCTCTGCAGCTCATCATTCATAGAAGTCAGCATATAACACCTGGCTATCAAGTCATGGTCACACCATTCCTTGTAAGCCTGCAATTCCTCAGGAGTGCAGTCAGTCGGACCCTCAACAGGGGGCGACTCAGTCAGTGTATATGCTACCCTTTCCGAATTCAAGACGATTTTTAGGTTTCTTAGCCAAGTGAGGTAATTAGGTCCAGTTAATATGTGTTTGTCGAGTATTACGGATATCGGATTGCGAATCGAAGACATTGTCAATTTGTACTGAAAAGTAAAAACAGATAAATGCTGATGACTATTTAAAATATTTAGTAAGATATGAAGTTTGGACTTTTACTTCATAAATATTTGCTCCCACTGTTTTGACATCTTTCACTACCCTCTATTGAAAACGGAAAACTCCTTTCCTCAGTAGGTACGTAAGGTCCAATTAGCGAATTATGATCCCGAATAATATCAGCCAATCATAATTCCTAAAAGGTAGTTTCCAATTGCATCACAATGCAACCCTTACGTAAACTTTTGTCTCACGTTTGATTAGGACCCAATAATATGACGTCGTTTCATCTTCACGTGTCAAGCCTTACCCACCGATGTTGAACCTTAATGGACGGTCGCCATGAGTTCCCCCAATAATATGAGCCGAAATCATGGGAGTTCCACGTAGTTCACATCACCATGTCAATAGATGTCACAGCTTTCCGGCATCCAGGGCCCCCCCAATAATATGAGCCGAGCCCCGAGTACGGGTAGCGTTCATCATGCACCCATTGTCGATGGAAGACATGGAAATTATAAACAAATTTATAATTCCCCTTTTCGGGCTTGATATTAATTTTGAATCTTATTCAAAATGAGGGTTTTTTAATTTTGAAAGGTCTCATCATTAATTTTATTTAAAAGCTCGCCATGTTTGATCGTATGTTTGCCGGATTCATGCAACTTTGTTATTATCATAATAATAACGCACATACTCATTATTTATAACATAGCATGCATATATTATAAACAGTAAACAAACAAGGATGATCAATCGCCCCAACACTAATGGCCCATGTGAGCTAAACACGGGCCTAGGTCCAATCCTAGGGAAATGCATGTGATGCAAATGCAACTATTACATTAGCTTCCAATGTTTACAAATCTTCGATCTTCATAATCATCATGGCCACCATCTTCCAATCTTGATCATCCACTATACTAATATTTACAAATAAATATCCATGACAAATAGGGATACATCTCATGGGGTGGGAACGGGCCATAAATCAAGCCCACTTTATAAATTGATAATTATTACAATCATTCAACACAAAATATCCTAGCATACACCTAGCAAATTGGGCTTGGGCTTTTGATCATCCTTCATGCACAATATCACATATCATACACCATCAATTAATTATAACAATAATTAATTGATCCAATATTATATATCTTGATCCAATCACTAACCGCCACGATTATAAACTAAATTAATAAAGTATACAAACACCTTTTGTCTACTTTCAAATTAATTTATTTATAACCGAATTTCATGTAAATCACCATTTACTATAAATATTTAAAGTCCAACTTAAAATATTTATTTCATGAGAAAATATTTGCAACTTTTGTAATTTTAAACTTAAGGGCCCAAAAACTTATTTTTCACCAAAAACATTTTGGCCCATTTAAAATTCACAAATATGTTAGCCATCCAATGACCCAACAACTCAAGGCCCATGACACTTTGATATTCCAAAGCACTTTTGGAAACCCTAGTCGTCATCGCCGTCGCCGGATTCCGGCAACAAAAAAAAATTTTATTTAAAACATGTGGCTGTTCGGGCAGCCCCTTGGGCTGCCCTAGCTGCCCGAAATGGGCAGCCCCTCGGGAAGCCCGAGGTGCCCGAAATGGGCAGCAACTTGCTGCCCAAAGTTGTCCCCAAAACCGGCCACGAATCGTTGCAACAAATCATCTCATGCGGTTAGAAATCGACCTCAATATAATATCATGTAAATGCTACAGAAAATAGTATCCATAGCTCTTGATACCATTTGAAAGTGATCGATTTTAGGTGCCCGAATGCGCAACAAAAGTTTCAAAATTTGTTTTTCAAGATGAAAAATTCGAACACCTCATACTAGATGTGTAGCAAATACAAAACAACAAAAATGTCATACATAGGGTGTTTATAGAAATGTAGCTATCAATTTTAAAAGATTGATAATGGCTCCAACTAAGGTGTAAACACCTTAGCTCTTGAAAGGATGACAAATCTTCAAGCTTCGCTTTGAGCCCACCTTGCTCAAATATTAAGCCCACCACCAACTAGGTAGATCCCCTCATATCTTGCACTAGAAAAATATGAGGATTTTTCAAGGAGAAGTGAATTGTTTCTCCAACAATTGAAGAACAAAAATTGAGAGAGAAAAATGATAGAAATTTCGGCCATATGGTGTGTGGAGTGAAGGTGAGACTTTTCTTGGTTGGTGAAAAAGGTGTTGTGGTGTCCCAAAAGCATGCCATGCCTTGGACATTGAAAAAGTTGTCTCCCAACTCTTCACCTCCCCATGCACATTCTATTTGGGCTTGTAACAATTACAAGGCCCATGGACTTTTATTTAAATGTCTCAAACATATTTGAGCCCATTTAAACTTTAACTTGATTTTACTCAAGGCCACTAGTTTAATAATTATTTATAATTGAGCTCTACAAGACCCATGGGTGTTTAATTAATCCAACACTTGAATTAATTTAATTATTTGGTCTCTACTAGGTCCACTAGTGTTTAATTAATTCAACACTTGAATTAATTTAATTTAGTCCATAATAATGTATAAGAAAATCATAATTTTCAAATACATTACTCATTTGGCCAACTTTTAATTTAGGAACACATTCATAAATTAAAAGTCACATTTCTCTCATAGAAGTCATACTTCTATTTTTCCTTACGCTTATAAACTCATTTATAAGCCGTTCAACACTTTGAACTATTTTACTTCTCAACGGGATCTAGAAAGCTAGTACTTGTGTGGCCCTCAATGGTTCATTGATACAACTAGCCGTGGGTTCACATCTCCATGTGATTCGGACTAAACATGTCCTTATATGAGCATACCCCAATTGCTCCATTCTTATTTATCAACTCCTTGATAATAAGAACGTCAGAACTCAAGTCTGATAGTACCCAACCAATCATGTTAAACGCCTAACAGCATCGCTTACATGATTCCCTAGGTATCAAATGATAGTTCCTGCAAAGAACCATTCAATTATGGTTAGCGTACAGTACGGTCCCTTCAACTCATATATCCCGACCGATTCGACAACCATTGGTATATCGAGAGCTGTCAATGAATCGATACTATGTGTCATTTCGTAGTTGCATCGATGGTGTAATCTATGAAACCCCTTTCATAATTACCACCATACTCTGATCAGAGATTTTAACCTACAAATACATGAGAACACATAGGATATCCATACCCGAAGGTAAGCGGTGAATCCCCGACTACAATGCATCGACTCCTATATGTTTCGACAGAACACCCAACCTTGCCACCTGATGACCCCATGAGAGTCGGTAAACAGGTCAAAGTGTAATTCTAGCACATAGAGTCTCAATTTTGTCCCGGGTCATAGGGACTAATGGTGTACAACCATAAACTAGGACGTTTCCACTCGTTAAGTGAGAACCACTTGGAAAGTCCTTTATGGAGGGTTGTTCAGTGCACTCTACCAGGAGAACCTATCTGCATGCTCGGACATCACAATGTCCCCAACCAATGAAACATGGTACTCACATCACAAATACTAGTCTCGAACTCGAGCGGCCTATATCCTTCTTAGCGGCGGCTGAATCGACTAGGAACTATTTAGAATATACAGTATTCCAAATATGAGTTTCATGATACTCATCACATGAGCATCTCATATTCTTTCTACTATTTGTATATTCAAGGGCTTTATCTATGCAACTAGCATGGGTATACAGATAAAGATGTGCCAAAACAATAATTTCAAATATTATTAAAATAAAGATTGCTTATACATAGAGTTTCATTGTGAACACTCGGCCAACACTTGGCTCGACGGGCCCCTACTCTAACATACTATCGCACTTGATCCACTCAAGCGTCAACGCCTCCTCATATCATCAAATCCTGTAACATTCAAACCTAGTGAGTATAATGACTCAGCACGTTCTAAACATGAGTAGAGGCCCTTCTTCCCAAATCTCATCACACCCTTCATCGGTCCTATGTATCTAGGACTGAGCTTGCTCTTCTTCCCAAATCTCATCACACCTTTCATCTGTGAGACCTTCACGAACACATGATCCCTTACGACAAACTCAAGATCTATGTGCCGCTGATCTGCGTAACTCTTCTGCCGGCTCTGAGCGGTCTTCATTCTGTCTCAGATCTTGAACATTAACTCTGCAGTCTGACTGAAAATATCCGGCCCCAACTCTGCCCTCTCTCCTACCTCGTTCCAATACACTGGAGATCTACATTTCCTCCCGTATAATTCCTCATATGGAGCCATACCGATCGATGCCTGATAACTGTTCTTGTGCGTGAACTCCACAAGAGGTAACTTTGGCTCCCTACTGCCCTGGAAGTCGATCACACACGTTCTGAGCAGGTCCCCAATATCTAAATCACCTTCTCTAACTGTTTGTCGATCTGAGGATGAAATTTAGTACTGAATAACAAGTTGGTCCCAAATTCCTGATACAGACTTTTCCGAAAGGTAGACGTGAATCTCGGATCCCTGTCGGATTCAATGGACACTGGAATCCCATGCAGCCTGATTATCTCTCTGATGTACAGCTCTGCATATTGAGTCATGGTGAAAGTCTTCTTGATCGGTAGAAAATGAGCTGACTTGGTGAGCCGATCAACTATCACCCAAATGGCATTATATCATTCAGTCGTCCTCGGAAGTCCCGTCACGAAGTCCTTGGTAATGTTCTCCCATTTTCACTCGAGAATAGGGAGTGGTCTAAGCTTTCCTATAGATTTCTGATGTTCGGCCTTGATCTGCTGACATGTGATAGGTGTAGTTTTTACGTATTTTATTGCATTATTTTTGTGTGTGTTTGCATTGTGCATGCGTATATTTAATTTTAATTTTGTTCGTTTTAGAGTAAGCTATGAATATGACCTGTCTCACTTGTGCGTGATGAATTTGCAGGTAAAATGACCGGAAAACTGAAATCTAAGCAAAAAGTGCAAACCAAGGAGACAATGGGCAGAAAAGCTGGCGCCCGAGCGGTAGAATTTTACCGCTCTGGCGCGAGAAGTGATTCGAGGAACTGAATTCCAGAGAGCATGGCGCGTGGGCGGTAATATTCTACCGCCCGGGCGCGAGATATGCCTTCCGAAGAGTCAACATACAGAAGACTCGGCGCTTGGGCGGTGAAATTCTACCGCCCGAGCGCGAGTGCCGCACCTCCCAAGCAAGATTATAGAGAGTGTGGCGCTCGAGCGGTAATATTCTACCGCTCGAGCGCCACCTAATTTTGGGAAGATTTTTGGCCGATTTTGATGCGAATCCTCGTACGAATGAGAAGCAAACACGATTATCGAAATCGCACCCTCAACTCAATAACAAACAAGGATCGATTATGTTGTCCCGATCTTTTGAAACAAGTAATGATTTGTGATATTCACCTCTAAGCGATTAAAACTTAGCAACAAATATCAACGATAAAACAATTGAATTTCAAACGAACCTTCAAAGATCTTGTTTTGACAATCCGAGCGAAAAACAATCGACAAACGCCACAAAGATGCAATCTTTGATAAGTTTGATTTGTGTTGAACAAAGCAAGATGCCTTGCAAATTTGAGAGAGACTCTTCAAAATATTTTTATCAATCTTCAATAATGATTTTCGATCATAGTCCTTACAAGCATTAAATAGACAATAAAATACAAGAAAAACAACATAAAGTAGTGTAAAAAGTCATAAAGAACTTGTCTAGCAAATTTGACACGGCACTGCGCGCGGTGGCACATGAACTGGCGCAGCCGCGCGCATGGTTCTGCACCCGGACAGCACGGGGCGCGCGGTAGCGCCACTTCTGGCGCGGGCGCGCGCACTGGCAGCACGGGCGCGCCGCTTCTAGCGCTGGCGCGCGCGCTGTTCTGCTCTGCGCTAGCGCGCGCTGCTGCACTGCTTCTGGCGTGCGCACAGTTCTGCCCATCTGCGCTAGCGCGTGCTGCTGCTTCTGCACATTTGCGCTAGCGCGTGCTGCTGCACTGCTTCTCTCGGGCCATTTTGCACTCATATGCTTAGTTGTTCGGGATTCCTTCATTATACTATTTGTTGAACTCCACAACTTGCTTGGATATGCTTGATTCATCATTATTGATCTTGAAGGTCCGAAACAACGACACTCTCTAAATCTCCTTCCAATCATTTGCACACGGTGCCTAGTCAGATTCATATCATACTCCCCTTCTTCAAAAAGATTTGTCCTCAAATCTTCGCTATCTACACAAAAACGAAGCAAGTTAGTAATAACAAAATTTATATGACCAACATGCTTACCTTCAGGCTCAAGTTTGTAGGTGCTATAGCCCACGTGCTCCTTCAATGTTTTGAACCATGACTCCATGGTTGTCTTCACTGTCAATGTAACAACCTCAACATACACCAAATGACGAGTGACACCAAATGATAAGATATCATTAACTATCACAAAGATCAGATTTCTCCCCTTCTTAGACCTAGTTAACACACAAGTGAAATCCATACATGTGTACGATCATAGTCCACTAGGAATAAGATATAATTGATGCAACACATAAGAATCAATCTTAGATGCCCTTTCCCCATATCCAATGCACCCTTCACTACACCTCTTAACATACCTCTTCATATGCAACCAACACATATAATCATGGATTATGTTGATGATAAAATAGCAACAGTATGCTCCACTAACACGTAATTCATGCAATGAATATAGAATGTCAAATTTATTCTCTTTAAACATATATTCATCATGAATAAAGAAATAATCATGTTCATCCTTGCACCTCTCAAAACCATCAAACAAGCATAAATCATGCAAATAGAACACATTAAATGTACTATCCATATAATCTTTACAATCATCGCTAATCAAGTATAAATCACGGAAATAGGACACGTCACATGTACTATCAATGCAATATATTATCTCATCACAAAAATCTAAGTCTAATGTATATAAACCCTTGTAGTAAACAAACCCTATCAACTTTGTAAATCGTGAGACGTCAAAATTCAGAGTAGGTACATGCAATACATTCATGGTCTCAAATTCATAACAATCAAGGAATAAAGGTAAATCTACATCTTACCCCTTAACCACCACATTTGCAACATATTCTCCAAGCTTTGGAAAATGATACATCGAAGAATTAAGATAAAGACGAAAGTCATACCTCATGGTTTTTGCGTTGGCAACTAACCTTACATCACCTTTCTTAATTCCAAATTCATATGGATCATCCCATTGCATTCTTTCACCAATAACACTATCTCGCCTCCTCATCATGACTTCATCGGATTCCTGCAAAGAAGAATTAACATCGCTCGGGATTGAACCGGCTATATCATCACAATGACAATAAACCACTTTGTACAAAGGTACTTTAAAGGGTTTATTCAAAAATACATAAGTCTCAACCTCACTCTTTTTACTCTTTTGGGCCTTTAATTCATTTTTCTTTTCTTTTTCTTTGGCCTCTTTTTCTTTTTCCTTTTCTTTTATTTCATCATTCTCTTCTTTTTTTCTTTCTATGATCATCTCACTCTTTTGTTCACTCATTCTTTTGACCATATCACATTTTTTTCACTCATTTCAAGGAATTTCAATTGATTCTCAAGAACAACATTTGGATTCAATTGAACACATGAAATATTTTTTTCTTCAAATGTTTTGAGCAACAAATTTTCTTCTTGCCTACTCTCCTCTTCCTTAATAGACAAATCACACATTTCTTTTTCCCCACCTAATGATTCAGTCCTCACTGTATATTGTTCAACAACATTCATCTCACTAACTAGTGGCATAACATCATCTTCAACTCTATTAATCACCACCTCAAATTCATGTTCTTCTACAACCGCAACTTCATGTTCAAATTCTCCAAAAATCTCAACCTCCACTTGAGATTTAAATTCAACCGACGACTCTACTACTGTCAGCTCCTTACGTTGACATTGGCTAGTATCACGCCCAAATTTTAAACACCAACAACATATAATATCAAAAGTACTAGAATTTGAGATTTTACTTGTACCTTGATATTCATATTTGCTAGCTTTACATCTCGACTGGTCCCTTGGACTAGCAATGATTTTCTCTCCCTGGTTGCAATACCAACTACTCTCCTCACATCCCCTATCATCATCTCGATGCAAATACAACGATCTATTCCCTCCAAATCTTCTACGTCGCCTATCCTCATCATGTTGCCTATCATCATCCCGATCCAAATACAATGATCTATTCCCTCCAAATCTTCTACGTCGCCTATCCTCATCATGTTGCCTATCATCATCCCGATCCAAATACAATGATCTACTCCCTCCAAATCTTCTACGTCGCCTATCCTCATCATATTGCCTATCATGTATTTCCTCTTCTTCACTTCGCCTATACATCTCACGTAGAGGCTTAAACTTCTTCTCCCATATTTTATCCAACACTTCTAACATTGTTTGAAATTGACGATCGTCAACCATTATACCTGCAAGAAAAGGTTAGTATAAAACAATAAAAGATAAGTTTCCTCACCACGAATCCTCACTGATCACTCCAATGGAAATTCACTCGTCTCTCTTTTTTTCTTCACTACAAAATACTCACCGGTCACTCCAAAGAAATAACGCTCGCACTCAAGTGTTTTCACTCAAATTTGATAGTTCTCTCTAAGATGTGCTCAAGCTTTGTACTAACAAGATTCAACTTGTGGACACTTGCAACTGTCTCACTTGGACTGCACAAAACAAAGAACGATAGAATAACACAGATTTGAAAACATAACAAAGGATAACACAGATCTGAAAACAGAAACGATGGAATAACAAAGATCTGATAAGAGAACGAAATTTATGTTTTTCTTTTCTTATATAGAAAGATTTGACAATAGAAACGAAAGGCTAACACAGATCTGAGAACAGAACGGATTTTAAACAGATCTGAAAATAGAAACAAAAGGATAACACAGATCTGATAACAGAACGGATATATATATTTTTTTTATTTTTAGACAGATCTGAAAATAACAACAACAACAATAACTTACTTGAGTTCAATGAGCCAAAGCTCTGATACCAAATGATGCGAATCCTCGTACGAATGAGAAGCAAACACGATTATCGAAATCGCACCCTCAACTCAATAACAAACAAGGATCGATTATGTTGTCCCGATCTTTTGAAACAAGTAATGATTTGTGATATTCACCTCTAAGCGATTAAAACTTAGCAACAATTATCAACGATAAAACAATTGAATTTCAAACGAACCTTCAAAGATCTTGTTTTGACAATCCGAGCGAAAAACAATCGACAAACGCCACAAAGATGCAATCTTTGATAAGTTTGATTTGTGTTGAACAAAGCAAGATGCCTTGCAAATTTGAGAGAAACTCTTCAAAATATTTTTATCAATCTTCAATAATGATTATCGTTCATAGTCCTTACAAGCATTAAATAGACAATAAAATACAAGAAAAACAACATAAAGTAGTGTAAAAAGTCATAAAGAACTTGTCTAGCAAATTTGACACGGCACTGCGCGCGGTGGCGCATGAACTGGCGCAGCCGCGCGCATGGTTCTGCGCCCGGACAGCACGGGGCGCGCGGTAGCGCCACTTCTGGCGCGGGCGCGCGCACTGGCAGCACGGGCGCGCCACTTCTGGCGCTGGCGCGCGCGCTGTTCTGCTCTGCGCTAGCGCGCGCTGCTGCACTGTTTCTGGCGTGCGCACAGTTCTGCCCATCTGCGCTAGCGCGTGCTGCTGCTTCTGCACATCTGCGCTAGCGCGTGCTGCTGCACTGCTTCTCTCGGGCCATTTTGCACTCATATGCTTAGTTGTTCGGGATTCCTTCATTATACTATTTGTTGAACTTCACAACTTGCTTGGATATGCTTGATTCATCATTATTGATCTTGAAGGTCCGAAACAACGACACTCTCTAAATCTTCTTCCAATCATTTGCACACGGTGCCTAGCCAGATTCATATCATATTTCTTCCCTTATTTCTGAATGGGAGAGGATATGTAAAGGAATTGGGGATGAAAATTGACAGATTCATTCAGAGCCAAGGAGTCTAGGGAAAGAAAAAGCTTGGAGCAATTTTTGGGAATGAAGATTCGAAGATTTCCGGGCATCATTCCTCGCACTTTCGGCACGAATAATATTTCTAATCTAGTTTTTATCATTTAAACATTGTTGTGTTTATTCTTACCATGAATTCTATTAGCTAAACTACAATATTTGTTCGTATTTAAGGGGATCCTACCCCGAAAGTGGTTTGGTTAAGTCGTATTTCAGTTGTTGGTTTATTCTTGATTATGCTACTGTTTCGTTATAATTATTAAAGTATAGCTAACTTTAATAATAATCTTATATTGCGAGTGAGTTCGAGAGAATAGTTTGTGATAAAAACAAGTAAAATATTCCGTGGATCTACAATTTACATTGACATATGAAATTGGATACGCGCCACCGATAGTCATAGTCCGGTCGGGCGAAAACTAGGGGATTTCATAGATCGATATGCGATTCACTCTTAATAAATATTTAAAGACATTTAATTACTCCACTGAGAGAATTAGTTTGTCATTGGAGGAGATGGCTGCTAGCAGCTATCATCCTCAATCTGAAAGGGACAACCAGCGAAGAAATGCAGGAGTTCATCAGGTAACTGACCTTTCCGCTATTACTGCACAACTTGATGTCTTGAACAGGAAATTGGACGGCTTGAATATGGGTGGCACGGCTATGCGTCATCAAGAGATATTCTATGATAAGTGTGGAGGTGAACACTTTGCGAAAGACTATCGAAATGGAAATCCCTTTTATGCGCAAAAAGGGGCATCAGTGAATCAAGTGGGAGTCCAAAATCGTCGAAGGAATGATCCGTATTCGAACACATACAATCCTGGATGGAGGCAACATCCCAACTTCTCATGGGGTGGCCAAAACAGTCAGAATCGACCAGAAGGAGGACAACCATATGGGAAGCAACCAATGTACAGATCTGAACCTCCTAGAGAAGAAAATTCCAATTTGGAGCAGATGATGTCTAAGTTCATCTCATCTACCGAAACTAGACTCCAAAATCAAGATGCATCGATAAAGGTGCTAGAGAATCAGATTGGACAGTTAGCTAAGATGATAGCAAGTAGAGAGACGGGCACCTTGCCAAGTAACTTAGAGACCAATCCAAAAGAGCAAGTGAAGGCCATCGAGTTGAAGAGTGGAAAAAGTTTAGAGTCTAGAGGGACAGAAAGAAATCAAGTACTGGATGAACAGACTGAGTCATCAAAAGGTAAGTCTTCTAACTCTACACCAGCACCCACTGCACAACCTAAAATTGTTATCCTTCCACCTTTTCCTGCAGCATTAAAAAAGGCGAAATTAGATGCGCAATTCGGTAAGTTCTTAAAAGTATTCAAGAAATTGCACATCAATATTCCCTTTGCTGATGCGCTGATGCAAACGCCAAGCTATGCTAAATTTTTGAAGGACATCTTAGCAAACAAGAGAAAATTGGAGGATCATATGACGGTAAATCTAACTGAAAATTGCTCTTCTTTGGTGTAAAACAAGATCCCACCAAAACTTAAGTATCCAGGGAGTTTTTCTATTCCTTGCGTGATTGGTGATATCCTTTTTCATAAAGTTTTGTGTGATCTTGGTATGAGTATTAATCTTATGCCTTTATCTGTATTGAGGAAACTCGGATTAAGAGAACCTAAGCCAACAAGGATGTCCTTGCCACTAGCAGACAAATCTGTCAAATACCCGCGAGGAGTCGTAGAGGACGTCTTGGTAAAGGTGGACAAATTCATATTTCCTGCATATTTTGTAGTACTTGACATGGAGGAAGACATGGACATGCTCTTGATTTTGGGGAGACCATTCACTGCGACTGGCAAGTCCCTGATTGATGTTCAAGAAGGGAAGTTGAGATTGAGAGTGGGCGAGGAAGAAATTACTTTTGACGTATTTAATGCTCTTAAGCACACACTGCACACGGATGACTGTTTTAGAATTGATGCTGTGGATTCACTTGTATATAATTTTGTGAAGGATTCTATGAAAGACCAATTGGCAGCCACCCTCACAACTGAATTGAAGGAGGATGACTTGGACGAAGAGAAAGCTGAAATAGTGGCATACTTTAATGCCAACTGTAACGCCCCAAAAATTTTAAAGTCCACGCGAACCAAATGCACGAGTTATTAAATTCATGTGTATTTTAATTAAATGTTTCAATTACATTAATTAATTATGTTGTGCATATTTACATGTTTAAAATATATTTTTCTACATGGTTGCATTAAAATATATTTTTAAAGGTTATTTGAGTTGCAATCGAAGAACGGAGACCGATGGCTGAAAAATAGAAAATATTTTTATTGGTTAATTTTTTTTAATTATTTTAAATAAGGGTGATGCTTTTTCTTATTTTTGAAAATAAGGAGTTTTGAGATGATTTTATATGCCGGGATATAAATTTTATCGGTGTTGGTTTTTCAACAAAAATACGAACTTTTTGGCAACCCGGCTAATAAAGTAACAAATTTAATTAAACAAAACTATTATAATATTTTAATTAATTCCAAATCAAGCACTAGTGGGCCTAATTTGGGGGCTTAATGGGCTTAAGCTTAATTAAAGAATTACTTAGTATATAATTTTTTAAATCACCTCAAACCCTACATTCGTCACACAAAAACACATGCCTCTTTTTCTGAAAATCCACCCCATATACACGACAATACACAAATTATTTTGAAGAAAATTTCGAAAGAAGCTTCAAGGGTTGTCAAGCCCAGGTCCTTCGCGTCATCGTTCTTCGTCGTCAACGTATATTCGTGCGTTTAAAAAGCAAAGGCACGCCATACATATCCTTTTATCGTCTATCACATCGTATTATCGTTTTAAATATCGTTCGTATGAAATGCATGATATTTTTATTATAATTTTCGTAATATTGCGTAAGCTTGTAATAAACTTAAGGTTTGATGTTCCAAAACATGTATATTGTGGTGTTAAGGGACTGCCATGACTGGGAATTGTTAAGGGACAATTTTACACAAGTTAAAAGGCCCTAGACACACACCTCACACGCTGTAAAACAAAAGAAACAAGCTGGTGCGAGGTCCTTCTGTCATATGATCATGTTGGCTCGGTTTTAGTGTATAGGTGGCTAGGCTTGGGTTCGGTTGGACCAGGGCTTGGCTAAGGGTGTGTATGAGTCAAGGGTGGAGTCCTAGCCACGCTAGGACTGGAGTACAGGGCTCGGGAAGGAGTCCTAGCCGAGAGGGTTGCTGCTGCACGCCTTGGTGCAGCAGCGCGCAAGCGACGTGTTTCAGCCAGGGGTCACGGGCTGGGCTAGGGTGTCTCACTAGGGTCCTAAGAGGGTGCACGACAGGCTGGTTCAGGGTCTGGGTCGTTGGCTAGGGTCCTAGATACAAAAACGTAGAGTCCCTGTAAGGTGGGTTGCTTCTCGGCTGCAGCACTTGGGGATGGCTAGCTTCAGTTCTGTGGCTGGGGGCTGGTCCGTGGATTCCTAGGGCTCCAGGAGGGTGTCCAGAGGGTTTGGTCAGGGTTTGGTCTAGCATGGCTCGAGGGTGGCTCGGGTCCAACCTTAGAGGGTCAAGATAGGGTTTTAATTGACCAAATTAATCGAAACACGGCTCATGGGGTCGAGTTGTGGTTCACGAGGGCTAAAATAATATAAAAAGTCTAAGTTTTTAATTTAGGAATTTTATATTAAAGTTTGGAATTTTTCGGGATTTAAAACGTCGTAAAAACGAACAAATACAGATAAATTAAAAAGTTTAATATTTAAGCTAAATAAAATTATAAGAAAATTAAGTTATGCTTAAATAATTATTTGGTACATTTTAGAGTCAATAAAGTCAAGAAAATGTCAAAAACATGAAATTTTACGTCTATGGGTAAAACGGTCTTTTTACACCAAAAATTAGTAAAGGTCATGACAGTGCTCTAAATGCTATTGTTATGATATTATGATTATTTTTAAATTTTTATGAAATTTTACATGAATAAATTATGAATTTTAAATGTCTATTGGTTTTTTATGATTTAATGTTGACATTTAAAATATATGTTTCATGCTTGATTTCAAAAACAAAAATGATATGTTATGCATGATTTTATAAAGTGATGAGATTGTAAAACGTTGAAGGAAGTGAAGTAATTGTGACTATTGAGGTTATGTAGATTTCGGGTAAGAATGGGAAGGTCGTGAGGGAAAAGACCCCAGAGGGAGCCCATTTATGGAAAAAGGCCCAGAGGGAACCCGACGATCGTATTTTCATTCGAATGAGGATAGGCCAGGGCTCAGTTGACCGGTGAGAGTGTTGCTTGTGTCCCCCGCCACCCAGTACTGTGGTTTCATGTAGATGGATCCATCGACTTTTTGAGGTTTGAGGAAAGTCACAATTAACAATCTGAATTCAATAAAAGAGAAGGAAAATGTTTATGATTATGATAAAAGGTTTTATGTTATGTTGAGGAAAAGGAAAAGGTTATGGGTCATGTTACGCAAGTCATGAAAATGTTATTTTTACGTATAAGAATGTTTCATTGTTGTTTGTGATTTTTATACGTATTATTTGTTATAAAGATTATGGTGTGTTGAGTCTTTAGACTCACTAGGTGTGATGGATGCAGGTGAGTTTGAGGGAGGGGTTTCGATGGTTTACCTGACTGGACTGAAGGTGCACACAACCCGAGGACCAGCGCTTCTACTCATTCTGCAATTATGATTTATGATTATGATTTACGTTAAAAGATTTTAAGACTATTTATTCATGTTTTTGAGGGATTTTTGAGAGGTTTAGTATGAGCTATACTTTTCAAATTTATTGCTTTTTAGGTTTGGTAAACATTTGAAGATATCATTTCTTTATGACTATTTCACTTGATTTTAAATACTAGTTGGTTAATGTTTTATTTTGAAATGAGCAAAATATTTTAGTATGGGTGATTGGCCGAATTAAGCTAAGTTTTTTTTAAAAAATAAAAATTTCTAGTACTTTTTAAACAATAAAAAGTGCAGACGTTTCACCAATCATCCATGGAAAGAGCCAATGAGGATGAGACTGAAGGATTTGGGAGAGCGAAAAGATTTTACCCCTCCAAAGTCAAGCATCGAGAAACCACCGACGCTTGAGCTCAAGCCACTGCCTCCACACCTAAAGTACGTATACCTAGGTGAGATTAACACTTTTTACCTGTCATTATTTCTGCAGCTTTGACAGATGGCATGGAGGAAAAATTGTTGCAAGTTCTCAAAGCGCACAAAAATGCATTTGCCTGGAAGGTGGGAGACATCAAGGGAATAAGTCCATCAATCTGCATGCACAAAATCTTGATGGAAGAAAAGTACTCATGTAACGCCCCGGAAATTTAAAGGTCCACGCAAACCAAATGCATGCAATTATTAAATTCTTTTGTATTTTAATTAAATGTTTTAATTGTATTATTTAATTAGTTGTGCATATTTGCATGTTTAAAATATACTTTTCTACATGGTTGCATTAAAATGTATTTTTAAAAATGTTATTCGAGTTGCGATCGACGAACGGAGACCGATGGCTGAAAAATAGAAAACGTTTTTATTAAATAATTATTTTCAATTATTTAAAATATGATTGTGGGTTTTTTTTTATTTTTGAAAATATGGGGTTTTGAGATGATTTAATACGCCGGGACGAAAATTTTATCGGTGTTGGTTTTTCATCAAAAATGCGAACTTTTTAACAACCCGGCTATTTAATCTACAAACTATTTTACCAAAAACTATTTTAATATTTTATTTAAATCTTAATTAAACTAATGGGCCTAATTGATGGCTTAATAGGCCTAAAAGCCTTGTTAGTGTTTAATTAGTATATAATATATGATTAGCACCCCAAAACCCTACAACTCCCATTGAAAACTCACGCCCACAATTCTGAAATCCTACCTAGACTACACGGCACACACTTGCTTAGTAATTGAAGACATTTTTGAGAATTTGCCAAGGTGATTCAAGCCAAAGGTCTTGCTCCGTTCTTCGTCATCGCCAACGGTTTTTCATGCGTAAATCTCGCAAAGGCATGCCTACTCTTCCCTTCTAAAACATCCTCACACCATATTATATTTTTGTGCATGAAAAATACGAAATTCAGGTGGCACTTTGCATTATTTTCGAAATTTCATGTATATGGGTTCTAAAACATGAGTTTTGTTTGCCAATAACATGTATTTATATGGAATAAGGGACTGCCATGATATAGGATCAGACCATCATGCTCTCACGTGAATTTGGACACCAAACCATACGCACACACGCTGCACCGAATCGAGAAAAAAAAGGAGAAGCACTTTCCTGTGCAAACTGTCATGGAGTTCGGGTTTCATGTTGGAAGGCCAGGGCTTGGTTGGCTCATTCCAGGGGTTGGCCAGGGTCACGAGGGAGTCAAGGGTAGGGTCTTAATCATGCCAGGGTTCGAACTAAGGGGACTGGGAGGAGTCCTACCCACTATGGGCTCCTACCCGAGAGTGCATGTGAGGCGCGCAGGTTCAGTGCTTGCGTGGGGGCTATGGGGGTTGGCCTGGGGTTCAAGGGCTGGGTCAGGGTGCGTCCTAAGGGTCCTAGGCGAGTGCTGGAGTGGCTGGTTAGAGAGCCAAGCCATGGGTTAGAGTCCTAGGTACCAAAACGTGAGGGTCATACCTATGCAGTTCTCGGCCAGCACATGGTGGGACTTGGGGGACTTGGGTTTTTATGTTTGGGGGTTTTCCGTGGGTTCTTATGGTTCAGTAGGGTACCTAAATGGTTGGTAATGGTCTGGTTCATTATGGTTTGGGGGTGGCTCGATAAAATCGAAAGATGGCTCGGGTTGAACCTTCAAGGGTCAATTAAGGGTTTTAACCACTAAATTAAATTTGAAAACGGCTCACGGGGGTCGAGTCACGGTCCATAAGGGCTAATATATTATAAAAAGACTAAATTTAAAATTTAGGAATTTTAAATTAAAGTTTGGGATTTTTCGGAATTAAAACACCTTCAAAACGTCAATTTGCGAAATAATTAAAAAGCCTAGTTTTTAAGCTAAAGAAAATTATGGGAATTTTAATTTAGGCTAAATTAATTATTTGGGACATGTTAGAGTCAAGAAAATCTAGAAAAAGGCAAAAACGAAAAATGTCACGTCCAGGGGTAAAACGGTCTTTTTACACCGGAAAATTATTAAACGTCATGGCAATGCCCTATTTGCTGTTTTATATGTTAATATGATTATGTGACACGTTTATGAATTTTTATATGTTAAATTATGATGTTTTTTAAACGTCTATGATTTTTATGATTTAAATTGGTCAGTTAAAAGATATGTTGCATGCTTGGTTTCAAAATAAAAATGATATTATATGCATATTTTTATAAGTGATGGAAATACGACATGTTGAAGGATGTGAAGGGATTGTGACTACTGAATATGTTGGAAATATCGTGAGGGTTATGGTCCCAGTGAGAGCCCGACGATCGTGTTTCCTTGGATACGGATACGAATACGAATATGTTAATACGTTGGCCAGGGCCCAGTTGACCGGTGAGAGTCTTGCTGGTGTCCCCCGCCCCCCAGTAATGTGGTTTTTTTAGTTGGATCCATCGCCCAATACGTTTAAGAATACGAGTCACAATCACGATCTGAATTCAACAAACACGAACATGAACACGAACATGAATATGAATACGAATATAGATTTGAATATGAATATGTTTAAGTGATATGATTATGTCTTTTGAAAATGTTTTTATGCATCATGAAAATGTTTACGAAAATATTTAAGTTTAAGTTTATGCATCCTCATGAAAATGATATTTTAAGTACAAGTATTTTTCACCGTTATATGTTAACTGTATTACGTATTACTTGTTATCAAAGATAGGACGTGTTGAGTATTTAGACTCACTAGGTTTGTTGACGCAGGTGAAATAAATAACTATGATATTGGAGGTCTTGACGAGTGACTTGCTGGACTGTCGGTGCACATAACCCGAGGACTAGCGCTTCTATTTCCGCATAAAAGTTTATGACTTTAAGTTAAAGATTTTTACGACATTTTACTTTATGCTTTTGAGAGATTTTTGAGAGGTAGTATGGGCTACACTTTTCAAATATTTATTGCTTTTTAGGCTTGTTAAAACGCTTTACGATTTATTGTCTTGACTATTTCTTTTTGCATTTTCAAATAGTAGTTGGGTGTTTATTTTTTTAAAAAAAAGGTGCAAAGGTACTTTATGAATATGTGGATGTATAACCGAAAGTGTGAGGATTTTAAAAAAAAATTTATAGTACTTTTTAAGAAAATGAATAAGCTGACGTTTCAGTTGGTATCAGAGCAAATGTCCTGTAAAGGGTTGTGCCACCATCAGTGCTGGGAAGCTTAGTCGTCAAGCCTCAAATTTGTAAGTTTACATGCTTTATATGATTTTATGATTTTATCTGCATAAGTACATGAATTATATATTTACGTCATATGTTTAATAGCTTTATAATAATATATGATTTATGTGCTTTGAAATTTTTATACGTGATACGATATGAAATAAAAAATTATTTGAATTCAACGCATGTTGGCTTTGTGGTGGAATTGGACTATGTTGATTTTTGGGTATTAGAATTGACATTCTACTTTTTGGGCTATAAGTTAATCGTGAATATTATGAACTCTTTTGGGACACATAGATTCTTTAAGAAAATATTTATGATTTGTGGTTACTACTTGAATTAATTTTTGGGAATTAGACATAAGAAATAATTATTCGAAGACTGCGCTTATCTTTGGAAGTAAGAAAATGTATAAATTGAGATTTTTAAGTTTGATTAAAGGTAAGATTGGTTATAGGAATTGATTTTTGGGTAAATAAGTTTAATTTATCAAAATTTATGTTATGGGAAACTGTAGAAGAAAATTAGAATACCGAGAAATTATGGTTAACTGTAGGATTTTTGAAATTAAGGAGCAGTTAGGATGATTTTTGAGGAAATTAAGAATTTATCTTGCGAATATTAGGGAATTTGGGGACTAGTTTAGCATTAAGCGATAATTAAATGGTTTAAACGATAAGAATTTTGAGGATTTAGACTTTTAAGAATATTTAGAACCTTGGGATATCTTGGGTTATAACGTTATAAGAAATGTTAATCAAGGATTTTTTAGGATGAATCGATATTAGGCTTGAAAAATCTAAGCGTTAACAGATGCGTTTGGGATTTTAAGATTGAAATATGATAAGCCGACGAACATTTTGGGTATAAATTAAGGAAAGTAATATACGATAAGTATGGTCATCCATATTTTATATTAGGAATGTTAAGAAAAGTCGAAAAGGTAAAAATAACATAGCGCTTAGTCATTATGGGTCTTTTTAAGTTGCGATTTGAAAATAAGGATTTAGAAGGAAAATTTTAATTGGGATCAAGGAGACGTAAGGACATTCTAAAACTTAAGTTTGATCAGAGTAGCGCAGCGGAAGCGTGGCTTTTTGGGATATTAGAACTGAATCTAAACTTTGGGTTATTAAGGATAAACGAATTTCGAGGACG
Organism: Primulina tabacum; assembly: GCF_025594145.1. NCBI lineage: Eukaryota > Viridiplantae > Streptophyta > Magnoliopsida > Lamiales > Gesneriaceae > Primulina > Primulina tabacum. The sequence continues at coordinate 14,880,958 of NC_134556.1, read as the reverse complement.
AAATTCAATTTAAGGGGGGAAGATTGTAACGCCACGGAAATTTAAAGGTCCACGCAAACCACGTGCATGCAATTATTAAATTCTTTTGTATTTTAATTAAATATTTTAATTGCATTATTTAATTATGTTGTGCATATTTGCATGTTTAAAATATACTTTTCTACATGGTTGCATTAAAATGTATTTTTAAAAAAGTTATTCGAGTTGCGATCGACGAACGGAGACCGATGGCTGAAAAATAGAAAATGTTTTTATTAAATAATTATTTTCAATTATTTAAAATATGATTGTGGGTTTTTCTTATTTTTGAAAATATAGGGTTTTGAAATGATTTAATACGCCGAGACGAAAATTTTATCGGTGTTGGTTTTTCATCAAAAATGCGAACTTTTTAGCAACCCGGCTATTTAATCTACAAACTATTTTACCAAAAACTATTTTAATATTTTATTTAAATCTTAATTAAACTAATGGGCCTAATTGATGGCTTAATAGACCTAAAAACCTTGTTAGTGTTTAATTAGTATATAATATATGATTAGCAACCCAAAACCCTACAACTCCCATTGAAAACTCACGCCCACAATTCTGAAATTCTACCTAGACTACACGGCACACACTTGCTTAGTAATTGAAGAAATTTTTGGGAATTTTCCAAGGTGATTCAAGCCAAAGGTCTTGCTCCGTTCTTCGTCATCGCCAACGGTTTTTCGTGCGTAAATCTCGCAAAGGCACGCCTACTCTTCCCTTCTAAAACATCATCACACCATATTATATTTTTGTGCATGAAAAATACGAAATTCAGGTGGCACTTTGCATTATTTTCGAAATTTCATGTATATGGGTTCTAAAACATGAGGTTTGTTTGCCAATAACATGTATTTATATGGAATAAGGGACTGCCATGATATAGGATCAGACCATCATGCTCTCACGTGAATTTGGACACCAAACCATACGCACACACGCTGCACCGAATCGAGAAAAAAAAGGAGAACCACTTTCCTGTGCAAACTGTCATGGAGTTCGGGTTTCATGTTGGAAGGCCAGGGCTTGGTTGGCTCGTTCCAGGGGTTGGCCAGGGTCACGAGTTAGTCAAGGGTAGGGTCTTAATCATGCCAGGGTTCGAACTAAGGGGACTGGGAGGAGTCCTACCCACTATGGGCTGCTACCCGAGAGTGCATGTGAGGCGCGCAGGTTCAGTGCTTGCGTGGGGGCTATGAGGCTTGGCCTGGGGTTCAAGGGCTGGGTCAGGGTGCGTCCTAAGGGTCCTAGGAGAGTGCTGGAGTGGCTGGTTAGAGAGCCAAGCCATGGGTTAGAGTCCTAGGTACCAAAACGTGAGGGTCATACCTATGCAGTTCTCGGCCAGCACATGGTGGGACTTGGGGGACTTGGGTTTTTATGTTTGGGGGTTTTCCGTGGATTCTTATGGTTCAGTAGGGTACCTAAGTGGGTTGGTAATGGTCTGGTTCATTATGGTTTGGGGGTGGCTTGATAAAATCGAAAGATGGCTCGGGTTGAACCTTCAAGGGTCAATTAAGGGTTTTAAACACTAAATTAAATTGGAAAACGGCTCACGGGGGTCGAGTCACGGTCCATAAGGGCTAAAATATTATAAAAAGACTAAATTTAAAATTTAGGAATTTTATATTAAAGTTTGGGATTTTTCGGAATTAAAACACCTTCAAAACGTCAATTTGCGAAATAATTAAAAAGCCTAGTTTTTAAGCTAAAGAAAATTATGGGAATTTTAATTTAGGCTAAATTAATTATTTGGGACATGTTAGAGTCAAGAAAATCTAGAAAAAGGCAAAAACAAAAAATGTCACGTCCAGGGGTAAAACGGTCTTTTTACACCGGAAAATTAGTAAACGTCATGGCAATGCCCTATTTGCTGTTTTATATGTTAATATGAATATGTGACACGTTTATGAATTTTTATATGTTAAATTATGATGTTTTTTAAACGTCTATGATTTTTATGATTTAAATTGGTCAGTTAAAAGATATGTTGCATGCTTGGTTTCAAAATAAAAATGATATTATATGCATATTTTTATAAGTGATGGAAATACGACATGTTGAAGGATGTGAAGGGATTGTGACTACTGAATATGTTGGAAATATTGTGAGGGTTATGGTCCCAGTGGGAGCCCGACGATCGTGTTTCCTTGGATACGGATACGAATACGAATATGTTAATACGTTGGCCAGGGCCCAGTTGTCCGGTGAGAGTGTTGCTGGTTTCCCCCGCTGCCCCGTACTGTGGTTTTCTTTAGATGGATCGATCGCCCAATACGTTTAAGAATACGAGTCACAATCACGATCTGAATTCAACAAACACGAACATGAACACGAACATGAATATGAATACGAATATGGATTTGAATATGAATATGTTTAAGTGATATGATTATGTCTTTTGAAAATGTTTTTATGCATCATGAAAATGTTTACGAAAATATTTAAGTTTAAGTTTATGCATCCTCATGAAAATGATATTTTAAGTACAAGTATTTTTCACCGTTATATGTTAACTGTATTACGTATTACTTGTTGTCAAAGATAGGACGTGTTGAGTCTTTAGACTCACTAGGTGTGTTGATGCAGATGAAATAAATAACTATGATATTGGAGGTCTTGACGAGTGACTTGCTGGACTGTCGGTGCACATAACCCGAGGACTAGCGTTTCTATTTCCGCATAAAAGTTTATGACTTTAAGTTAAAGATTTTTACGACATTTTACTTTATGCTTTTGAGAGATTTTTGAGAGGTAGTATGGGCTACACTTTTCAAATATTTATTGCTTTTTAGGCTTGTTAAAACGCTTTACGATTTATTGTCTTGACTGTTTCTTTTTTCATTTCAAATAGTAGTTGGGTGTTTATTTAAAAAAAAAAAAAGGTGCAAGGGTATTTTATGAATATGTGGATGTATAACCGAAAGTGTGAGGATTTTAAAAAAAAAATTTCTAGTACTTTTTAAGAAACGAATAAGCAGACGTTTCAATTCACCCCTCGTGCAACCTCAAAGACGACTCAATCCAAAGAAGCAAGAGGTAGTGAATGCTGAAACTATTAAGCTTCTTGATGCATGTATTATCTATCCTATTTAGATAGTGCATGGGTAAGTCATGTTAAATGTGTGCCTAAGAAACGTGGGATCACGGTGATCACTAATGAAAAAAATGAACTTATTTCCACGAGGACTGTTACGGGATGGAGAGTATGTATTGACTATAGGAAGTTGAATGATACCACCCGTAAGGACCACTTTCCCCTTCTCTTTATTGATCAGATGTTGGAGAGACTAGCGGGGCATAAGTTTTACTGTTTTCTAGATGGGTATTCGAGGTATAATCAAATCACTATTGCACCTGAGGACAAAGAGAAAACCAGTTTCACTTGTCCTTATGGAACATTTGCTTTTCACCGTATTTTTTTTGGTCTTTGTAATGTCCCTTCTACATTTCAGCGCTGCATGACTGCTATATTCCTTGATATGATTGAAACTTTTCTTGAAATATTTATGGATGACTTTTTTATCTTTGGTGCAACGTTTGATGAGTGTTTGCAGAATCTGAGCTCCGTGTTGAGAAGGTGCGAGGAGACGAACCTGGTGCTTAATTGGTAGAAGTGCCACATCATGGTACAAGAGGGAATTGTCATAGGGCACAAGATTTCGGAACAAGGGATTGAGGTAGAAAAAGCTAAAGTAAAGTCATCAAGAACCTACCACCACTAGCTTCAATAAAGGGAGTTAGAAGTTTTCTAGGCCACGCCGGTTTTTATCGGCATTTTATCAAAGATTTTTCTAGAATTGCCAAGCCTCTATCTTCTTTACTTATGAAAGATGTGCCATTTGCGTTTAATTCTGACTGTCTGCAGGCATATGAGGAGTTGAAGGAGCGCTTGGTGACGGCTCCTGTCTTGGTGGCACCAGATTGGTATCTACCCTTCGAGGTCATGTGCGATGCCAATGATACTGCGGTCAGTGCTGTCCTCGGCCAAAGGCAGAACAAGGTATTTAACACTATATACTATGCAAGTAAGACTCTAGATGAAGCACAGTTAAATTATGCAACCACTGAAAAAGAGTTACTTGCAGTAGTATTTTCACTTGACAAATTCGATTCATACCTTGTTCTGTCGAAAGTAATTGTGTTTACGGATCACTCTGCCCTTAAATATCTAATTGCCAGGAAAGATGCAAAGCCACACCTACTTCGGTGGATTTTATTGTTACAAGAATTTGATTTAGAAATAAAAGATAAGAAGGGTGTTGAGAATGTGGTAGCAGATCACTTGTCTAGATTAGAATTTATCAGTAATGACTGTGTCGATCATGTTATTAATGATTGGTTTCCTGATGAGCAGCTATTTGAGGTGAAACACTGTCCTTGGTATGCAAATTTTGCTAACTTTCTTGTCACAAACAGACCACCACGAAATCTGTCGTTTCACCAACATAAGAAATTCTTCTCTGACGCGAAACTTTAATTTTGGGAGGAACCATTTTTGTTTAAGATTTGTGCAGATTCCATGATAAGAAGGTATGTTGCAAAGGAGGAGTTTGGTCAAATTCTCAACTGTTTTCATGACCTTGATGTAGGTGGTCATTTTGGACCAACAAGGACGGAATCTAAGGTACTTGAATGTGGCTTCTGTTGGCCAACTCTGTTTAAAGATGCTCGTTCTTATGTGCTTACCTGTGATAAATTCCATCGGACAGGTAACATCTCTAACCGTCATGAAATGCCATTAAATAATATTTTCGAGTGTGAGGTTTTTGATGTGTGGGGGATAGACTTCATGGGACCGTTTTCTAGTTCGTTCACGAAAAAGTATATTTTGGTGGCGGTTGACTATGTGTCTAAGTGGGTAGAGGCAGAAGTATATGCCACTAATGATGCTCAAGTGGTCCTGAAATTTCTAAAGAAAAATATTTTTAATAGGTTTGGGATAGCACAAGCAATCATTAGTGATGGTGGAACCCATTTTTGCAATAAACTTTTTAATAAAACTTTTGGGCAAATAAGGTGTCACACATAAGATTTCTACCCCCTATCACCCCCAGACGAGTGGTCAAGTGAAAGTGTCGAACCGAGAGATCAAGCGATTTTGGAAAAAGTGGTAGGTGTCAGTTGGAAAGACTGGTCAGTGAGGTTAGATGATGCTCTTTGGGCATATATGACTGCTTTCAAAACACCTATAGGCACTACAACATATAGGTTATTGTTTGGTAAAGCATGTCATCTACCTGTAGAATTAGAGCATCGGGCATATTGGGCAACAAAAGCACTAAACTTTAACTTTACTGATGCAGGTGAACGACGTCTGCTTCAATTGGATCAGTTGGAGGAATTCCGGAATCTGGCATATGATCTCGCATTGTCATACAAGAAAAAGACAAAGAGGGCTCATGAAAGGCGAATCATCGAAAGGGAATTCAAAGAAGGCGAAAATGTCCTAATCTACAACTCCCGGTTGCGACTGTTTCCCGGAAAATTGAAGTCGCAATGGTCTCATCCATTCGTGATTTCTAAAGTTTACCCATTGGGAGCTGTAGAATTACAAGATGGAAAAGATGAGACATTTACGGTCAATGCCCAGCGACTGAAGCACTACATGGGTGGCACAGTTGAGCCACAACATGGAAACACCCGGTTCCAAGACAGCCCGAACTGACTTTGATAGACAGTCAAGCTCTCGACTATAAATTGAGAACTACTTCTCTTCCCCTTATCTTCTACTTAATTCGATTTCATTATTTTAATTCATCAACTAAGTTAATTAATTGTTCGTTTGTTTTTTGTTTTGTTTTTATCTCTAGTTTTTTTTAAAAAGACAGCGGTATATATATATATATTTTTATCTTGACAGCGGTATATATATATATTTTTAAAAGAAAGAAAAAAAATAAAAAAAATTGGGCGAAGGTTCGCGACCAAGCGGTAAACATTTACCGCTCGAGCGCGAACACCTCTGACAGGATGAAATTTCAAGAGAGATTGGCGCACGAGCGGTAATTTTTTACCGCCCGAGTGCGCCTGAACATAAATTCGGCTTCCCCCTTCCCATTTCTCATTCTGAAATTTTTTTTCCTAAATCCCTAATTCTCACTTGCACTCACTCTCGTTTTTTGCAGCAAATATAACTCCCAATATCAAGTGTAATGCCCAAGATTGTAGGTTGATCAAATGAAATTATGAAGTGTTGCATGAGGTATAGACCGCACCTGCACAGCAAAACATACCGCACCCGCGGTGTAAAAAGGGACCGCACCCGCGGTCGTCTCTTTTTGAAATCTGGATGGAATGCCATGAGCATAGCGCACCCGCGGTCTGGAAGGAGCGCACCCGCGGTGCTCTGTGCGAGAAATCCACCTTGAAGTATTATGTTGACACATGGCATATGATATATAAACTTTGTATTGCTGTCATTCTTCAGCATCCTCCAAGCAAGAACCGAGAGAGACCCTCAAGAATTCCTTCATGCTTCATTCTTTTAGAAATTGATTTGTGCAAGATATATTCATCCGATTTTCAATCCGAGGCTAGATTCTTGCTTCTCTCATCAAGGACTTCGAAAGGGTATACATTTTATTACTTTTTAGCATGTTTCGAAGTTTACATGTTGGGGAAATTCTGATATGCTTGTAATTATGTGTTCTTGAAATCATGGACATCGTAGAAACGTAAACGGATCAAGAAAATGATACCATATGTGATTGTTATGATTTTCCAGCATATATTGAGTTGAGATGGTGCAGAATTCAGTCTTATGGGTTGATGTTGATAAGAATTATGAGTATTGCTATTGAGTATTGATATTTGAGTTGATTGATATCGAGAAACTACGCCGTTATGCCGTCAAATTAGTAGATTGATATTGATCAGATTCAGTATTGATTGAGATTGTACTGTTATGTTATTGACATTGATCAGATTATGTGTTGCTTTGAGTATTGATTAGAACATGTATTGAATTGAGTTGTTCACTGATATTATACATATTCGATTGTCATTGCTAGATTGGGAATGGACGGATTTGAACCCGAAACTTCGACTTCGTCAGATCGAGAAGAGAAAGGTATAAATCGATGTTAACTGGGAGATCGACTTGAGTTAGATTTAACTCGAGTTTCCCTAAACCACATACTTGTGTGGTATTGTTTTTATACCTTTGTGTTTTAATGATTATGTTTATTCTATTGAATTAGAAAGTAGAAAGCAGAGAGCTATTGAGTGAGAGTCACTGACAGAGGGGCTAGACTATGACAGATGAGTCACTGGCCATTGCACATTGTCCGAATAGGGTTAGTCTTGGACAGACATGCCAAGACACTGGACGTTTGGTATATCGAGATGCTTCAGATATAGATAGCATCCTTATTACAGATTATTCGATATAGACTAGACCAAAGTCCAGAAATAAGAACGTACCGCCACCGCGACCGGTAGTAGTAGGTGGGAGACCTGTTACGTTCTTATTCACCGGGATCCCTAGATTAGATGAGAGATGAGTCGAGTCTGAGATGCCGAGTCATGAGTTGAATCACAGATTGTATAAATTATGTTTCGTCGATTACAATTCATGTTTTATTTACAGTTTGATATTGATTCGCATTGTCAGATTATCATACATGTATTGATATATGTTTCATTCTTTATTATACCATGGCATGTACACATTGTTTATACTGGGATTTATTCTCACCGGAGTTATCCGGCTGTTGTCTTGTTTGTATGTGTGCATGACAACAGGTGGGATATGATCGGGGTCAAGAAGATGATGAGAGAGGACAAGTTTAGCGTGGTGATTCCGGATTTGTTGTAGATATGGTTCTAACACTTGGAATCTAGTAGTTGAACTTTAGTCTAGTCTGAATGTGTATTGTATGAATTGTATTTTTATACTGATATGTATATTAATTAAATTCCATTACGTTCCGCCCTTGTATTGTAAAAGAAAAAAATTTAGACCCTGTTTATCTTAATTGATAATTAAATTCCAAGAATGATTAAGAAGATGATTAGCGTCCGGGTCCCCACATCAAGAATCAAGCACCATGGCCCACCCTCATCCGTAAGAATCCGGTCACCATCTCCATCATCTACGACTATGGCACCCCAGAAACAAAAAGGTAATCCCGGCTCTTCCTCTTCATCTTCATCATTTGATAGACATCGTTTTGTGAGTGAGGCCGCTGGGGCTAGATATGAACACGCTAAGATTCATCGAAACCCGATTGCCGAGAGGGGATTCCGTAGGCAAATGGAAGATAGATATTTAGATCCTCTTGTGGAGTTGGGGAGGCGTGGATGGGAACAAATTGGAAATCAACCTACGGTGGCAGTGGTCTCAGTGGTTCGGGAATTCTATGCCAATGAGGCGGAAGGGAAGGATGGTAAGGTTTTTGTTAGAGGTCGACTTGTCCCGTGTGACTCTGTTACAATTAACGCACTACTAGAGATGCCTGAAGTTGATGACTCTTGATTTGAGGCATTGATGGCCGAGCCAATTAGGATATGATACTCGCAGCACTGTGCCTTCCTGGCGCGATGTGGAAACTGTTGAGCGGACCGCCAAGCTGTTTTGACGAGAAGTATTTGAAAGCCGGAATTGCCCTAAGGTATCTATTTGTCACCCGAAGGATGATGCCGGTCTCGTATAAGAGCGAGGTGCAAAAAGAGCGGGCAGTGCTACTGTTTGCCTTGACGGAAGGGTACAACATCAATGTGGGCAAACTTATAAATTCTCAGATCATAATGAAGGCTCACAACAGTCATGTCGGTCTCTTCTTTCCCACCATCATCTCGGAGTTGTGTGCAAGGGCAGGGGTTGTTTTCAGGGATGACGAAGAATGGCTACAACCGGTGAAACCCATTTGTGTGGAGGACTTACAGCGGAAGAGCGTTAAACGACAAATAGACTTCCCCACTCGCGAGAAAGATGTGGGTGGACCGAGCACAGCAGCCTCACCTAGCCGGCCGCCACAGCCCCGTAGGCGAACCCAAAATGACAAAATGGATGAAGCCCTCGCCTTCATGGCGCATCAGGATCAGGTCAACTCAAACGTCAATATGACCATTTTGCTTACGTTGAATCCATGATGCGCACTATGCTCGTGAACGGGGGCGTTGACCCCGGGACCATACCACCACCTCTGTCATTCATTCCCCCATTCCATTTTCAGTATGACTATCAGCAGCAGGGGGATGCTCCGGGAGTACCATCGCCAGCATTAGTGCCTATGTTCTGCATTCATATGTTCGTTTATGTGTTTCAGTTTTTTTTCTTTGTGCAATGGGGACATTGCACACTCTTAGTATGAGGGGTTATTTAGTTTTTGTCTTGCATGTGTGTCAGTTGATGGTGAAACAAGTGAGTTGGTAGCTAATGATGATTTTTAGTTAAATGAACTGCATTTTGCTTAGTCTTGTCACTCATTATAAATACCCCGGTGAATGGTAAATTTGTATATGCACACATTGTGACGCCCCAGATTCGATGAAAGTCCTCAATGTACCAAGATGAGTCTTTCCAGCGTACTTATGTCCTCTTTCACACGCACCCTGAGAAACTTCCCAGGAGGTCACCCATCCCAAAATTGCCCGAAGTCAAGCACGCTTAACTATGAAGTTCTTATGTGATGAGCTACTGAAAAAAGATGCACCTTCGTGATATGAGTAGTACAAATCAAATCTTTTAAGCCCTCTTCAACTGTACAGTCCATTACATTGAACAGTCTCAGAATCCCTCTCATTCCGGTGCAGGATCGGTTCATTCATGTTCCCTCCACCTAGAAGCCTGTCAGGAGCTGCTTATTGTCCGTGCAACCTCATGGCACCGGCGATCACCCCCCTTCCTCTTCGGTCCCGGGCCTCACATGCACAATAGCTTCCACTTGGTTCGTCCTCGAACCACACCGTACTAAGAGAGGTCGGCTCTGATACCAACTGTGACGCCGCAGATTCGATGACTGTCCTGACTGTACCAAGACGAGTCTTTCCAGCGTGCTTATATCCTCACTCACACGCACCCTGGGAAACTTCCCAGGAGGCCACCCATCCCAAAATTGCCCAAATTCAAGCACGCTTAACTTTGGAGTTCTTATGTGATGAGCTACCGAAAAGAAGATGCAACTTCGTGATATGAATAGTACAAATCAAATCTTTTAAGCCCTCTTCAAGTAAAGTCTATTACATTGAACAGTCTCGGAATCCCTCTCATTCCGATGCAGGATCGATTCATTCATGTTCTGTGAGGCCCGGGGCCAAAGAGGGCGGGGGGTGATCGCCGGTGCAATTAGGTTGCACGGACAATGAGCGGCTCCTGGCAGGCTTCTATGTGGAGGGAACATGAATGAACCGATTCCACATCGGAATGAGAGGGATTCCGAGACTGTTCAATGTAATGGACTGTACAGTTGAAGAGGGCTTAAAAGATTTGATGTGTACTACTCATATCACGAAGGTGCATCTTCTTTTCGGTAGCTCATCACATAAGAACTCCAAAGTTAAGCGTGCTTGACTTGGGAAAATTTTAGGATGGGTGAGCTCCTAGGAAGTTTCCAGGGTGCGTGTGAGTGAGGACATAAGCACACTGGAAAGACTCGTCTTAATACAGTGAGGACAGTCGTCGAATTTGGGGCGTTACAGTTGGTATCAGAGCCGACCTCTCTTTGTACGGTGTGGTTCGGGGACGAACCAAGCGGAAGCTGGTGGGCATGTGAGGCCCGGGGCCGAAGAGGGCGGGGGGTGATCACCGGTGCAATTAGGTTGCACGGACAATGAGCGGCTCCTGGCAGACTTCTAGGTGGAGGGAACATGAATGAACCGATTCCACACCGGAATGAGAGGGATTCCGAGACTGTTCAATGTAATGGACTGTACAGTTGAAGAGGGCTTAAAAGATTTGATGTGTACTACTCATATCACGAAGGTGCATCTTTTTCTCGATAGCTCATCACATAAGAACTCCAAAGTTAAGCGTGCTTGACTTGGAGAAATTTTAGGATGGGTGACCTCCTGGGAAGATCCCAGGGTGCGTGTGAGTGAGGACATAAGCACGCTGGAAAGACTCGTCTTGATACAGTGAGGACAGTCGTCGAATCTGGAGCGTTACATGTTCCCTCCACCTAGAAGCCTGCCAGGAGCCGCTCATTGTCCGTGCAACCTCATGGCACCGGCGATCATCCCCGCCCTCTTCGGCCCCGGGCCTCACAAAACAATATTTCCCTTCATTTTTATTTCAAATTTCGGCCACCCCTTAGTGAGACAACAATTCTTTGACAACTCACCACCTTTGACTCCTTCTTTATTATTTCTTGGCATGATAATCCTTTCATCTATTAAACCCCATTAATTAATATTAAATCATTATCCTAACCTTGTTTAGCATGAAGAATCGGTCACACCACATCTAACCCTCCAACAATCATTTTGATATCAAACCATTTTAAATTTCAAAAGAGAGCAAGACTTGGTCTTGCCATCCCTTTTATATTGCAACCCCTTCCCCCTCACTCTCCTAACCATCATTTCCTCTTCCCTTGCACCGAAAATTTGAGAGCATTTCAGAGCATTTTCGTGAGCCTCATAGCTTGAGTAAGAGAGAAAATAATTGAGTAGAAGGAAGATCAAGAAGATCACTCCGCCTCCTCCGCGCCGCGTCGTCGTTTCGTTCGTTTTCTTTTCAAAACGAAACCAAGGCATGTTTATATTTTTCCTTGCTCTTCAATCAAGTCATATACATGTTTTTAAACCATATTTGTCCATGATCTTATTAGCAAAACCGAAATATATCAAGAACTTTTCAAAATAAAAGATGCAGATTTTCGGCCCCTTTCCTTGTGTTCCTCACGGTTTGGCTTGTGTTGATCGTTTCAGGTGTTGGCTCGTGTCCAGGATCCCAAGGCTGCCCCTAGACACATTCTAGGATGTATTAGGATCATGGTGGTCCATTGGTTCAAGCCCTATGCCTGCTGAAATTCAGAATTTACAGCAACTCATCCTTAGTGTCACTTTGAGTTTCGATTTTTGATTCTTGCTGTCAAAGGAGGACGTGTCTGGTCTTGGCTGCCCTAGGGGCTATAGCCATGGTTGGGACACCTCCTTGGCATTTTTAAGACGTGACCAAGTCGGCCTTTCAAGGCTTGGTCCATGGTTGCATCGGTTTTCAAACAAAACAAGACAATCCCTTCGACCCCCTTTCATTTCTGCATGTGTGAGTTTCAAGTATATGGTATTGGGGTGGACCTTGGTTGGCTTTTTAGCCCTTAGCCACGGTTCATACCATACCGTATGATGTCTAGATCATGCCATGGTCAATCAAATGGCCACTGGATAGGTCCATGACAGCAAACGAAGCAATACTCCCCATGAGCGCAAATTTGGTCTCGGGTGGGACGTGCGGCACATTTATGGTATGGTTCGAATTGTGGCTGGCCTAGGGCCCTTATTTATGATTCAAACCATACCCTAGGATGTTGGTAAGAGCCTCTGGTTGGTGGTTCAAGCCCCAATGGCCGGTTGTCTCGAAAACGACACAAGGAAGCGAAGGCACGGCTGCTGTATTTTTTTGTGGACAGCAAGTGGTCCGTTGGTTCAGAGGCTCGTTCGAGTTCTTGGTTGGCTTCTAGCATATGGCCTTGGACTGGACAGTGCCTCATTGAGTTGGGAAGGTCATGTTTTTGGCCGTTTGTGATTCGGATCATTTTAGAGGTCGTACGAGGAATTACGGTGCGATGTGCCAAATTGACTCTCGAAAGAGCGTTTCATGTTTTGGCCTCCATTCACCAAAATTTCGGCACTTACCATTTTAGGAGCATTATTTCATCATTTTAGGCGTATTTTAATCATGACTATATGATGGTTCGGTGTTGGTTCGGGTTGGTACGGAGTCATGATTAAATACGAAATCGTTAGGCGTAATGGTGCCATTTTTGAGATTTAATTACATAGTTTGGTCAAGTTAAATCATTTGCACATTTCTCATGGTAAATTTAGGTCGCAGCGAGCCTGGGAACGATCCAATCCATGTGGTAAAATAATACAGGATATTTAATTATGACATTTAATTATATTACGTGCATAAAAATATAAAATATTCATTTTTGAGATTTATGCGATATTGCTTGTGGCCATTTCACTATCATGGGATCATTGTATCATCCGGTCGTCTGTTACCGGTTAGTTCAGTTCAGTTCCACCCAGTATACTGTGGCATTAGTCTGATCAGACGTTCATTACTTCACCCGGTCGCCAGTTACCGGTCCGTTCAGTTCAGTTCAGTGCAGGGGCCACTTGCGTAGAACATAATCTCAACAGAAAATTTATGACATATTATTTTATGACAGGGCTCGATTGAGCAAACATTTCACTTATAATTTTCAGTCAATTATGCACGTACTATAATTGCTCATGATAAGTTATTTTCACATTATGCCTCATGAAATGATATTTTATCCCATGCAATTTTACTATATTATTTACTCGTTATTTACGATATATGCATGCTGAGTCTTTAGACTCAATAGACTTGATTGTTGTAGGTACGGATGAGGTCGGGACCGAGGGCGGGGACCAGTGAGCCAGCTTGGGTCGGCAGTAGTGGAACCCGAGGACCTCATTTACGGCATTTAACATTTTTTGCTCAAACATTTTTATCAGTTGTTGGATTACTTTAAACTTGTTATTTTGCGAACAATCATTTCTTCTGCTGCTATTTTGAACATTAAACTTGATTTATCAGTTTATTTTGGTGAATGAGGCATTTTAATATTTTAAAAAGAAAATTTTAAATTTTTCCGCAAATTTTCAAACACGAATTTTCGGGCCATTATAGTACTCCCCATCTTTTTGAACCGTTTGAAACATTTATGGATATTGACTCGCTAATTCTTGTTGAACAACTATGAAATTCTACCGTTTTGTGTTTACTTGTTGGTCACGAATAGAAACAGAACTCAGGATAGAGAAACTTGCGTTGAATTGTTGATTTGGTGACTTGCATGATTCGCAAATGAAACTATCTGAAGCACGAGATGGTGAAACCCACAGCACACACACATGACTAATTTTCTGGTCAAATCAAAATGCTATAAGATGCTTTGAAAGGGGGTGTTAATAGATGCTGTGAGTTGACTAATTGGATGTAGTTCAAAAACCCGCTGAGGCATGAGATGTCAGTTTACTGTTTCGCCATCAGTTTAGTTGTTTTTAGTACTTTCACTTTGTGGTTTGGTTCACGTTTTGGTTGAGGTCTGTAACCTATTTTGCTTGAGGGCAAGCAAGAGGTTAGTATGAGGGGGTTGATAGGTCTAGTTTTTACGTGTTTTATTGTATTATTTTTGTGTGTGTTTGCATTGTGCATGCGTATATTTCATTTACATTTTTTTCTTTTTAGAGTAAGCTATGAATATGATCCTGTCTCACTTGTGCATGATGAATTTGCAGGTAAAATGACCAGAAAACTGAAATCGGAGCAAAAGGTGCAAGCCAAGGAGACAATGGGAAGAAAATCTGGCGCCTGAGCGGTAGAATTTTACCGCTCGGGCGTGAGAAGTTATTCGAGGAACTGAATTCAAGATAGCATGGCGCTCGGGCAGTAATATTCTACCGCTCGGGCACGATAAATGCCTTCCGAAGAGTCAACATACAGAATACTCGACGCTCGGGCGGTGAAATTCTACCGCCCGAGCGCGTGTACCGCACCTCCCTAGCAAGATTACAGAGAGTGTGGCACTCGAGCGGTAATATTCTACCGCCCGAGCCACCTAATTTTGGAAAGATTTTTTGACCGATTTTTTCCCTTATTTCTGAATGTGAGAGAATATGAAAAGGAATTGGGGACGAAACTTGACAAATTCATTCAGAGCCAAGGAGTCTAGGGAGAGAAAATGCTTGGAGCTATTTTTGGGAGTGATGTTTCGAAGATTTCCGGGCCTCGTTCCTCTTACTTTCGTCACGAATAGTATTTCTAATCTAGTTTTTATCATTTAAACATTGTTGTGTTTATTCTTACCATGAATTATAGTAGCTAAACTACAGTATTTGTTGGGATTTAAGGGGATCCTACCCCGAAACTGATTTAGTAAAGTCGTATTTCAATTGTTGTTTTATTCTTGATTATGTTACTGTTTCATTATAATTATTAAAGTATAGCTAACTTTAATAATATTCTTATATTGCGAGTGAGTTCGAAAAAATAGCTTATGATAAGAACGAGTAGAATAGTCCGTGGATCTACAATTTACATAGACATATGAAATTGGATACGCACCGATAGTCATAGTCCGGTCGGGCGAAAACTAGGGGATTTCATAGATCGATATGCGATTCACTCTTGAAAAATAATTAAAGACATTTAATTACTTCACTGAGTAGAATTAGGTTGGCATAGCTCGAGAGGACGTGTTCAATTGAATAGGTAATCCTGTTGAAAGCATACATCACTATCGAACAATTAATTAATTAACGAGGGGTAGGTCAACTGAAATTCCCAACAGATCCATTTCTCATCAAAATCTATTTAACTGGTTTAGAATTTATATTTCAGCATTTAATCATTGACTTGTTCATTGAGTTTTTATTTAATCTTAGTAGTCATAAACAACCATTCAAATTTCGTTGCTAAAGATTTGATAACTGAATAATAATTGCAAAATACAGTCTTCAGTGGAACGATACTCGTACTCGCGTACATGATACTATTAATTGACATCGTGCACTTGCGATTAATTTTCGAGCATACAAAATCATATTTTTATTAAGGATTCCATAGTGCAAGTTTTGCTCGATCAACATGTCAAAAACTCGGAGACGAAACACAGAATATCTCTTTTAATTCGCGGCCACCAATACAGAGTCTGTAGATCCTTATACATTTTTGTACTCCCTGGATGGATGGAATACGGGGTGTTGTGGGCCTAACTCATGATATCTGCTATCAGGGAATCACTGCTAGGAACCCATAGGCTGTCACGATATCTGACTATGTTGTCCTCAGTTGTATACAACCTCAGGCCCTTATATTCATCCCTTTATCTCCACTTCTGTAACTGCTTGTCAGAAGTCTGCCATGCTCGGATCATGTCCCTCATTGTCGACTATACTGCCAGGGTAGAAATACTAGAGGCATCGCCCCTGGCATAGACTGCAAGCTCAAACCTTTGAATCTCTGCTTGCAACGGTCTCTGTACTGACAACTGCGCGATCACTGCTTTCTTTATGCTCAGGGCATCCGCAACTTCATAATCCTTACCCGGATGGTAGCTAATGTCACAATCATAATCCTTCACTAGATCTAGCCACCTCCGTTGTCTTATGTTCAGCTCTTTCTGTGTGAAAAAATACTTCGGCTCTTGTGATCAGTGAAAATCCTGCACTTGTCCCCATACAAATAATGCCTCCAAATCTTTAGGGCAAAAACCATTGCTGCTAGCTCGAGGTCATGAGACGAATAGTTCTTCTGATGGTCCTTCAACTGTCTGGATGCGTAGGCTATAACTCTGTCATGTTGCATCAGAACTGGGCCCAACCCGAGTTTCGAAGCATCTGTATACACCACAAACTCTCTTTGCCCTGATGGCATAGCTAGAACTGGTGTTGTGGTCAACGCCTACTTCAGCCTGTCAAAACTCTCCTAATACTTTGATCCCTAGATGAATTTGGCATTCTTTTTTCGTCAAGGTGGTCATAGGCACTACAATAGAAGAAAAGCCCTGAATGAACTTCTGGTAATATCAAGCCAATCCCAAGAAACTACGGATCTCAGTCACACTCTTAGACGATGGCCAATCTTGGACTGCCTCAATCTTGCTGGGATCGACCTCCATCCATCTCGGGATACAATGTGGCCCAAGAATGGATACAATGTGTCCCAAGAATGCCACTCTGTATAGCCAGAACTCACACTTACTGAACTTGGCATATAGCCGTCTGTCTTGTAAGGTCTGCAGTACGGTCCTCAGATGCTGATTGTGCTCCCATCTACTCTTCGAATAGATCAGGATTTCGTTTATGAAAACTATGACGAACTTATCCAAATATGGCTGAAACACACAATTCATGAGATCCATGAAGATCGCTGGCGTGTTCGTCAAACCGAAGGGCATCACCATAAACTCGTAGTGCCCATAACGTGTCCTGAATGTCATCTTATGCATGTCAGACTCTCTCACCTTGAGCTGGTGGTATCCTGATCGAAGATCTATCTTCGAGAATACTGATGTTCCCTAAAGCTGATCAAATAGATCCTCGATACTGGGCAGTGGATACTTATTTTTGACCGTGACTCTGTTTAGTTCTCTATAATCAATGCAGAGCCGCATGCTGCCGTCTTTCTTCTTAACAAACAGTACTGGTGCATCCCATGGAGAAAAGCTAGGGCGAATGAAACCCTTATCTAGAAAGTCATGTATATGATCCTTTAGTTTCTTCATCTCTGCGGGTGCTAGACGATAGGGCGCCTTAGAAATAGGCACGGTACCTGGCATAAGCTCGATAGAAAATTCCATCTCTCTGTTTGGTGGAATGCCTGAAACGGTGTCCGAGAAAACGCTGGGGAAGTCCCTGACCACTTCGACCTCCTCGAGTCTCTGACTGACTGGCTCGGTCACTGTCAAGATACTGGCCAAAAATTCCTGGTAGCCTCTCCTCATGAGCTTCCTCGCACAGATGCAAGAAATGATGTGAGGCATCTGCTGATGTCTGGCTGCCTCAAATATAAACAGCTTACCGCGGGCGGTCGGAAAGATACTGATCTCTGTTGAAAATCTATGACAGCTTGGTTCGAAGAAAGCTAGTCCATACCGAGGATAATATCGAACTTCGGTAGCAATGGCACAATCAGGTTTTCTTGCACCGCATTTTTCTGCAACTGAAGCTCCAATCTCTTCACTATCTGATACGTAAACATCTGAACTCCGGACGGAATCGATACTCCGAATCCCAAATCCATAGCCTCTGGTATGATTCCTAGTCTCTTGACAAAAGATTTGGATGTAAACAATGTGTACCTCCGGAGTCTAGCAATGCATATGTGGCTACACCTGAATTATATATCTTTCATGGGACAAAACATACCATCAAATATGATCGCTTTGAAACTTAAGAAATTTTCTATCAGAAATTATCCCAAAATCCTCGAAAAACTACTGATTTAATTCTAGCACCCAATCAAAAATCTCGAATTTTACCTCAAACATTACGGAAATTGCAATTTGGTCCTTAAAATTTTGAATTCTTTACGATTTGGCCCTACCATTTCTCGAAAATTTCATTTTGTCCCCAAAAGATTTCGAATTTAGCCCAAATAATTCCTTAAAATTTTCGAAATTTAAAAATTTTTCCATTTCTCGAAAATTGCATTTTGTCCCCAAAAGATTTCGAATTTAGCCCAAATAATTCCTTAAAATTTTCGAAATTTAAGAATTTTTTCCCCAAAAATTTGAAAAATTCGAAAAAAGTCCTTAAATTTTCGGTTATTGCAATATGGTCCTTAAATCTCGTAATCAATTCAATTCAATCCTTAGGTCCAACTATTTAGAACATGCAACCTAATTTATTCTAGGTTCTCAATCCCAAAATAATTCCCACAACAAACATATAACCCATGCAATCAAAGCGGTAATTTAAAATTCTTAAGCATAAAGGTTACTGGTGATCAGTGTAGAGTCGGGCTCCGCCTCAGCCTCTTTTGCGTGTATCACATAAGGCCTGCCAGTAGTGGGGCCTTTTTTTTCTTAGGGCAATATGCTGCCTTGTGACCCTCCTGCTCGCATATGAAACACTTGAAGGCACCCCACATACATTTGCCGAAGTGGAACCGGTGGCACTACTTGCACGGCTATCTGTCCTCCATCTTAGGAGCCCCTGGTGCCTGTGGTGGTCTCTGATGTCCAGGCCTCTTAAACTATCCCTGGGGCTTCTGATTCCCCTTGTAATGCCCGAGATTATATCTTTTTAATCCGAGAATATTTTTTTATGAATTGATGTGATTATAGAAGGACCACTCCGAGACAAGATTTGGGAAAGCATGAGTATTGTGTGTGTGAAGTCCAGTAGACCTCGCGCACATGCACGGAGATGAGGCGCGCATATGCGCGAGAAGCACATGCCGAGACAGTAAGTCTCGCGCATATGCACGAGCTGATGAATTTCAATATTGCCGAGAAAGTAAGTCTCGCGCATATGCACGAGCAGATGAGTTTACAAGCATTGAGACAGTAGGTCTCGCGCATATGCGCGAGCATTGGACACGCATATGCGCGAGAAGATAAATTGCCAAGTGCCGAGACAGAGAGTCTCGCGCATATGCGCCAGTGTTGGACGTGCATATGCGCGAGACGTGCTGAATATAGAGTGAGCCACATGTCTTGCCATGCATTTAAAGGATATAAACAAACCTTCATTCATTCAGAATCCTCAGCTAAAGAACTGAGACCTTCCATGGAATCCACAAGGTTGTTCAGATATTAAGAATTTGATTGTGCAAGATCCGGCCGTCCGATTTTCAATCCGAGCATAGTTCCATGCTTCTCTCATCAAAGGCTTCAAAGGATGTAAGTTTTATTACTTTCCTATATGATTTGAAATTTGGTATTGAAGAAATCCTAATTTGATTGATATTATGTGTTCCTGAGATTGTGGTAATCGTATAATCGAAACCAGATCGAAGAACAGACAATGTATGCAATTATCATTTTTCCAGCCTATGGTTTAATGGGGTTGCAATTGTTATTGATTATGAGTCGTGATTTATATCTCTTGATGTTTGAGTTGCCGGATATATCGAGATTTCGCTGTTATGCCGTCGAAACATCATTAGATTGAGATTGATCAAATCAAGACTTGCTTTGAGTTGAATATTGATGTTATACATCTCGAATATGTCATTCCAGATTTGGTATTGAAGGCTTCAAAGACTGAACAACGCCAGATTGAGATTTGATTCAACCAAGAACTACGAGAAGAAAGGTATAAATCAATGTTAAACCGGGAGAGATAACTCGAGTAAGATATAACTTGAGTTTCTCAAAACCACATACTATATTGTTATTACTTTGATGTGTTTGCAATTCTTGAGATTAGTATGCTTAGTCTATTGAGTTATAGCAAAGCATGTACTAGGAGTCTTTGGCAGAGGTGCCAAGTCACTGGACGTTTGGTTTATATCGATGTGCTTAAGAGAAGATCGACTCCTATTGTAGAGATTCGATATAGTGTATCGAATTCCGGGAATAAGAACGTACCACCATCTAGAAGGGGAGAGCAGCTGGGAGAATTGTTACGTTCTTATTCAAACTGGGATCCCTAGATAAGAGTTGAGTCATAGATTAAGAGTAAAGAGTTTGATTTAAAACTTTATCTCGATTTATGTTTTCATAGATTATGATACATGTTGTTTGACAAATGTTATATGCTTTTGTATATGATTGTATGAAATGCATGTATACATTGTTTATACTGGGAAATATGTTTCTCATCGGAGTTATCCGGTTGTTGTTGTGTTTGTATGTGTGCATGACAACAGGTGGGACGTGATCAGGGTCTAGAAGTGCATGATAGATCGATATTAGAGTGGTGATCCGGGCTTAGAATAGAGCTATTGTTTAACACATGACATGTGGTTGATAAACACTAGTTTTCTATGATTTTATTTTGAACAAGTTTTGTACCTTTGGTCATGTTGTAGATATTGAACTTGATCTTGTAAATTGAATAAGATGGGACATAACTTGTTGTAGTATTTTGAACAATTGTGTATGAAGTGTTCAACAGTAAAAAAAAATTCGACCTACTTTATTTAATTGATCCATTTAATCCCAATGATAATTGAAAAGATGGAGTTAGCGTCCGGGTCCCCACACCCCTGCTGCTTCGGCGGCCCAGTAAACTATCTTTTCTGTGGCTGTGAACTAGACTGGGCCTGATGTCTCTTCCGCTGCATCTCCACCTCAATGTCCCTAAAGGCCTGCTCCGCCTGAAAAGCGCAAGAAGTGGCTTCATCATAGCTCGCCGGTCTCATCAGCATAACATCCTGATGCAAAGTGGGTCTCAGACCATCTATGAAATGGCTCAGCTTCTGAGCGGAATCTCTTGCAATAAGGGGCAGAAAGTGACAGCTCCTGTCGAACTTCCTAATAAATTTTGCCACAGACGAGTCCTCCTGTCGGAGACTCATGAAACCCCTCATCAAGAAACCCATGACACCAGCTGGAAAATATTTGTTGAAGAAGATCTCCTTGAACTGGCACCAAGTAAGTGTAGCCAAGTCCACCCCGTGAGCGGCTCCCTCTCACCAAAGGGATGCGTCATCCCTCAGCATGTACGTGGCACACCTGACCTGGTCGACATCCCTCATCTGCAGATACTGAAAAATAGAGCTCCAAAGATCGAATCTAACCCTCCGCCACAAAAGGGTCAGTGGTACCCCCGAACTCCTTCGGGTTGAGCCCTCTGAACTGCTCATAGATGTCAGTCTGGGGTATGGGAGCCTGTTGTGCCTGCTCCATAAGTCTAGCAATACCCTTCAAGACTCGGGTAGTATCATCTCCTGGCGGTGGTGGTGGAGGAAGGCCTCTATCACCTTCAGAAATATCATCATGATGGTCAGTAGTAGGGGCGCATCTAGGAGACATGATATCTGAATAGACTCCAAATTCTAAACGTAACTCATCAGGAAATTTAATCTAGTTTTCAAAACATATAATCCTCAAATCATAAAAACATCTAGACATGTACTGAAAATCGCTGAAAACATGTATCGTATGAACATACAGGTGATAATGTTAAATCATTTTAAACTTACAGACTTGAGGCTTGAAAACTGAGCTGCAGAAGCTGGTGGTGGCAGAACCCTATACAGGACTCTTGTTCTGATAACAACTGAGACGTCTACTACTCATAATACTACTATAATAGAAAATTTTATCTTTATACATGCATGCAATAGTATATGAAAATTTCACATTTTGAAATAAAAGTAATCGACTAACATATGATACTTGAAATGTCTACTTGTTTAAAATGCTGAAATATATATATTTTTTAAAAAAAGAGCTCCTATTTTCGAAATAACATTTTAAAGTTTCGCATGCATGCGCTCCACAGAAAAATATAACATTTAAAAAATGATCTTAAATATTTGACAGTAAAAATTGTGCAGTTTAAAATAATCAAACTCATTCCAAAATTATATGTAAACTTTATCAATAAAAATCCTAAAATCACCAATATATAAAAATATTCATATCCTCTCAAGTCTCATAAATCAAAATGCGAAAAACATGGGGTCCTCGGGTCGTGTCACCCCACCAGGACTGCCTACTCAGAGTTCGGCACCTCCAGTCCCCTCAACATTAAGCTCGCCTGCATCACACACGCCTAGTGTCTTTAAAGACTCAACACACCTGTACCAGAAATAACAAGTACATATGCATGGCACAAAGCAATGAAAAATACCACAGTCAACATATATTTTGTGAATTTAAAAGCATGAACATAAACGCGTAGTATAAAATCATATCGTGTCAAAAAATGTCACCTTTTGAGTGGGGACCCGAACGCTAATCATCTTCTTAATCATATTTGGGATTTAATTACCAATTAAGATAAATAGGGTCTAAAAATTTTTCTTTTTACACTGCAAGTGCGGAACGTAATGGAATTTAATTAATATACATATCAGTATAAAAGTACAATCCTGTACAATAAGCATTCACATTAGTCTATGGTTCAACTACTAGATTTCAAGTGTTAACACCATGTCTACAACAAGTCCGTAATCACCACACTAAACTCGTCTTCTCTCATCATCTTCTTGACCCCGATCTTGTCCCACCTGTTGTCATGCACACATACAAACAAGACAACAGCCGGATAACTCCGGTGAGAATAAATCCCAGTATAAACAATGTATACATGCAGTCTTATAATAAAGCATGAAACAGATATCACTACATGTATCATCATCTGACAATGTGAATCGATATCAAACTGTAAATAAAACATGAATCGTAATCTACGAAACATAATCAATACAGATCTGTAAATTAAGTTTTTGTTTCAACATCAAAGACTCGACTCATCTCTCATTCTAATCTAGGGATCCCGGTGAATAAGAACGTAACAAGTCTCCCACCTACTACTACCAGTCGCGGTGGCGGTACGTTCTTATTTCTGGACTTTGGTCTAGTCTATATCGAATAATCTACAATAAGAACGATGCTGTATCTTAAGCATATCGATATACCAAACGTGCAGTGCCTTGGCGTATCTACCAAGACTAAGCCTATTATGACAATGTGCAATGGGTCAGTGACTATACTGTCAAAATCTAACCCCTCTGTCAGTGACTCTCACTTAATAGTTATATACTCTTCACTTTCTAATTCAATAGAACAAACGTAATCATTTAAAAACACAAAGGTATATAAACAAAACAATACCATACAAGTATATGGTTTAGGGAAACTTGAGTAGAATCCAACTCAAGTCGATCTTCCAGTTAACATCGATTTATACCTTTCTCTTCTCGGTCTGATGAAGACGAAGTCTCGTATTCCAATCTGTCCATACCCAATCTGTCAATGAAAATCGTATTGATACAATATCAGTATACAACTCAGTTCCAAAATCTATTCTGATCAATACTCAAATCAAAACACAATCTGATTAATGTCAACGACATAACAGTACAATCTCATCATTACCGAATCTGATCAACATAAATCAACTTATGTTTCGACGGCCTAACAACACAATCTCGATAACCCCGTCAATATTAACATCACAGATATCATATCAGAATTCATAATCAGTATCAGTACAATTCATAATCTCAATATCCGTACACTCAAATTAGTAACAACACAACTCTGATATCGAATCTCAATCAAATCACTCCGAAAATCATAACAATTGCATAAACAATCTATTCTTCAATCTGACTTCAATTATACGATGTCTACTGTATCAGAAACACCATATATGATTCCTATCAAATTCTGACAATATCATAATTTCAAATCGTGTCTAAACGTAACAAAACTTACGTCCAGTTGTAGCCTGCGTTGATAGGAACACAGTACTGAAGTCGGATTCAAAGTCTGACGGACGGATTTCTCGTAAATCACAAATCTTCTACGTCGAACAAAACTTAACCCTTTTCTCTCAATTCTTTTGATTTCCTACGGATGAATGCTTGTATATATATATATATATATATATATATATACACACCTCATGCATTCTAAGAAACGTGGCTTGATTCTTCCAATAACACGTCTCGCGCATATGCGCGAGGCACTAAGTCTCCGCGCGTGTCTTCACAATGGCTCTCGCGCATATGCGCGTACTATCTTGGCGCATATGCGCCCAACGTTCTGGACACCCCGCGCATGTGCGCGCCTTCAAGTCGCGCATGTGCGCGCAATGTTCTGCCTACCTCGCGCAAGTGCGCCCGTCCACGTCGCGCATATGCGCGAGGACTATTTCTCACACAAAATGTCAAATCTTATTTTGGCTCTCCCGGTCTGATCCGTTCTGTCTATAAACACCTCTCAATTATGAATACATTATAATAATTATCACCAAATCATTTTTGATTAACAGGATAAATTCCTCGGTCCTTTCATTTCTCCCCCCCTAAGATCTGATTTCATCCCGAAATCATAGGCACTCAATTCTGATATATCAGAAGAAATGTATAACAGAGTTTAATCAGAAACTCATCTCAATGAAATCATTCTGAAATCTCAGTCTCATAACAGATTCTGTCTTTCAGATAGTCTCTTTGATGCCCTGTCAACTTACTGTATTTTCAATAATAGAATAGTCTTCATTCTGAAATATCTTTCTTGTACGGATCTGTGATTCCAAGCTGGACTAATAATTCAAGAATTATAATATCATAATACCCTTCGAAATAACTCTGACAGAATCAATCTCGCAATATTGGCTTTACAACATCCGTATATGCTAACTATCAACTCATAACAAATCAATATCATTATCTCTTATCAAATCTAGTAATCCTAGTTAGGGTTATGTTCAATCTTCGGCCTCAAATACTAGCAACCATCGTCCGACGTTGGCATATTAAGTCTGTCTATTCTGCGCTGTCTTCATTTTTTTCTGAATCATCTTCAATTTCTTTGTTATATTTCTGATTCTATCAGATCCAATTTCAGATATCTCCACGATATTATTCCTCTACCAAAGAAATCTGCAGTACTCACTGTACCATGTCTCGTCTGCAACTATCTCATTACTCATCTGATAGCTATTATCGTACATTAATTCATGTTAACTAGTGCTAACATCCAGCACTACAGCTCCACAGATATCCTCCAATATCTGGATAGTACACTCTGGCTATCTGTCAGTCGGTGGATAATATGTGAAAGAGTTCATGGTATATTGCCACAAATACAAAATCAATCAAAATCACAATTTGGTATAATCTACTTTAGCATTCTGTTCATTCTGACTACTTTTCTGACATCAATCTTTGTCATCTGGTCATGTTTGTATATCATCTTGTACAAACTAACATATGAAGATTGAACAATCTGTCAATCACAATCATATCATATCACAATCTGGAAATTATTGCAGTGGTTTCATTAGAAATTCAAAGAAATGTACTCCCCATTTCTATTCAGAATTTAAACAATTTTGTACTAGATCTTCTGATTTCCATCTTTCTGTGTTCATCTGTTGGCGATTCAGACATATCAATACGAATTTTGTCACAACTAATTTATTTTGTTTATATCAAAACTGCCTGTTCGAATTATCATACATTCCCGGTCACCAGAATAATACTGAATCTACTATTGTGTGCTTCTGACCCTATCTGTCATTTCAGATTCGAAATATTTGGCACAAAAAAGTCAGTTAATTATATAAAATAAAATATTACCTACCTGGTATTCTGATTGACACTCTGTTCTGACTATCAAAATCAAATTCTGAACATTCTAATCAAATTTCTGAATTGCTGTAATTTTCGAATTCAACTCTGATTCGGTTTGAACTGTATATAATCTTAACGGTTCATAATAATTTGTATCAAATACAGATTCAGAACAACGATACTATCGAATCAGATTCGAAATATCAATAATCTATACTGATCTAGTAACTCATAGAACGGCAATTTCTGGCAATACTGTCAATTCGGACTAACTGATCATATCTTCACATTGCCCAGATCAACTGTTATATCATCTGCAAATATAATATGCCCCCAAACAACACAATCTGTATCAAATACTGATCTAGAAGTTAAAAATTTTCAAGCAGTTCAAAACAACCATCTGATAAGATAATCTGCTAAGCTTAGACAAAATGAATTTCTGACATTTCTGACATCTCTGAAATTTCTGATATTTCTGATATCGGTATCGTTCTCAGCCACTGATCACGATCTCAATTGTGTCAAAATCAATCGGTATACTAAAATCGGATATTACATACCCCGAATACCATCTGGTTCAGTCAAACTTCATATCTGAACAATTTCTGTATACTACATCACAGATCTCAGAATATTCAATACAATTTTCAATTGTTCGATTCAATTGATCAGACGCTGCGAATATATCAAAATATCATAGATACAACGAGCTTAAAATCATCAGAATACTTCTAACTATAACTGAAGCATGCCAAAGAGAAACGCTCAATCAGATGTAACTCTCGGTCAGTACTCTTCCAATTGATTTTTTTTTTAATTCTGTCAATTCATTCAGTGTCATTCTGTACGGAATTCTAAAACAAAAACAGTACCTGATATCAATTCAATTCTGAAATCTATCTTCCTGACATAAAGCAAATCTGAAATTTTATCTGGGCAAACATCAGTTAACTTGTACATCACTGGCAAATTTGCCAATGCTATGCTCGATTTCAGTATGTCTATTGAATACATAAGGATGCCATTCTTTCCTTTCTGTCACAATCGAGTCATAGACAATACAGATGTCAAAGGAATTCTGGATCTAGAATCCTTACCGTGGAATCTCCACTCAGCCATATCTGGTCTGAATCTTATATTCTCCTGGAAGAAATCTACAATAGTTCTGTACTTGGTCAGCATATTAATAGCAATATTAGATAACACAAGTACATCACAATCTAATTCGATTTCATTCTCATCTTACTGTAGTATACAATATTTCACAGAAATCTCTGATATCAACATTTCCCCCAAAAGGTAAGGAAATCAATACTACAGTACAAACAGACCCAACAAATAAAACATATATCAATGCAACTCAGTCAAAGATAATCGTAGGGAATGCATTAGTACATATCAATACATGTGCAATATAATCATAAAAGAACAGTACCTGCCACTATATCATCAAGTGCCTCTTGGGTCTGTTCCTTGGTCACTTCAACCAGATAATTCTGCTCCTTGAAATCTTCGGGAACCTCTCTGTGGACAAACTCGAGCAAAGTGTCCAGGCTGTCGGCAGATACGACAATTACTAGTCACTCCCGGGCATTGCTCTGTGGGATGTCTTCCTCCGCATGTTCTGCAATAAACTCCAGTATAACTCGGGCTAGAACCACTGGAGCTAGACGAACCACTTCCTAACTTCTTAAACTGCTTCTTTCGAGCTTTCAGCAAATCTTGCTTCCCACTCATACTGCCACTATCAAATCTGAGAGGGAGTTGCAGTGTCTGAAGTTGAATCACATCCAACCTTTCTCGTTGTCGAATCAGACTCACCTCAGCTCTCTTTGCCCTACTCAAAGTATCAGCAAAATGGTAAGGTCGCTGCATATTTATCAATGCAATTATCTCCGAATTCAATCCTTTGATGAACTGATCAGCTACAGCTTCATCATTCCCAGCTATATGAGGAGCAAAACGCAGTAAAGTAGAGAATTTAGCAACATATTCTTAAATATTCAGTTGGCCTTGTTTCAAATTCTCAAACTCTGCTCTTTTGTCTTCTCGGTACGAAACTGAGAAAAATCTTCGATGGAATTCAGCTTTAAAGACTTCCCACGTGATCACAATACCACGTTGTTCTAATATTCCTTTGATTGTAATCCACCAACTCCTGGCGGCCTCTCGTAACTGGTTGGGCACCAATTTAATTCTCTGTTCATCTGGATAATCAAGTAAATCAAACAATATTTCTATGTCATCTAACCAATTCTCACACTCTTCAGACACCTCAGTACCCCTCAGAATCGGCGGTTGAAACGACTGAAACCTCTTCAACTGTATTTCCATCTGAGTTTCTGACACATCCATCTGATCAGTCGAAGTATTACCCCTTTTCGGAATTCTTCGAGGAGGTATATCTTCTTATCAAGACATTAGTAACCAAATACTACAAACCTATTCCAATCTTTCTCTGATCATCTTACTGCTGATAGAGAATCAGATCTGATTCATACTCAATAATACATAATACCAATTCCAATCAGATAATCAGGTAAACATGTATTTCAAAGCAATAACACATAGTATCATGCTAGCATACACAATATAAGTGTAAAAGGCCCTAGAACTTCTTGCTTGAAAATTTGCGAAAAATTAAAAATTTTCTTTTTAAAAAGAACTTAAATGGCCTCATTCATAAAATCACTGGTGAATCAAGTTCAATATTTCAAAATATTGCAGCGGAAGAAATAAAGTTGCCAAAAATCACAATTTAAAATATCCAACGACTGATAAAATGTTTGCGGAATAAATAACAACTGCTGCTCTGAGGTCCTCGGGTGCCACTACTGCCGACCCAAGCTGGCTCACTGGTCCCCGCACTCGGCCCTGGCCTCATCAGTACCTACAACAATCAAGTCTAGTGAGCCTAAAGACTCAGCATGCAAATATCGCAGGTAACGAGTAAAAATCTGAATTAAAATATGCATGAGTTAACATAATCCTGTCCTGAGGCATGCTGAAAATAATCTGTACTGAGCAATTATAATACGTGCATAACTGAACTAATAATCACAGTAAAAAAAATGTTTGCTCCTTGGAGCCTGTACTGAAATAACTGGTAAAATTTTCTGTTAAGATTATGTTTTACGCCTGTGGCCCCTGCACTAAGCTGAACTGATCGGTAACTGGCTACCGGGGAGGCTGAAACTGAACTTAGCTGGCCGGTCACTGGCGACCGGGTGGTACCATACTGAACTGATCGGTCACTGACGACCGTATAAAATAACACTCCCACATAGTGAATGAACCACAAGCCATATCGCATAAATCTAAAAAATAATCATTTCTATTTAATGCACGTAAATAATTAAGTGGCAATAATGAAAATGTCCCGTAATTTTACAAACTGGATTGGATTGGATCGTCCCCAGGCTCGCTGCAACCTAACTGTGCCATGAAAAATATGCATAGCTTAAACTTGACCAACTATGCAATTTAGTTCAAAAGATGCGACTATGACGCCTATGACTTCGCATTAATCATGACTCCGAGCCAACCTGAACCACACCGAACCGACGTATAGTCATGATTAAAATACGCTGAAAAATCATAAAATGATGCTCCTAAAATGATAGGGTCGAAATCTAGGTGGAATGAATGCCAAACACAGAAACGCTCTTTCGAGAGTCAATTTGGCACATCGCACCGTAAATTCTTGTACGACCTCAAAAATGATCCAATGACAAACGGTCGAAACCATGACCTTCCTAACTCAATGAGGCACTGTCCAGTCCAAGGCCATGGGCTAAAAGCCAACCAAGAACTCGAAACGAGCCACCGAACCGACACAGCAACTTGCTGAAATTTTCCAGCAGCTGCAACCTTGCTTTCATCGCGTCGTTTGCGAGACTTTTGGCCATTGGGGCTTGAACCACCGACCAAATCCTCTCCACAACGTCCCAAGGAATGATTCGAACCATGGCTAAGGGCTTTTGGCCAGCCATAGTTCGCACCATTCCAGCAACAACCGAAAACTCATACCGAGAATGCTTTTGTATGCGTGTGTAGTGTGTTGCTTGGATTGATGTCTCGTGTCGTTCCAGTGGCCATTTGATTAACCATGGCACGATCTAGACATCTAGGGGCATGGTATGAACCGTGTCTAAGGGCCATAGGCCAACCAAGATTCACATCAAACCACAAAATTTCGAAAAACATGATGCTGTCAAAAGAAGGGAAATCGAGGGGGAGGGGCTGTTCTTGTTTGTTTGCTTCAAAACCGATGAGACCATGGACCAGCCACCAAAAGGGCGACTTAGTCACGTCTTAACATTCTAGGGGAGTGATCCAACCAGGCTAAGCGCCCTTAGGGCAGCCAAGATCAGATCCAACCCCTTGACATAAAACTGAAATTTTCGAACAAATGAGAAGCAATGGGAAAGTTGCTGTCATTCTGAATTTCCAGCGAGCATGGGGTTAAACCAATGGACAAACGTGGTCCTAATGCATCCTATTACATGTATATAGGTTGCCTTGGGAGCCTGGAATCGAACCAATCACCTGAAACAACAAAACTCAGAAAAACGTGAAGCTGTCATGAAAGGGCCGAAATCTGCATGCCTTATTTTCTGAAATTCTATGATGTATTTCGGTTTTGCATGATAAAACATGATCATGTACTGAAAAAATAATTGATAATATGACTTGATTGAGGTTTGAAAGAATCTAGACATGCCTGGTTTCGGTTCGAAGAAACCGAACGAAACGACGACGACGCGGCACGGAGGAGATGGAGCGCTTCTCTTGTTCTTTCTAGTTCTCGATTTTTCTCCCTTTCTCCCTAGCTATTACTCATGTTTTATCTACTAAAAAGAGGTCTGATTTCGGTGGGGAGGGAGTGGGAGGAGTGGTTATGAGGGTGAGGAGGATGGTGCAGATATAAGGATCATATCAAGACCAAGTCTTCATGCATTTGAATTTTGAATTTGAATTGCTATCAAATGATCTCTTGGGTGATTCTAGAGTATAGTGGCCGATTTTATCATGCCAATCAAGGGTTAGGATAGTGGTCTAGTATTAATTAATTAAGGTGGAAAAATAGCTAAAAGAATTAGCATGCTAATCAACCAAGAATGGGTCAAAGGTGAGTTGGCAAGTCCTAGTTTGTTTCTAGGGGTGTGGCTGAAAATCTACAAATAAAAATGAAGGGGAAATATTGCTATCTAGTTGAAAATATAATCTTAAAAGCCTCACTAATCCCTCAAATAATTTATGAATATAACCCTTAATTAAGTAACTTAAATGAGCTCATTTCTTAATCACCTCAAATAAATAAATTAAATCCTCAACTTCCCTTTTTAACTTAAATGAAATTACTTCCTAGCTAAATTAACTTCTGGAAATATTTCTCGAATCTTAAATTCTATCTCCAAACTCCGACTCCAGTCCGGCCTCACTGAAAATAACTGAAATGCAAAAAAATCAAACTACTGAACTGAGATAATAAAATAATTAACTTCAAAGAAATGCATTTAAAATAATCATGCAATGAAGTCAATTAAATTTAAAAAAATCTAGAATTATGCATGGCTTACGTAACTGATTTACGGGTTCTACAATCCTTCCCCCTTAAAATATATTTCGTCCTCGAAATTATAACTCACCGAATAACTCGGGGTATCGATCTCTCATCTTCGGCTCAGACTCCCAAGTAGCTTCCTCCTCTGAATGGTTGAGCCATTTGACTTTGACTCGCTTAACCAACTTGTTCCGAAGT